>NC_045429.1:186122996-186491746 GCF_902635505.1 Sarcophilus harrisii | reverse complement strand
CAAAGCAGAAAGTTTCACTCAATATACTAATTTAGTCTACTGTATTAAAAGTATTTTGATTCACTTCTTTTCTGCCTAAAATCTAGTAGGACCAAAAAAAGTTGTTAGCAAAAATAAAACAGTCAAGAACACTGAGATGTTTAACTGATTAATGATATTCAAACAGGAAAAAAAAAAAGATAATTAATGATGATAATTTGAATCCAGTTCTGATTCCAAATCAAGTCTTCTTTCAACTTTACTAAACCATCTTTCAATATTAAAAATGGAAGACTCAACTACTGGACAGCCAAAATGCAAAATAACATACATTTTAATACTAATACTAAATAGTATTATATTTAGTATAATACTGTATAATACTAAATAGTAACCAGTCTTTATAAATACTTGACAATATAATTCTACTAATCAGTTTATAATAGTAATCAATCTTTATGGACACTTGAAGACATAAGAGAAGTGCATGGAACAGCTAAAGTTACCAGAGTTCTGAATATTCAGAAACTGGACTAAAACCTTATTAAAAACAAATGCACTTTCATTTTCTTTTTTAAAACAACTTGATTCTTCTTTATTATGAATAAAGTTGTTAAATAACAATATATTTTTCTGTGATACTAAAACTATTAAGATTCAAACTGGATAACCCAGTAAGACTACACATGGGAATTGGCTGAAGGTTTCTGTACTAAACAGATTTAGTAAAAATAAATAAATAAATAGATAAATAAATAAATAACATTCACCCCATCCAGAGAAAGAAAGAAAGAAAGAAAGAAGGAAGGAAGGAAGGAAGAAAAGGAGGAAGGGAGAGAGAAAGAGAAAGAAAAAGAGAGAGAAAGAAAGAAAAAAGAAGGAAGGAAAGAAAGAAAATGAAAATTAGAAATAGTTAATTACAATCATTTCAATTCAACTAACAAAAATCTTATGGCTACATCAGTTACTCAGTGGTTCATGAAGAAAAAAGTACCTCTGACAATTGTAGATGCTTAATAAGATTTTGTTGAGGAAGATTAAAATTCAGGTCTAGGTCACAGAAAGCTCTAAGTATACTGTGTCTAATGCACGTAACTTAATAAGGCATATCCATTAATTAGGTCACATATGAATTCTACAATTCCCCATAAAGTAATTCAAATTAAAAAGCTTAGCAGACTTACCCTCAAGTCTCCTGTGCCAGGAAAGTATTCACCATATTTGTGGAATGATACAGTCATTACACGGTCTGTTGTATAAAATGCTTCCTCAACACCATCACCATGATGGATATCAATATCAATGTACAGGACTCTCTGATGGTACCTACAAAAAGATTCATAGGAAATAAATATTTATAGGAAAAATAAATATAGAGAATAAAATATATTAGTTAAGAAAGAATCTAATTCATAAAACTACCAAAAGCTATATGGAGTGATCATCAATGATCCTTTGAACTACAAAAATTCAGGCATTGTTCTGGTCTTCCTACACATTTCTGTTTCCTGTTTTAACATATAACATAGTACCTGCCAGTGTTTCCAGTTCTTATAATTATAAGAAAAGACTTTCTCATTATGAAATACAATTAGGGTAAATTTAAGAAGTGATAAGGAGAAATCCTGGGTCTATCCCCTTAAGAATGAAATCAAAGGTGAAAAAACTCTGAAATCATACAGAGAATGGAAACCCTGAAAAGAAAACATCAGATCCTGATTATGCCTTCTAAAATAAGGAAGAAACCCTTCAAAACTTGTTGGCCATTCCATATAATTATTCACTGACTATTTAGTGAAAGTCTATTCCCTCCTCACCTTTCTTAAGTCTTCAAAGAATCTTTAAATGTTTCCAATTATAACTGGGAATGTAAAATTACAACAGGACATTAATTTTGAGTTTGCACCTTTAATACTTTCTTCTCTTCCAAAAATTGTCAAGAATAACCTCTCAATGTTGGATTAAATGAATGTAAGTCAAAACTCAAGTAAAATAAAATAATTTAAAAATTTTTTTTTTTTTTTTTTTTTTTTTTTGCTAATGTGGGTATTTTCACTAATATGTGGAATTATCAATTAAGTTATAATATCAAAAAAGTAACCATCAATGAACTTACTTTAGCAATTCTAGGATGGCAAGGACAATATCATTAACATAGCAGAAACCTGATGCTTCTGATTTCTTTGCATGATGAAGACCTCCAGCCCAGTTAACAGCCATGTCAGTCTGTTGTCTGTTTAATTTTACTGCCCCAGCTAAGAAAGAGAAATTTAAAAAGGAAAAAAGGTGTTAGTTCTCACAATGGTTAAAATAAGAAAGAATTTAGCATAATTTTTCATTACATAAGAAATGGGGAAATTTCAGGTCTTGATTTTCAAGTCAAGAAGTATTTAAGTGTCTACCAGGTGCTTTTAAAACTGAGAAAAACTGAAATTTTAAACCCATTTTTGGATACAGGATTATATCAAGATTACATACCAACAGAACCACCAGTTGATAGTTGGCAAAACTCAAAAAGCCCATCAAACACTGGACAATCTTCTCCAACGTTAACTGTGGAAAAAAAAAATACCAAGTCTAATTTATCCTTTTGAATCAATGCAAAAAGTTTAACACAACAAATATTAAGTACTTTGTATAAAGGACTAAAGTTAGTCACTGCCTTGAAGAAACATAGAAATTAGTAAAATGTAGGTACACAAACTTTATATACAAAATGTTACAAGATTCCAAAGAAGAAAGACTGTTTTTGTTTGGAGATTTTCTTCAGAGAAGATTTCTTTATTTCAACAGCTAGAAGTAAGAGAAGGAAAGTTTTCATATTTATCAAATAGTAGAGTTTTGAGAGGGAGTAGTGTGAAAGAATGGAATGGTAGATTAGAGTTAGACTGTAGAGGGCTTTGAACAACAAGCTAAGAAGTCAAGGTTTTACTCAGAAAGCAATAAGGTTTCTGAAAAGTAATATTATGCAATAAGATGTGTACATGGAAGCACTTTATGTGACAGAATAAAGGAAACACTGCTAATAAGAAAAGGAAGAGAAGAGATATTTTAACAGACTAAATGAAAAGCAATGCTACACTAATTCATTGTACTAGACAAAAATATAAAAATTAATTTTTCAAGAAAAATACTGAAAAAAGCAGAAATGATGGAAGCTTAGGGATTACCAGACCTCACTCAAGTCAAATAATTACAATAATCATTAAAAAAATGATCTGGTAAGTTATTTCATGTACACACCCACATATATATAATCAGTGAAAGTGAATAGTTAAATAATACTCTTAAAGAAATAAAAACACTAACTCAGTATTTAATAAATCCAAAAATACCAATTAATTACTAAGAAGTAGACTCCTCAGCCAAGAAGAAATGCTCAGAAAACTGGAAAGCAGTCTGGTGAAATATAGATTAAGATCAATGTTTTATCACCATCTACCACAATAAATTCCAATGGACAAATGATCTAAATAAAAAGTAAAAAATAAATAAATAAAAATCAAACTATTTTGAAAATAGGAAAGAAAGAAAAGGAAGGAAAATTTTTTACTAGATACAAGATAAAAGAGATAGCATATGACAAAACAGACAATTAAGATAATGTAAAATTAAAAAGCTAATGGACAAATGAAATCCATTCATCTAGAATAAGAAGTTATAGAGTAGGAAAAAAAAAATCCTTTTGCATTAAAGAATTGATAAATATCTGACATCCAAAATATAAGGTGCTGACACAAATCTATAAAACTAAAGAGACATTCCATAATGGACATGTGTTTTGAAGAATAAGTATAGTTTTCAAAAGAAATACAAATTGTCCACAACCACCTGAAAAATGTTGAAAAATTACTAATAATCAGAGTAATGAAAATTTAAAACAAAAGTAAAATAGAAATCACTTTCCAAACTAGCAAAAATGTTAAAAGACTAGAAAATATTGTTAGAAGAACTAAAGAAATATTTGCAAGCAGCACTAATTCATTGTAGGTTAGAGCACACAAGTTGGTACCTGTGTAATAACAATACCTAAATTATATATATGAGTTGGCCCTGTTCCACTATTAGAGAACTATGCATTCCCCTCCAAGTGGTTTACTCTTAGCAAGAGATCCTTATGCATAAAAATGATTAGAAGGAGTAAGAGACAAAACAGATTAATTAATTAATTAATTAAATGCCTGTTGTGTATTAGATACTATGCTAAGGACTTTATAAATATCTCATTTGAGCCTCACAACACTCCTGTGAGGTAGATGTCATTATTATTATTCCCAAGTTTTTTTGCTTTTACTGTTGAAGGTTAAATTGCTATCTAAGGACCTCTTTCCATAAATGTCAGTATCTTAATATGTACTGAAAAATTACATATAGAGTGAGGAATAAGACTAATGTTATCCTATTATACTTTGTGATCATTTAAGTTTTATGTAAACTTATATATAAAGTCTTTATATAAACAGTAATTTTATGAAACAATATTAACATTTACTTTTAATATCCAAACTCACATCTTTGCATCTGCTTGCTATACTCAGACATATTATCTGGCCTTATTGAGCGCAGAAATTTTATGTATTCATCGCTGTGATACTTGGTCATTTCTTCAGCTGTAGCTTTGTGGGGCCTCTGTGGGAAAAGAACAAAAATCTTAGGATTATATCCAATTTAAAATTTTTTTCATTAAGAAAAGATGCTTAAATGTTCCCATTTGTTATTACTGAAAAAGAAAAATGTCTGAAAAAATGAATAACCAGTCAGAAAGACCAGTCCAAAATATCAGATTCACTGTCAACTCCAATCTTTAATCATGCCATCTCCTTCCTTGTCTATCCAAAATCAAACTTAGGAGAATTACAATGAAAGAATAGAGCTAACAGTAATAAATTCATTAATCAACAAACATTTATTAAATGTCTACAATATACCAAGCAATGTGCTAGGTGCTAGGATTATAAAGACAAAAGCGAAATTACTATAAACTAATAATTTCAAAAGTCTAAACACAAGTAATAATCAAGAGGAAATAAGCAAGAAGGAAATAAACTTGAACCTCAGGAGTATCAATGAAAGTTAAATTTCTTACTTCAAGAAATCAACCTCATAAATACAAAATTACATGAACCATCGAAAATGGTCATTAAAAACAGCTAATGCAATCTTGGGCTACATTAAGACAGACAGATATTCAGGAAGTAAGTGATAGTCCCTCTATACTCTTCCCTGGTCACACCATATCTGAAAGAGTTTAAGAATAATAATGATAAAATAGAGTGTACAAAGTTGGTCACCTGGAATAATAAAGAGCCTTGAATGGAATAAGGATTAGGCTTGCTCCATTTGGCTCCAGTGGGTAGAGCCAGAAACAACAGAGATTTGTAAAATGGCAAATTTAAGCTTGATATCAGTAAAAGTTTCTAACAGAACTAACTGAAAAGTTAATGATGTGGCTATCCTCTCAGTGAAGGTCTTCAAGTAGAGGACAGATGATTAGCAGTTGTACATATTATCCTAGAAATTCATTTTCAGGTACATATGGACTAGATAGATGCTGAGATTCCTTCCAATTTTAAAAGTCTATGTGAGTTTTTACATAGTAACAATGGGGTGGACAAGAAAAGATTACTCAAGGATTTAAGGTCATATAGAACAGTAGAACATTAGAACTGAAGTTTGGGATCCAATACCATCAATTAACTTGGGCATATCACTTTCTTAAGAACCTTAATTTACTAACCTGAAAGAAAAAAAAAAAAAAAAAAAGGCTTGGATGAAGATGTTGTGGACCTTCTGCCTCAAATTCTGTCCTTTTGACTTGTCTTCCTAATTAAACAATGTGTTGCAGTAGAGCAGGGACTCACTTTTTTTCGTATTTCCTCAGCACCCTATGCAAGCATACGCATACATAGAGTAGCTAGTGTTTGACAAACACGCTTGGGTTTTTTTTTGTTGTTGTTGTTTCTTTCTGTTTCACTTTATTAAGTTACTAAGTTAATGGATTGCTATTAAACTGGGATAATTTAAAAATGAGGAAAGACTATTTAAAACCCAGATGTTCCAAGAAGACTGAAGATAGAGAAGAAAGAAAACATCCCAACATATTTTTCTCTCATTCACCATTGTTATTACTCATTTTGTCAAAACTGCTCATTTCAAAGTAGCAGTTCAATTATATATTCAATCATTAATTTTCTTGCGAAAAAGTGATACTCACATAAATTTCCATTTTCCTATATAAGCCATAATTTAACAGCAGGTTATGGGTCATGCGGATCCTATGAGGTTTCATAGGATGACCCTGTCCATAATAATAATTTCCAATATCACCTGAAATAAGAAGAAATATGTACACAATTAATAATTCCAATAAGAATTTATGGTTTACAGAGAAGCATTTTAAAGGATACCATTTATTTAGACCTATCCTACATAATAATGCCCTGATTTATAGCATTTCACAGCAATATCATCAGTTAAACAAACTACATTTAGCTTAGACAACTATCATAGAGTACATAGTGCCCTAGTTCAGTCTCAACTTTTACCAATTCATTGTCTGACACCTATATTGAGCTTTAATGTGCTTATATATATATATATATATATAATAGAATTAATCTCTTAATTTCCTTCTAGTTTGAAAAAAAAAAAATAAAACTAAGAGTTCCATGAAATGTTATTATTACCAAATCACTGAAAAGTAAAACAATTTTTAATCCAACAGTTTATTGATGAGGGGGGGTATTCTAGGACAGTTTTCACTAACAAGATTACATATCTTAAATATTTAAATAATTGTTTCACTGAACTACACCAGTTATCTTAACACCTTGTAGAGATTTGCCTTATACCAAAAATACATTTAGTAACTTTAAGAAATGAAATATATATATTTTTCAATTTTCAGCCAGGTGAACAAAACAAACTTAAATATTATATTAAAAATTATTCTTGCTCTTTATGTTCTTGATAAATCTGACAAGGAAAAATTAGCATGCCTTTCAGTTTTCTTACTTTAAGATGAATATATACACAAAGAAAATTGTCCTTAATGGGGGTCACAATAGAGTATGGCCACACTCACACTAAATTGGCAATTCACTTCTGGAATCACATTTTTTTTACTTGGCCTTTTGGTCTGTAATGAGTTATTGACTATTGTGATACCCAAGTTGGATATGTCTCTAAAGATGAACATAATCATGAACAAACCCAATCTGGGAGATGGCCTAAGAGTTGAATGTTCTATACCATTCTGCATTATTGGAGTATGTGGGGTAGGGGGTAGAGGTCTAACTTAAACCCAAATGATTTGGATAATATAAGAGTTACATTGTCTGGAAAAAAAAGAAAAGAAAATTGTTCCTACTATATTAAAAGGAATATCTGATTTAAAAAAACCTGACAATAGTTTAAAAAATGCTTTTGAGGAGTCTAGATGCTCAACATGCCAGCAACTAATCACTCACATATGTATGGATTTAAAAATCTTATTAGGGGAAGAGTGGTAGAGTCAAAATGGCTGTGAAGAGTCAGCATTTTTACACAGCTCACCTAACACATAGCTCCATTACAACAAGCTAGAAAATGTGCCAAACTGGAAAAGCTGGGAATAAAAAAAACCCCCAGCATTTAGTCATTTTTCCAGCCTAGAGCTTAGGAAGATGGAAAGGTCTATGGATTTTGAGTTGGAGGCTGGCTAGGAATAGCAAGGGAGGCAGCAACAACAGTGGTGGGGAACATTTTATTTATTTATTTTTTTTTTTTTTTTAATTTAATAGCCTTTAATTTACAGGATATATATACATGGGTAACTTTACAGCATTAACAATTGCCAAACCTCTTGTTCCAATTTTTCACCTCTTACCCCACCCCCCCACCCCCTCCCCTAAATGGCAGGATGACCAGTAGATGTTAAATATATTAAAATATAACTTAGATACACAATAAGTATACATGACCACAACATTATTTTGCTGTACAAAAAGAATCAGACTCTGAATTATTGTACAATTAGCTTGTGAAGGAAATCAAAGATGCAGGTGTGCATAAATATAGGGACTGGGAATTCAATGTAGTGGTTTTTAGTCATCTCCCAGAGTTCTTTTTCTGGGTATAGCTAGTTCAGTTCATTACTGCTCCATTAGAAATGATTTGGTTGATCTCGTTGCTGAGGATGGCCTGATCCATCAGGACTGGTCATCATCTAGTATTGTTGTTGAAGTATATAATGATCTCCTGGTCCTGCTCATTTCACTTAGCATCAGTTCGTGTAAGTCTCTCCAGGCCTTTCTGAAATCATCCTGTTGGTCATTTCTTACAGAACAGTAATATTCCATAATTTTCATATACCACAATTTATTCAGCCATTCTCCAACTGATGGACATCCATTCAGTTTCCAGTTTCTAGCCACTACAAAAAGGGCTGCCACAAACATTCGTGCACATACAGGTCCCTTTCCCTTCTTTATAATCTCTTTGGGATATAATCCCAGTAGTAACACTGCTGGATCAAAGGGTATGCACAGTTTGATAACTTTTTGAGCATAGTTCCAAACTACTCTCCAAAATGGTTGGATTCGTTCACAACTGGTGGGGAACATTTTAGTCTCCAAGGATTTTAAAGGGGCAGAGAAGCATAGGGACTGAAGAAATTCCCAGGGGTCCTTGCAGTGTTGAGAACTGGTGCCAGCTGGCACTCTGTTATAACATCATCCAGTTTCAGGTTAGATGCCTCACTGGGTACAGAGCAAGGAATAAGTTCCAGAACTATAGCTATGTATCTCTGAGCCTAACAGCAAAGGGGGACTCAGCTTTAGCCTTTAGTCCTACACACAAACCTTTGGTAAAATAATCTGGGTAGGAACCAAGAACAAAACAGAGTCAGCAGTTCAACTGTTCTGAACCTGTCAAAGCTCCTAAGGAACTAATAGTGATCGAGTCCAGGGGTAGTCTACTCATGTCAATTACACATGTCAACAGACCTAAACCTGGGTCAGGAACTTGCAGAGATTAGGCCACTATGGCAGTGAACATATTTCTTTCCAGATCCTTTACAAAACCTTGCAAACACCTAGGACAGAGGTTCAAGCTAGACATTCCCCCCAGAAATAAGCAGAGCTCAACACTAATATAATGTCTAAAACACTAAGCAATCTGGAAAAATGATCAAACAAACAAAAAATAAGAAGCTACTATGGTGACAGGGAAGCAGACAATGACCTGAAAATATCTACAATCTCAAAGAAAAAACACAGATTAAACAGAAACCCAACAAGAATTCTTAGAAGAGGATTTTTTAAAAAAAGAAGTTTCAAAAGAACAAAATAAACAAAAATACTAGCAAAGACATTATAGCAAAAATATCACAAAGATCACATATTATGACCAGAATTGACAACATCAATAACAAAATTATCATTATTTCAAAAGATGCTGAAAAAATCTTGATAAAATACTCATTCCTGTTAAAACTCTAGGAAGCAAAAAAATAAAAGGAGAATTCCATAAAATGATAAGTAATACCTGTCTGAAATCAAGAGTAAACATTACTGGTGGAGTGGATAAACTAGAAGCCTTTCCATAAGAGCAAGGTTCATGAAGCAAAGCTTACATTATCACTATTACTATTCAATATTGTACTAGAAAAGGTAACTGTAGCAATAATAAAAAGAAATTAAATATGTATATGCAGTGAGAAAACAAAACTATTACTCTTTAGAGATATGATGGTTCTCTATGAGATGATAGGTTCTCTACAACCTAGTCAACTAACTGAACAATTAACAACTTCAACAAACTTGCAGGAGATAAAAGAAACCCACATAAAATAAATCCACAATAAATCAACAGCATTTCTGAATATTACCAACAAATTCAGCAGAGAGACAGAAAGAGAAACTCCATTTAAGATAACTAAATACAATATAAAATACTTAGGAGTTTATAAATGAACACAATTACAAAATACTTTTCATACAAATAAAGACATCTAAATAACTGGAAAAATATTAGTTACTTATAAATAGACTGAGCCAATATAAAAAAGATGACAATAATGCCTAATTTGCTTATCAAATGCCACACCAATTAAACTGCCAAAGGATTAGCTAGGGAAAAAAATAATAAAACTCACCCAGAGAAACAAAAGATCAAGAATATCAAAAGAATTAATAAAAAAAACCAACAACTGGAAGGGTGGCTTTGTAATACCCAAATTAAAATTTTTATTACAAAGCTGTAGTTATGAAAACAATTTGCTACTGAATAAAAAAAGAGAGGCTGATCAATGAAATAGATTAGGCATACCAGATACAGAAGCAAGTGAACATAATAATCTAGTGTTGATATACCCAAAGATCCCAGTTATTGGAGCAGGAAATCACTATCTGGCAAAGACTTAAGAAAACTATAAAGTAGATTATTAAAAATGAAGCAATGACCAATATGTCACATTTTATTTCAAGAAAAGTTCAAAGTGAGTGCATGATTTAGACATAAAGAATAGTATCATAAGCAAATCAGAGAACAGAAAAAAATTACCTATCAAGCCAATGAATATGGGAAGGACTTATAATCAAGCAAGGGATAATGAGATTCAAGGAAGACAAAATAGAAAATCTTGATTAATAAGAAATTTAAAAGTTTTTGCACAAAAAAACCTCTAAATAGCTAAAATGATAAAAGCAATAAACAGGGTGAGGATTCTTTGCATCAAGTTTTTCTGATAAAGGTCTCATTTCTAAATTATATAGGGAAATGGTATAAGCCATTCTTCAAATGATAAATGGAAAAAAGATATGAATAGACAATTTTCAGAGGAAGCTATCAACTAAAAAATAAAAAAATCATAAATAAATACAAATTAAAATGACTTAAGTACCATCTCACAACCACCACATTGGCTAAGATGACAATAAAATAAAATGACAAATGCTGAAGGGGACATCCTGTTGGTGAAACTGTGAAATAGTCCAATCATTTTAAAAAGCAATGTGGAACTATATCCAAGAGTCTAATAAACAGTGTATAACTTTGGATGTAAATATACTGTTACTAGGACTATAATCAAAAGAGATTCCTGGTCTTTCATCTCCCTCCAAAAGATGAAAAAAATTCATGTTTTTCATATTTATTTAAAAAAAATACTTATAGCAGCTCTTTTTGTGATAACAAAGAATTAGAAACTGAAGTAATGCCCATTAATTAGGGAATGGCTGACCAAGTTATATGGCATATGAATGTTATAAAATACTACTTGTGTTTTAAAAAATGATAGAGGCAATGAGGTCAGAAAAACCTGGGAAGACTAGAGGAACTTACGCAAAGTGAAATTAGAAGAACCAACAATCTATAATAGTAACAGCAATATTGTAAACAGTTGACAGTAAAAGATTTCAATAATTCTGATCCACACAATGACATACCACATTTGACAGGATTTATGATGAACACAGCTTCATATATAATCCTGACAGTTATAACTGATTATTAAGGAAGTACACTGTTTAATGTCCATTTCTCAAACAAGTAAATGAGCACCTAGGAACCAGAAAACAGGTACATTCATGTATTTGCTTGATGAGACCAATTCACAAAATTTAGTTATCTTATATGAAGTCTGTATCCCAAAGAGATCCAAGAAAAAGAAAAACAATCTAAATGTACAAAAATATTACAGCAGCTCTTTTTTGCAGAGACAAAAGAATTGGAAATTAAGACATCTATTATTAAGGAAATGGCTTAAACACTTGTGGCATATCTTTGTTATTGGAAACTATAGGATATAAGAAATGATCAGAAGGATGGTTCAGAAAAACTTGTAAAGACCTACACTAAGATAAGTGAGTAGAACCACAAAATCATTGTACCCAGTAATAGCAATATTGTAACAATGACCAACTGTGCAAGATTTGTTGTTTAGTCATGTCCAACTTTTCATGATCCTATTTGAGGTTTTCTTGGCAAAGATATTGTAGTGGTCTGCCATTTCCTTCTCCAGCTCATCTACAGTTGAAGGAAACTTAGGGTTAACTGACTTGCCCAAAGTCACAGAGCTATTAAGTGTCTGAGACTGGATTTGAACTCAGATCAAAAAGATTCTAGACCCAGGCTCTATCCATTACACCACCTAACTGTGTGATGCTACTCTGATTAATATGATGATCCAAAACAATCTAGGACTCATGATGAAAATTACTATCTATTTCCAGAGAGAGAGAGAGAGAGAGAGAGAACTGATGAACTATGAGTAGATATTTAAATATAACATTTTTTTTTTCCAATTCTTGCTTTTGGGGGATGGGAGGATGTCACTTGACTAATATGGGAATGTTTTACATGATTTCACATGTGTAATGGGAATCATATTGCTTATCTTCTTAGTAAGCAGCAGAAAAATTCTTCCTTGAGAAAATTTTGAACTAAAAAAAATTTTAAATGTTAAAAATAAAAAATAAATTTTAAAAAATTAAATATGTTTTTCTAAATATTCAATTTAGTGATAATATTTAAGATTAAATCAAAGTTTACAGGTTTTAGATATTAGAAATCTTATACCAAAACCCCCCACTGTTTTCAAAGTTACTTTTATCTATCATATTACATTTTACAAATTCAAGTTACTCAAAAATTTCTTTAATGATGTCAAAAATGAGTAATTTAATGCTTCAAGTTAATCTAATTTTTCCAGTTCGGTAGGAATTTAACATACCATGAAGCTTTTTTTGGTGCACTTTTAAAGCATATATTCTTTGCTTCTTATATCCTCATATTAGAGTCACCATTATATATTTATATATATATGTATGTGTGTGTGTGTGTGTGTGTGTGTGTATATATATATATATTTCTTCTTCTTCTTCTTTTGATCAGAACTTGTATTTTCATTGGTTTGGAGGAACTCCTGGCATAAGAAAAAACACCCCCTTATCAATGCAGATCAATAACCATTTTGCATCATGTAGACTCAGCAGACTTTAGGTGAACTGCTCAGATCACATCTGCAATTTGTTTCAGTTTTTGTCAGTAGGACTTAGACTCAGTTTTTCTGATTTTAACACTTTTCTCTATCCACTATGTCATGCTGCCTGTACATTTCATAGAAAGTAGTTTTAACAGTCTTTCTCGTTTTTAATGGTGTCTGGATTACCTATTTCTTTGAAATTATTAATCAAATGGATGAAAGGTTATTTCTTAATGTAAAAGGAAGAAATTATGCAAATAACTGTGATTTTGCTATATGTTGAACTATTCTCAAAGGACTGAATCTTTATGATTCAATAGTATATGTAATTATGTTTTATTATAAGTTATTGAATGCTTAATAAAGTCAACTATTCATCTTCAGCACAGAGCAGTCTTTTGAAATGTCTTAGTTATAAAATATTTCATGAAAATTCTGAGAATAAATTTATTTTGTTTCTGTGACATAGTCATTAAAAAATCATTTCAAAACAACTGTCCATTTCTTAAAATGCAGTGATATTTCCAAAAGTAATAATTAACATTTATTTAGCACCTTAAGGTTTGTAAAGTCATTAACACATTATTTGATATTAAGTATTCATAGTTGAACTTCTAACTTCAGCTAAATTTTGAAACAAAACATCTTCAATCTATTATTATTACTTTCCCCCCTCTTTTTCTAGCTTTGAAACTCTCTTCTGCAAATAATTTCTGCAAATTATTAAAATAGGCATTTAGGGATTGTTTAAATTAAAGGTTAGCAACCTCTATTTTCCAGGTTCCATCACCAAGGACCAGCAAACCTATAGGTTACTGTTATGAAACCAGAATGACCTTCTACGAAAATAAAAGTATAATAACTATTGATCTCTATTAGCCACAATTCAGAAATTATCTAGAGATGTGTTATAATAGTGTTGTAAGAAACAAGTAGTATTTACAAAGGCAAATAAAATGTCAGTTCAACCAAACAGTAACTTCATCCTATAAACAAAGGATACAGTTGGATGCTATTAGACAACGTATCTACAAAATTGTCAGAGAGCAACAAGTTGGAGCCAATCCCATAACAAATTGATTCCAAATATGAACTTTTAGAAAATGATTAAAGAACTTCCAATGCTCATTGAAAAATGATCTCTAAAGTTCCATTCAAGGAGCCACTCCTAATCACACTGACTTTTGTCCTGCCATTGGACTTGGATGACTCAGGAAGAAGACAGGGTGACTAATTTGCACAACTTTGCTTCACTTAAATCCAATTCACTCACAAGTTAATATATCACCTGTGATGTCAATAGTCTACTTTGAAATGAAAGGCAAACAGTTTTGAAATTGTATGATTACAAATCACTAATTCCGTATATTGTCACATTTTCTTAACTCTACTATTAACACCAAAGATCCACGACAGCTGAAGTATACAATAAAAAAAATCTACAAACAATAATTTGAGGAATTTCCTTAATTCCTTATTCAAAAAATATTTATAATGCAAATACAAAGGTACAATGGTTAAAGAACTTAATGTTCCACTAAAAGAAAAATCACAAAAATATTTGTGATCAAATTATAGAGGGATTCCTTCAAGAATCTGCCAACTCCCACTTAAAATTTTCTAAAAGATGCTAAAGGTTAAAGCTGCAAAACAAACAGAGAAGACTATATTGTTCTTAATCTTTCAAAAGCCATTTTTCTTCCCTTCAATGGCATGGCCACTTAGGTTGTTTTTTGATAACAGAGAGAAGTGGTTAAGATAATTGTGGGCAGAGAGATATCTCAAAATTCTTCAACTTTGCTAGATTAACTTTACATTTTGACGTACTATACTATGATGTCCCTTCTTCCCCTCCCCCCAAATAATAATAATTAGAGAATAAGAACTCAAGTAATAGAAAAAAAATTTCCCCAAAATTAGCATTGTGAAAAAATTATTACCATAAGATACCAGTTAGACAGGACATTGAAGCTCACCTAATCCAATTCACAGAAAAAAGACAGTAACAAATCAAACACTAGGTTAGTGTTTGTTGGTGGAGTTGGGAACTGATCCAACCATTCTGGTGAGGGAATTATGCCCAAAGGGTATCAAATTGTTCATACCTTTTGACCCAGTAGTGTTTCTACTGGGTCTGTATTCCAAAGAGTTCATAAAAAAAGGGGGAAAAATCTACACATGTAAAAATGTTTTTAACAGACCTTTTTGAAGTGACAAGGAACTGAAAACTGAATAGATGCCCATTAGCTGAACAGGTTATGGTATATCAATATTATGGAATATTATTGATCTATATAAGAAATGATAAGTAGGATAATATCAGAAAAGCCTGAAAAGACTTATGTGAACTGATAATAAGTGAAGTGAGTAAAACCAAGGGAACACTACACAGCAGCAAGACTGTGTAATGATCAACTGTGACAGACTTGGCTCCTTTTAATAAAGACGTGATTGATTCAAGGCAATTCCAATAAACTTGAGATGTTAAAGAGCCACCTGCATCCAGAGAGAGGACTGTGAAAACTTAAAATATATTACAACATAGCATTTTTGCCTTTTTTGTGTTTGTTGTTGTTTGTTGGTTTATTTTTCCCCCCCTCTCATTTCCAATCCCCACTTTGAATCTGATTTTTCTTTCACAGCATGATAAATGTGGAAATAAATATGTTTAGAAGAATTGCACATATTTAACCTATACTAGATTACTTGTTGTTTAGGGGAGTGGAGAGACGGGGAGGAAGGAAGAAAAATTTGGAATAGAAGGTTTTGCAAGGTGAATGTTGAAAACAATCTTTGTGTGTATTTTGAAAAATAAAACTTATTATTAAATAAACAAACAAGACTTCTGACAAATGATGTTCTAGAATATAACTTCTTTCATTTTTTTCCATTTGTCATCCCTTTTTGCTCCAGAAATTTTTATGTGACCCCAAGTACATAAATATAAAAAATAGGTATATACATCAAACATCTGATAATAAATCATAATTCTGTGATCCCCATATTCAGTTACAAGGTTGCAATCCACTATGCTTAAAAATGTTCTCCATATTCAGACATCTTTAATTGCTCAGAAAAAAATGTAAAGAACTATCAAAAATGCAAAATATTTAGTTATAGGAGACTTCTATGACTATATAGTCAAGCCAGTACCTGAACAATACTCCTCACTATAAAACTTCCACAAATGTTTGATTGTACAGTCTCTGTTGAAAGGCTGTCAGTCCATATACCTAATCATCTTTAGAAAGTTTCTCCTTACATGATGTTACTAAAAATGCCTTTTGGCAACTTCCACATACTGGTTCTGGTTCTGCCCTCTAGAGAAAACTTCAATTTTTAAGTTAAACAAAAGCATTCAATTTCTGAGTGTTCAGAAAATCAATTTGCCTTTTCTACTATTTAGCTTCTATATCATGCCTAAATATGTTTGAAATGACTTAACTGATTTAATTGGATTCTAAATCAATGAATTCTCTTCCACTAAAGTTCTCCCAGATGTCCCACAGTGGAATACAAGTGACCCTGGATTCTTTAAGATTATTACAGTATCTGTTCATTCCTAGGTCTAAGACAGCAATTGCCAAGCATGCACCCAGTTCAGTCATCACCAGATAGTTGGTCACCAGTTGTTTTAATCACAGCAACACATAAAGATTCCCCCCATTCTATTCCCTTAGGTGTGGAAAATTATGATTTACATGAGTGATATAACAAAACTTTAAAAATTCCTCCTGGATCCTCATGGAAGTAACAAAAAATCCACCATAAATAAATTTAATCATGGCACATATTCCTACAACTGTTTTTACCAAGGATTTAGAAGCCTTATATATCCACAGAAGCCTAAATGAAATCAAGTAGAGAAGTATTTATTGAACACATATATCAGCAATGAGTATTTATTAAGCAACTACATTTAAGTACCTGACATACAAAGAAAAGCAAAAATAATACCTGATTTCAAGGAGTTCATAATCTCAAGGGAAAACAACATACAAATACACAACAAACAACATACAAATTACATACACACAATACACAAGATAAATTAGAAGTGACATGGTCAGATGTGTTTTAGTAGGATCACTTTGTTAGCTGATTAGAGAATAAAATACAGTGGAGAGAAAGATGCAGGAAGAAAGCTAATGAGATTGTCCAAATATGAGATGATGAGAGCCTGCATTAGGGTGGTGGTAGTATCAAAGAGAAAAAGACATAGATGAGAGCCAGTGGGAAGATAGAACTAATATATGTAGCAACAGACTAGATATAAGTGAGTGTGCATGTATATTCACACATGCACATGAGCATGGGTGTGAGACAGACATAAAGAGAGATAGCCAATCAGAAACAGAGACACAGAGAAAGACAGAAAGATAAGGTGACAGTAAGGAACCAAGGATGATATCTAGATTTTGAGCCTGTGTGACTGGTGGTGCAACCTCAATGATAATACATGAAATACAAAGGAGAACAGAGTTTAGGGAGAAAGAGTTTAAGATGTATATGAGCTATTCAGCTGGAGATGTGCAATTGAATGGAGGTCAAGAGAAAGATTAGAGTTGGATAAAGAGATCTAAAGATCATCTATAGAGAAAAGTATTGAATCCATAGGAGTTGATGAGCTTTTTCTTCATCTCAAATTGTTGCTAAATTGCTTATTATCTTTAGATAAGTATTTTCAAACTCTTCTAAAGACTCATTCCATATGATGTCAATAAGGGTTCTAGGTGGAAAAATGATAATAGCTACATTACTCCCTCTAAAATATTAAATTTCATACTCTCAGAGTTAGAAGGGAACTCAGAGATCAACCTCATTTAACAGAAGAAACTGAATTACAGAGCTAAAAGTCATACAGCTAGTAAGAAGCAAGGTCAGAATTTAATCCCAAATATTTTGACTCAAAATCCAGATTATTTTGCCTCAAATTATGCACACACAAAACATTCATTTTACAACGTTCTATGGTTTTTATTTTGTCACTAAATTTAATCAATTGGCCTTTGCTCAAGAGGTATTCCAAGCTCAAAGATTCTCTGAGATGATATTCATGATACGATTAACAGATCTCAAATTCGAAAGTGTTTTATGGCCAAATTAATTTGATAAATGCTGCTTACTTGATTGGTGAATTATCTAAGCTTCTTCTATTTTTTTCTTCCTGATGAGTTCCTAATCATATTATTATTGAAAATAGCTCTTAGAATGTTAGTCTTGTACATAGTTTTCTGAGTTAATGAAACTTATGACTAAGATCGGCATTTTTATATCTGTGTGTACCTTCAGTTGTTATTTTTCTTTCTCCTCTCTCCTACTATTTTGTCCTTCTGAGTTTTACAATGAAGAGGATGAAAATAAAAGGTCATCAAAAAAGTGAAGAAAAGACATTTTAAAGAGGAGAATGGCCTGGCACAGAGAAGGCACTTAAATGTCTACTGGCTTAAAGCAAAATTTGCAAAATTTAAAGTTCCTTCTAAGGGTCCCAAATTTCAATTACCTGTAGCCTTTGAAATTTGGTAGAAATTCTTTCTTACATATTATCCTAACTGTAAAACTGTTGAAAGTACAAAAAACATTTATATTTATTAAACAGATCTCAATGCTATGTACAGGAGAAGGATTAAGACTATGAAGGAATGCCAATGATTAAAAACACAATAAAGTTATCAAAATCAAAGATATTATAGGCCAAATGTTAGCTAACAAAGGTGCAAAAATACAAAAGGGACCCAACTTCTTTTCAAAGGTAAAATTTAAAAAGTATTGCAGTAAATGCTTATCTAACAACAATAATCTAAAGGAAATCAGTCAAATATTAAGCATCTACTAAGTAAGTGCCTACTATGTTGCAACGCTGGCACACAGAATCCGTTCTTACTGGGTAGGATCTTTCACTGTTTTGAGGAAATAACAAAGACAAATAAATACAAAATGTATACAAGGTATTGGGTGGATGAGGGTATCAGAAAATGTTTCACATAGGAGCTGGCTCTTGGGCTTTGAAAGAATCTAGAGATTCTAAATGTCTGAGAGGAGAAAGGAGTAAAATCTGGATCAGTCTTTACAAAGGCAAGGAGATGGGACATGATGGAATGTCTTGAGGGCCAGTAAATAAGTAGACCAGTTAAATTAGTTAAAAG
This sequence comes from Sarcophilus harrisii, assembly GCF_902635505.1. Lineage (NCBI taxonomy): Eukaryota > Metazoa > Chordata > Mammalia > Dasyuromorphia > Dasyuridae > Sarcophilus > Sarcophilus harrisii. Next base: position 186,472,657 of record NC_045429.1, on the reverse strand, counting down.
TATGCAAGTTAAGAACATAGATTAAATGAGAAGTAAGTCAATTCAACTCAAACACTTATTGAGCATTCACTGCATTGATACCTATGCCTTTCATGCTAGACAATAAGGCAAAGTTTAGTTAAAAAGAATTAGTTGTGTGATTCACAATAAATCCATTTCAGAACTACAAAACACAAATAGCTGAGGATAGATGAGGTAGGGGAAAGCTCTCCTAGGGAAAGTCAAATGAGTGCAGTGCCATTCTTTTCAAACAGAATTCATAGCAAAAGAGGAAAAAAAGAGATGATGCTCTTCTGCTAATTGAAGAAGCAAAAAAGTAGAAGACTTTTTTTTTTTTTTTTGGTACAGGGAGTAGGCAGATCTGCCTGTCAAGTGCCTGGAAGAATTTGATAAGGCTGAAAAAAATGTAAGGTGGCGTCAGAGTGGGGAGGAAAAGAGAAAAGACCAGTGTCACATAAAAACCATCTAGTCTAATGATTTTCTTGCCATCTTTGATGGCAGTCCTTAGAACTGTAATATAACTAATCAAAGTAGTCCAAAATAAAGAAATCCTCTCTTGCCATTCTCATTGTTTCTACTCCATCATTTCATCTAGGTGCCCTGACAGAACAAAATACCTTGATATAGTCACCATAACCATACAATTTTCAGAACTCTAGTAGGGTCAATTTAGTTCTGATATTTATTTTAAACCATTATTACACACAGGCTGGTGATATAAAAATTAAAAGTGACAGTCCCAGCTCTCAAGGACCTTACAATCTACTAAGAGGGATACATTAGGTACACAAACACCCTTAGTTATACAGAGGGAGAGTGCTATGGGGAAAAGAAGAGACTAAGTTTCTCCCTGGGATACCACAGATGTTACTAAGACCAGAAGAAAACGTACAGGCTGGCTCACTCCATTCAGAGCCCACAATTCACTGCCAAGACCAACTAACAGCTGTTTGAAGTGTTCTGTGTATCAGGTTTCCCTGATCCCTTCAGCCCTTCCCTTCCAACACCAATTTTAAAGAGTGCTCTAAAACTATATCTAAATAAAAAGAATCACTTGATAACACAAATAATTAAAGTCTATTTTGGTTAAAGAAACCAAAAGATTTTATGGCACCCCAAAATATATATATAAAAAAGCAAAATATAAATCTTGTTAAGACACCTTAAGCCCCATATATAACTTTTAAACTACAGTAAATAATTAAGTCTTCTAGAAAGTGTATTTCTAACAAAGACAAAAGAATTGTTTTATTCTCATAGCCATAAAATAAAATCATCATGAAATGTTACATCATTTGATAAAAGGCCATTTTTTTTTTGTTCACAGAACAGTCATAAGAAAAATTATGTTAAAAGTTGACATTTTTCACCAGAAAGATGTGCTATTGCTTTAAAAAATCCAAAGGCAAATTATCAATATCTTTTTTTTGGTATGATTATAATTCTATGTTGGGATAAATGATTTGTAAGATCCCTTCTAAAAGATACCATAACAAATTTAGAAAAAAGGCTGGCTTATAAAGAGAAACTTTTGAGTTATTTGTTACAAGTTTTCAAAGTTACATTAGGTGGAGACATCTAATTTCTCTGCTATAATTTGGGTTATTTTTTCCTCTAGCATAATCTATTCTACTAACTTGCAAAATATTTGCACCTTCTCCACTCAAGTTCTGCTCTGATGCCTTTTATGCTGAGGAGAAAACTTCAAGGTTCCCTAGTGCAGCACAATTGTTATCAAGTCTCCCTACACTTGAGGGGGAAAGAGGTGTTAGTGGAAGCTCTTCACCATATTGGCCGCTGGTTTTCAGCCACATCAATTTTTGAAGAGCTTCTAATGATGCAGAAGGGTTGCACTACCTACCACCAGTGGAAAGAATACCCAGATCTTTGAAGTACTCAACTACCTTCAATCATACAGCACTTAGGAACCGCTGCTGAATACTTCCCTTCCCCAGGATTCTAATTTTACCTATACAAAATGTTCCAAAAGGGCTATGACAAACTTCTAAACTAAGGGTTCTGCACAACGAATTCCCCCTCACCCCCAAACATACAAATACCCCTTGCTGAACAAAGAGCAACAAAGAAGTGGGCGGCAACCACGTCTAACTTGGCACCACAGAGATAGACAGAGGCTTCCCCAAGGCCAGGGCCCATCAAGTCTGATTTCCAAATCCAAGTAGCAACACTTCCTCGTCCCCCAGAGATCCCTCCTTCCACTAAATTCTAATGGTCCACTACACCGAAAACCTCCAAGTGGGCAATTTTTGGGGCTAACAACACTTGGTTTTAATCGCCCCCAAAACGGTGACATTTAAGCCGAAGGGACCCTCTTTATCCCACTGGCCCTGACAACGTGGGGTTCCATGAAATGGATAGACAAAGGCTAAGGGGAAAAGCTCATTCCTTAACAGGAATACTTGATGTAATTCTACCGTGGCCCTATGATAGGGGAAAACTCTTCTACCTTCTGCAGTGGATGCATTAAAGGTGGGTAAGAGAGGGAGCCAGGAGGGAGAAAGGGAGGAGTGAGTGTGGGGAGGGGGAGGATGAAAGGGGAGGGAAAAGAGGAAGGAGAGAGAAGGCGGGGCTCGGGCTCAAGGGGGGATGCGCCGCTTTGTGTAAAACGAGAACATCTCCCATTTAGACATATAAACTATTATTTCGGGGGTGGCAGTGGAAATAGGATGCACTCCTCTCACCGCTCCCCACGCATGCAAGTGGGAGGGAAGGGCGGGCCTTATTCGCCATTACCCCAACCTCAAAGAAGCTTGGGCGGGCTCCCCAGGGGGTGGTGACTTTTGGGGAGGAGGATGGGGAGGTGGGGAAAAGGAGAGATGCCCATTTTCCCGCCAGCAAACTCAGCGGGAGCGGGGGCGGAGGCGGGGACGGGGGGGGGGAGGGGACAAACGACCACCCCTCCCTCACAGCAGCAGGGGATGACCCATCCCAATTTCAGGCTTTTCTCTTTCTCCAACCCCTAACCCGGGAGAGGGGGCAGAGCGAAGGCCAAGGTTGAGTGCAAGGTGGGGGGAAGGAGATGAGGGGAGCCTGGAGCCCCCGTAACGTGCCCCCCCTTCCCGCTGAGGGCCGGCCTCTCTTACCATCATAGTAGTAGCAGACTTTCTTCTTGCCGCCTCCCTGACTGTACGCCATGGACTCCCGGTTGCCGCCGCGGCTGCCGCTGCTGTCTCCGAGATCCTGGGCTTCTGCAGCCGCCGCCGCCGCCGCCGCCTTCGCGGCCGGCCGGGAGCGTGCAGGGGACGGAGGACGGCCTGTGCCGGGACGGTGGTAGTGACGGTGGTGGCGGCGGCCACGGGGGCGCTACAGGCGGGCAGGGAGGGAAGGAAAGAGGGAGGGAGGGAGAGGAGGGAGGGGTGACGGGAGGGGGAATCGGCACCGCCCGGCAGAGGGGGCCGACAAGTGGAGTCCGGGAGGAAGCAGCGCCAACTCGCGGCACCAGGGGGGTGGGGAACCCTCCCCGCCGCCCCCCGGGAGCGTGGGGAGGCGGGGACGCTCCCATTGTGCCTGCGGCGGGGGACACAGCGCAAAAGAGGTTTCTAAATTTGGTAGGAAAAGCCCCCATATAGGCTACATTTTATAGATAAAGATAACACGAATTAATGTGTAGGAACTTAAAAGGAAAAACTGGAACTATATCTTTACACCATAACTAAATATCCAAAGCTGCTGTTTGGACTTCCCTATCTTTTGGCGAGGAAGAGATGGTCGCGCCCATTCCGCGCCTGCGCAGTTACGAGTTTATCCGTTCCTTCTAACCGAAGCATCAGCCACTGAGACTTCTATGCGTCCACCTACGCCTCCCTTCTCCTTCACTGTCTCCCCCCCCCCCCGCCCCCTTCTTGTACCCGCCTGGATCAAACCACGTGTTCTGCGCTGGAGGGGGGGAAACGGGGGGCTGGAAGAGACCACTGCTTCACTCTTCTCCCGTGCTCCTGCCCTTCCCTTTCCCTTTTACCTGAGCTTCCCTCCTCCAGATCCTCTGTTACTAGTCATCATCTTGGCTGTCGTGGACTCTGAACTTCTCACTGGCTCATTTAAAAATAATTAAATTATGAATATATGGGCGAGCTCATACGTGCAGCTGCTCATTCACCTCGACACAGCCCTTCCATCCCCCTCCCTTTTCTTCTATCTCCACTCGCTCCCTCCCCACCAACTTCCTCTTAAGAAATAAAGTTACTTGCTGGACCGAAGACATTTTTTTGGATGCTTAATCTATTTTATTCCTAAAACTCCTTCATTCAGCAAACGCTTATCGCTCTGCGCAAAGCCATGGCCAGGACCTCCCAGATCTGTAGGTTACGCGTGAGAAAGAAAAGTAAAATATAATACATTCAGTGGGCTCTTTTGCATTTTCTTTAATAAATTCTAAATTTGTCATATTCTGGGAAGGAAACTAATTTGTTGGAAATTTAGATTCTTCCCCCAAAGTTATTTCAAGAAAGGAAAACAAAATGTCCATCAGCGCCTTGCACAAAAACCTGCATATAGCATAAAAGAAAAAAAAAATGAATTTGAGATGGGTTTCTATGCCCTCCTTAATATGATAATTGGGATGGCTGCAGACAGTATTATACCTTCTCAGGATTCATCCGCAAAGTCTTCAGTGTGTATATGTCAACGTGAAGAAGGGGGAGATTGTCGGAATCTGTTAAGTCATTAGATTTGATAGAGACAGTAATTATCTAATTTAGCTTGGTTCAGTTTGATGGATCTGATCCTACAAGGAGATGTTATGGGCCAGAACTTGAAATAAGGTACTAAGTGGAATTGATGGAAGCAATGCTTGTGTGCTTGGGTTTGCACCTTTAAGAGTTCACACATTAGAGCTCACACATTGGAGTTCATGTAATGCCGGAGAAACTGAGGCAGGAGAGAGATTAGAGAGTTTTCAATATTTTATTAATTGGAGAGTATAATTGACTGGACAGGACTCTCGTCTAAAATTAACCAGTCAGATAGAGATAAAGATATACTGGGACCAAGGAAACCATGTCCCAGGGCTGGAATCCAGCAAATAATAGGAGCTGCTCAATTCCTTAAATACCCCTAGAAACAAAGAACCGAGAAGGCGGGAAAACTTCTGTCAGGTTGGGGGGAGACCATAAATCCTAAAAGCCCAGAGACAGAATGTTTGAATACCCAGAGATAAAGATGTCAGTGAGGTATCTTGGAATATTTTAGAGAGATATTGTAATTCTTGAGAACAGGAGGTCTGCTCTTCTTGTTTATCTTGATAGCAATTTATAACCTTAGAATAAACGGTTCCCAATCTTAATGGACCAGAGTGGGTTTTTACGACTAAGGGAATTGACAGATCAGTTAAGGAAACTGAGACAAAGGAAACTAGTTCAGGGAAATCGAGTCAAAACAGTTAAAGAGAATTGTGGCATAACATTCACAAGCACAGGAGATACACAAAGTTAACTTTGTAACTTTGTGAATTCACACCTCCCATAATCCCACTCTCAGAGGAGGAGTCAACCTTTGAGAGAGTATAAAAACAGCTGAGCTCAGTCAGCAGAGTTCAGTTGAAAAGATTGAGAGGGGTGCTTCAGTCTCAGTCTTTTCAGAAGAAGCCACTAGTCGTAGTTGAGCTAGAGCCGGAAGTCACTTCAGAAGATTGACAGAGTGAGAGTTCAGTCTGGCAGATTGAGAAACTAATCTGCATTCGGGCAGAACCAAGATTCAGAATGAGCCTGAAGCTAGCAACAAAAGCTCTCGGAACCAAAGAAAGCTAACTGGGCTATTTTGGAAGAAACAATAAAGAACTACTTTAACACCTGGCTCCATTTTGAAGTGATTATTATTCTGAACTGAAACTAAGGCTGCCTCCAGAAAACCTCCCCAAGAAACCTGCTCCCAGAGAACCATTATATTATAAAAAAGAACACCACAGGAGATAATAGCCTTCCTTCCTAAAACTCAAATGGCAATCATCTGACCACTTGTTAGTTATCCATTGAATGATGAGTATAGTTTTGATCTTTTTCTTAGAATATTGCTGAATCTTTGGGGCCTTTACAATTGGTTCATTTACATTATCTTGACTAAGCATCCAAAATGGATTTATGAGTAAATTTTTCTAATCGTAATTTTTGTTTAAGTATGCATGTGCCCCACCATTACCACTACACTATCCTAAGTATACCCCCATGATGAGTAACTTTTAAAAAAGCTTTAGTTTTTACTACAACTTTATTACTGAGTATATGCCCTCTATTTCCCCTCTCTAGAGAGCCATTCTTTGTAATAAAGAATAAAAAAGAAAAAGGAATAAAAGCAGTTCTTCAAAGCCAGCCAACACATCAATCAATTCTGACATACGTAATATTCCACACACATAGTTTCCTACTTTTGCAAAGAAAGGAGGGAGATTAATTTTCACAATTCTTCTCTGGGACCAAGCTTGGTCATTACAAATATATAAAATTCAAAAAGCTTTTGTTATTATACTTTCCCTTTGCATTATTGTCATATATATATTGTTTTTCTGATATATCAATTCACTCATTTTTCCATGTTTCTCTGAATTCTTCATATTCAGCTGTTCTTAAAGGACACATAAATTTTAACAGATAATTTACCTTCCCAATTAATCTTTTTTCAAAGCAAAAACATTTACTTAAATGGCATCATAAAGCCAAAAATAACAAAACTTTACTCTATAAACTTGGGTTATACACTATCCAAACTACACATAGTGTCAATGATTACAGTAGGGGTACTTAAAGTACACTAATAGAAAATTTATTCACAACTCAATTTTTAATTTTGCATGATTATATCTAAAAGCCTGAAGTATATCATGAGCAAAAGCCGAATTCAAATCAACAAATATTTACTGAGCACTTTCTATATTTTTAAAAATTCTGAACTTAAAATTTTTTTAAAAGAGGAAATTTGAATAAATAAATATGGACAAATAAAAGACATTTTTAAAATGGAAAAGCTACAATTTAAAAACCATCTACTACCAAATCTTTTATGAGAGTAACCAGCAGCAACATGAATGATTTAATTTTTACCCAATAAAATAACAAATGTTCAAAAGAATAAAATCATCAAAAGGACAATTCACAAATGATCCTCATTCCCTGAATTATTGAAAATTGCCTCTAACTTTATGTAATTGTTTCTCCAAACATGTTTCCTTATCTATTAATGTATAAAGTATTACCTACAGATTCTTTTCTTTTGAGAACCTTATTTAAATTTGGAATTGGGTGACTAACTATGTCTTTCTAAGGAGTCTCAAGGATACTTAATATGAATTTAATAGCTGTAATTGCTCTAAAAACTAGGCTCTGATCATAATTCATTTCAATTTAATTTAACACAATGCTAAGAGCAATTATTGAGAAACTACAGTAGGCCAGAAACTGTCTAAAGACAAAAATTAAAACCCTTATTTTCAAAGAGTTTCCTTTCAAATAGGGGGTAAGAAAGGGAGGATTTATACACAGATAAAAATGTATTAATGATTATAATTGTGAGTGTGAAATGGGATGAATTCACCTATAAATGGAAGAGGATAATAGAATGGATTAGAAAAAGCAGAATCTAATAGTTTATCATTAACAAGAAACACACTTGAAACATAAAGACTCCATAGAATTAAAATATGGTGTTGTAGCCAAATGGATTATGCTTTAGTTGAACAACAACAATAACAACAACAACAAAAAGCAGGGGTTGCAGTCATGACTTCAGATAAGACAATGGCAAAAATTCACTTGTGTTTGTATCTCCAGGTTTTATCACTATGCTTGGCACACATAATAAGCATAATAAATGTTTTTCATTCATTCATTTGTTCATTCATTATAATTTTCATGAGCTTGCAGAGTAGAGTCTTTATCTGGAACTTTATCTGTCTTATATCTCACCAATTGGAGGCTAATTGTTTTATTATTGTGGACCACAGCCATTTTTTTGTTATGGCTCAGCAAAAGGGGACCAGTCCCAGAGTTTTCTATCAGCCCTTACAGAGAGACAAGAAAGCAGCAGAACAGTTGAAAGTGGGAGAAAAAATTAGTATTGCTTGGGAACTCAGCCCTAGGTATGAGTTGTCCTGATGAGTGAGTGAGCAAGCAAAAAATCATCTACATTCATGCACCCTGGACAACATGCCATATATTCTGCCACTGGGTAGAGCTATCCTATTGTTTTATGCTGAGCCTGACTAAGGCCATTTTCCTTCAGTTTAAGTCCAAAATTGGAATAAAATGAGACAATTAACAAAAAGTGATTTAACTTAACCTTAGAGAAAGAGCATTTAATAAGGATATGTGTCAAGAATATTTTGAGTTGATTCAACAAAAATGAATTCCTCTGTTTCTGACACGGTGGTTTGTCTGTCAGGCAGGCAGACCTTTCTATCTCTTGTTCTGGGAAAAGTAATCAAATTGTGCTTTCTTTGGCAACACATATATCAAAATTAGAATGACACAGAGAAGATTAGCATGGCTCCAATGCATGGATGGCAAACAAATTTGCAATGCATTCCATATTTTTTCACTTTTTATTTCATGTTTTTGGTGGGGCTTTGGGAACTATGTCTTCTTTCACAATATGATATATATGGGAATGTTTTGTATCTATAAACTATATCAAATTTTTTATTATCTCAAGGAGGGTAGCAAGAGAGGAAGCAGGGAGAGAATATGGAACTCCAGATTTTAAAAAAGTGAATGTTAAAAATTGTTTTTATATGTAATTGGAAAAAATCTAAAATATTATTTTTTTTTAAAGTACTCACATTCTTATTACCATTACTTCTGAAAAGGTGTGGCAATGAACTCCCTTCTCTATTGGTGTAACTCTCCAAACCTAAACTCCCTTTCTTGTCCAAACACTTTCTACATGTGTTGTCTGCTTCTGCTAGAATATAAGCTCCTTGATTACAAGGACTGGTTCATTTTTATATTCATATTCCCAGTACTTTGCACAGTAATTGGGCCATATTAAATGTTTCATCAATACTTTTTCATTCATTCACTCATTGATTTCACTCCTTTCTATATTAGGAATTTCCTTTTGGCATCTCTGTAGAAGATGGAATGGAGAGGGAAAATTAGAGACATAAAGGCCAATTAATAATCTAGGCAAGAGAGGTAGAGGTTCTTTGAGTTGAGATAACTGGACAAATGTGATAGGTATTGTGGAAGTAGGGACAGCAAGATTTGAACATTGATTAGATAAGGGAATTGGGAGAAGAGTAAGAGTAAAAATGGCTTCAAAGTCATGAATCCAAATGACTAGAAGAAAGAGTGGAACTATCAGCAGAAATGAGGAAGTCTGGCAGAGGAAAGATTTTTTTGGGGGGGAATATGAGATCTATTTTGACATATAGAGCTTGAAATACTAATGGAACAATAGATAAAATTATTCAACATATAGAAAGGAATTCAATGTAGCAATTAGGGACGGATAGAAAATTTTGGAATCTTGCACTGCTAATTATTGAACCTTTTTGGGAATAGAGGAGATTATTAAGTAGAGAGGAAAAGGGGAGAAAGTCTAGGAAAGCGCCTTGAGAGAATAAAAAGCAAGCTCACCTTTAGTAGATGAGATAAGATAAAAAAGATAATATGACCTAGCAAAGGAAAATGAAGAAGGGATAAACAGAAGTAAGTTACATTGTTACATAAACAATGTAGGAAAAGAAGGTCTAGGAAGTGGTAGTTTCAAAAGTTCAGATAGATTAAAATGGTTAAGGGCTAAGTAAAGGTCATTTGATTTTTTTCAAAAAAGTACTATTATTGCCTTTTTTTAACACAATTTTAAACTTTCCATCCTTTTGTCCTCACCATACCGGACAATGAATTCTTCCTTAAAATAAATTTAAAAGTACATAAAAAAAAAAAAAAAAAGAATGAATATGACAATATGTGTAATATTCTCAACATTGTGTCAAAGAAGAGATTTTTCATGATTTGTTCTCCAAAATTATTATTAGTTTTTAAATAGTTCAAAGTGTAGGTCTTCAGATTTAGCAATTAAGAGATTAATAATTTTGAGGAGGAGAGTGGTTTCAGTCTTACGCTGGGGTTTGATGACAAATTATAAGAGACTGACTGGAATTTGAGTGTGAAATGAGGAAATGGAGACTTGTGCGTAACTCAGGAATTTGGCCATCAAAAGAAGAAAAGATATAAAACAATAGCTTTAAGGAATGAGAGTTAATTTTTTTTTTCTTTTTGATGATCATGAAGACCTGGGAATGTTTGTCAGTAAAAGGAAAGAAAGAGCTAGCTAAAATATGAGACAAATATAATTATATGTATATAATATATATTTATTTATATTTATAAATTTATAAATATATAAATATGAAATATAAGCAAAGAGAGAGGGCAGACAGAGACAGAGAAAGAAAAGATAAGCTCCAAGACACAGTAAGGGATGGGACCAAGAGCACAACTTGGAAGAAATTTAAGTAAGAAGGCTCATCTATATACCAGAGATTGAAGTGAAGGAAGAGAAAATGGAAAATATTGGAGTATTTTGGGGGTATGAAGTAATAAAGAGGAAATTTGAAGTAGATGGCTTTTATTTTTTCACTAAAACAGGAATAAATTTCCTCTGCTGAGAGGGAGAGAAAAGTTGGTTTTGGCAGTCTGAGAAGAGAAAAGAAAGTTTAGTTTAGAAAGAACATTTATTAATGGCTTAACATCCAGGGCCATCTCTAGTCCGATATTTTTCTTGCCAATGAACCCAGATGGTTCTGGAAGGGAAAGTGAGGCAGGTGACTTTGCATAGCCTTCCCTTACTCTAATCCAATTCACTTGCATGTCATGATATCATCTACCTGATGTCATGGTCCTTTTCAAAAGCAAAGGACAAAACAACAATTATGTGCCAGGTATTGTGCTAAGTACCTAGAATATAAATATAAATAACTTTCCCTCTCCTCAATGTTCTTACATTTTATTGAAGGAGGATACACACAAAGGGGTGATGGAAAGAAAGAAGGGAAGAAGAAAAGTTTACTTACATAGATATATGACAAGATGACTTGCAGAGAGGCATGGAAGGTCTGGTTTCTGGACAGGCAAAGAAATTAGAGCTTAGGGGATGGAGTCCTAGTTTATGTGAAATAAAAGTTGACTTTGAGAATGAGAAAGTCAGTCAGAATCAAAAAGGAATTGTTATGCAGTAGTGAAAGTTCAGTTGAGATCAGATAACATAAATGTTTAGTGAACCCAACTGGCATAGTTCAAATGATTTATTTAAAATAAAAACAGGCTACCTTTTGCTTTTTTTTTTTTTTTTTTTTTTTTTTACATCATGGTTTTCCTAGTATGCTGCTTTTTTTCAGAGAGCTATCCCATATAAAAATAGTAATTTTTTTCCAAGGCAAAAAACTCCAAACTTGAAACTATGAACAACGTACAACACCTGTGGACCTCCAACATCTACAAAGGGATCAAGTAAATGAAAGTATATACTATCTCTCCTTTCTAGCCATATTTGATCTTTAATTCATTTTTAAGTTTTTTGTGTGTGATAGTTCTTTCCATTTCCACTGTTTCTATCAATTCATGTATCTCCATCCAACTCTGTATTGATCACATTCATATTTTCTTTTAAAATAATAATTCATAATTTCTTTCAATATTTCTTTCAGCATTTCATTATGTTCATTATACCTGGAATGTATAAAAAGTTCAAGAGACATAGTTTCTGGGTAATCAGCCATTTTTATTAATCATGTTAGCCGATAACTAAAAAAAAGAGATCAGTGACACTCTCAAATGCTGAAGACTCTTCACAGAACCCACTCAAGCTTATATGTCCTTGGAAGGATGTATGTTCTTGAGAGTGACACTGATTCTGATTAGTTAACAAGTAATGAGAGAGAAAGAATATTATAATGAGAGGTGAATCTAGTATAATGAAGGGTGTGGAGAATAAGAGTTTGATGGCAATCTAATCAAAGAATTTATCTGCCACTCAAACCTAAGTAGAACACAATGGGCTTCCCCAAAAGGGTGGGATTTGAATAAGATTGAGGAGAAAGTTAACCCCATCTCATTATTAGCAATGTCTTTCAGATGCTGACTTGGCTTAGTAAGAAAATAAGATTTCAGAAAGGGATAAATCTTGTGTCTCCCCAATATTAGCTATTAGTTATCATTTCTCTCATACTATAATTTCTGTGGCCATTCCCCAATTGATAGGCAGCTACTTTTTTTCTCAATTCTTTGCTATTTCAAAAAGTGTTAATAAACATTTTGTTTTATATATGAGGGTTTTTGTTTTAATCAATTGCTTCCTTGGGGAATATATCCAATAATATAATCTCTGGATATGTATATTTTAATTACTTTATTTTCATAATCCTATATTGCTTTCCAAAATGATTGTCTTGATTCATAGCTCTTCCAATAAGGTCTTAGTGTGCCTATCTTTCATCCCTCCAACATTGACTATTCACTGTAATGGGCTGAGTTTCAGCATTTTTTCACCATTCATTATTTTAAAAGTTCTCTCTAGATCAACTGTTCTCAGAATGTGGTCTGGGTATATTTTGGGGTCTCTGAGTCACTTTCAGACTATTAAAACTATTTTCATAATTATACTAAGACATTTTAATTTCTAATATAGTAAATGTTGATACATATAACCCACATAAATAAAAGCTTTTTGAGGGGATTTCCAATAATTGTTCAGACTGTTAAGGAATTTTGAGGCCAAAAAGTTTGAGAACTGTTAGTCTTTATAAATACTATATGAAAGGCCTGCAGAAAGTTATATGAACTGATGCTAAGTGAAATGAGCAGAACCAGGATTTCATTGTATACAGCAATGGCAAGAATATATGATGATCAGTTCTGATGAATGTGGCTCTTCTCAACAGTGAAACAATTCAGGCCAGTTCCAATAATCTTGTAATGAAGAGAACCATCTATACCCAGAGAGGACTGTGGAAACTGGAAACTGAGTATGGATCATAACATAGCATTTTCACTTCTTTTGTTGTTGTTTGCTTGAATTTTATTTTTTCTCCTTTTTTTCCCTTTTTGATCTTATTCTTCTTGTACAACAAGATAATTGTATACATATGTATGCCTATATTGGATTTACATATATTTTTACCATGTTTAACATATATTAAATTACTTGCCCTCCAGAAGAGGGAGTGGGAGAAAGGAGAGGAGGGAATTGGAACACAAGGTTTTGCAAGGGTCAATCAAAATTGACCCTTGCACATGTTTTAAAAATAAAAAGCTTCAATTAAAAAATAAATACTATATGAAGTAAAGGAGCTAGTTTTTAATAATGCTTATGGATATTAAACAAGTATTTGCATATCGGTGTGGGAGAATGTCTTTTGTTTCCTTTTATGTTGATGAAAATACTGGTCTGAGACCATTAAAGGCTCTATCCAAAGCTTAGAATAATAGTAATTTGACTAGCCTGCCTTATGAAGTATTTCTGATTATGGTGTAGAATTATTTCTAATCATATGATATCTACTCACATTTTGTTAGTACCATTAGTTGCATTTTTCAAGGAATATTTCAAACACAATGTGCTAATGTGTGCTTTTTTGCGGTTGTGGTTTGTTTTTTAGCTTTATTATAGGTTAATATACTCTGCTTTGCACACAAATGTGCATTTCTGTTGTGTTATCTATCTACTCATATGTTGGCATTTTCTCCTTTAGCTCAATACTGTATTAAAGAGGAATTTGCAGAAAGTCTATTTCATACAAATAAGAACTAATATAATACATTTGTAAAATAGTTTTCAAAGTATTTTTTCATCTATATTACATGAAATGAATTGAATATGCATTTATAGGTAACTACTTTGTACAAGTCATTGTGATAGGGGTTGTTGTTGTTATTGCTGCTTAGTTGTGTCTTTGTGACACATTCAGGGTTTTCTTGGCAAAGATGCAGAGTGATTTGCCATTTCCTTCTCCAACTTATTTTACAGGTAAGAACTGAGATAAGCAGGGTGAAGTGACTTGCCAAAGGACACACAAGTAAAAAGTGTTTGAGGTTAGATTTGAACTCAGATTTTTCTGACTCCAAGCCCAGCATTCTATGCACTGTACCACTTATCTGTCTCTGACAGAGGTTAAAGGAGATTCAAAGATAAGTAGGATATAGTTGTCTTCAAAGCACTTAAAATCTTGGAGACACAAGATATGTACACAAATAAACTAGGATGCTAAGTGGAAATATAAGAAAAGAAGCACTGAATTTGTAGCCATATGTTCTCAATTCAAAATTCTGTTTCTTACTATCAATCTGATTTTAAAAGCAATTTAGTGGGCAGCTAGGTGGCACAGTGGATAGAATACCAGCCCTGAAGTCAGTAGGACCTGAGTTCAAATGTGACCTTAGTCACTTAACACTTCCAGTTGTGTGACCCTGGGCAAGTCACTTAACCCCAATTGCCACAACAACAAAGCTATTTAACTTTTTTGCAAGTAATTCTCTTTAATTGTAAATGATAGAATTGAATTAGGTAATCCTTAAGATTGCTTCCAGCTTTAAATCATATTAAATCAATAAATACTTTTTATAGTTTAAACATTCAGAGGAGGAAAAACAATTACTTCCAGACAGATATGTCTCAGAAGGACACAAGAAGGAGAAAATACTTAAGTTGAACTTTAAGCATATATGGAATTTCAAGGAGAGGGGAAGCGAAATAAGCATGTATGTAGCACCTACTACATATATGTGTTTTGTTGTTCAATCATCTCCGACACTTTGTGATTCCATTTTGGGGGTTTTCTTGGTAGAAATAATAGAATGTTTTGTCATTTCCTTTCCTAGCTCATTTTATAAATGAGGAAATTGAGGCAGAAGGTCAAATGATTTGCTCAGGATTACACAGCTATTGAGTATATAAAGCTAAATTTGAACTCAGGGAGATGAATTTTTTTGACTACAGGCTTGGCACTCTATTCAATGCATCAGCTAGCACTTTAAAAACACTATCTCATTTGATCCTTACAACAACCTTTAAAAACACTATCTCATTTGATCCTTACAACAACCTTAAGTGGTAGGTATTATCGCCCCATTTTCCAGATGAGGAAACTGAGGCAAACCAAGTTTAAATGACTTGTCCAAAGTAAATTTTTAAGAATTTGAACTCAAGTTTTCTTATTTCCACATCCAAAACTCTATCCAGTGTGCCATCTAGCTGCCTTAATTGAGATGAATAGATGGGCATTTAGCGAGCAGGGCATTAGCAAAGTTATAAAGGGAGGAAAGTGAAGAATATGGTTATAGAACAGCAAGGAGTTCATGTTGGCCAAAGCATGAAGTATTTGTAGAGGAATGTTTAATATGGGTAAAGATACATTAGTAATTACTATAGGAAATTAAAATACATGTTATCAGTGACTCATTTATTATACTGAATAACAATAATGAAACTGTATCTAACTTGATCCTACTGAATTTAGACCTATGTGGATGTGTTAATATGAAAAGTATAAACAGAATAAAGGCTAAAGATGCTACACAAACCAGTGCTCCATTCAATTGTGTTTGAGGACTTATCTACCTAGATAACTCAAAGAAAATAAATCCTAAAAATAAATCTCATGTACATGGCTTCTTGAGTATAGGTACAGAACGGATGTAAATATCCTGATTTCATAGATAAGGAAAATGAAACTTGAAACAATTAAGAGACTTGAAAAGATATGAATAGCCAATAGTGATATTGGGACTTGCTTTTACAAAATATTCAACACAAAAGTAAGAAAGACTATTCCATTCAGTAACTTCTGAAAAATAGAAGACTGATTGTTTTGGAGTGAATGGAGGGAAATGTTAGCATGGCAGAATTTTTAAAAAAATTTATAAAATGAGGTTCATTTAAGGATTCATCCTACACACTCTAGTAATCACTGATCCTTCAAGAATGTTCTTGATTTCTCAGGCCATGAATCTAATAGCAATTGACTATGTACATGCCGAATTTATAAATGAACAATTTTCTATTGGCCTAATTAGCCTCTGAGGTCTCCTTCCAGTTCTCTATTGTCACTCACTGTTCAAAACTCTTTTAGTGTTTCCCCTTGATTGTAGGGAAACTAGAAAACTTGAAAAGGTGACAAGCTAAGACTAAAGTGAAAGGTGTGCTGGTGTATGATTTTTTGTTTGCAAATGATTGTGTACTGAATGAAGCCTCTGAAGTTCAGATGCAACTAAGTAAGTATTGATTCTTTGCTTATTTTGACTTAACAATTAACAACAAGGAAATAGGTGCTCCATCAGTCAGCACTACACCATACATATGTGGATTATAGCAATTATAGCAATATAGCATATTGATTATAGCAAATAGAGAACTTTTGAATTCTGTGGATAAATTAATTTACTTTAGCAGTATACTTTCCAGGAATAAACCCGTTCATAATAAAAGTGATGCACACATTTCCAGAACAACTCTGTCTGGGAGGCTCTGAAGGAAAGTGTGGGAGAGGAGAAGTATTCAATCAAATATCAAACTGAAGGTCTACAGAGCTTTTGTGCTCTGTATTTTGTATGCCCGTGAAACTTGCACAGTCTCCACTGCCATGCCAGGAAACTGAATCATTTCTTTTTGATTGTCTTAAGAAGATCTGGAAGATCACGTGGCAGAATTACATAACAGACACTGAGGTCCTTTCTCTAAATAAACTGCCAAGCATTTAAACTCTAATGAAGAGAGCACAACTTTGACAAGCTAGCCATATTGTTCAAATGCTAGCCAAATGTAGGCTAGCCAAAAAGATTCTTTTATGGAGAATTCACATAGGCTAAGCACTCAGATGGTAGTCAGAAAACAATACAAGGACACTCTCAAGGTGTCTCTTAAGAACTTTTGGATTGATTCTGTGACATGGGAATCACTAGTACAAAACCATCAGCATAGTGTGCCCTCATCAGAGAAATACTGTGTTCTGTTAGCAAAATTGGATTAAAGTAACTCAGAAGAAAAAGAAAAAGAATCCACCTCAACTGTTCACATGGACTATTTGTACCCAACCTGTGTTAGAGTATTCTGAGCCCATATTGGTCTGATCAGCCACAGTCAGAAACACTACATAATTTGACTACAACATAGTATTGTCATTTTGGTTCTCCTTGAGAACAAAGGACAATAACCAACCAAGGTAAAATAAAACTCCTTAGCCTGACATTTATGGTCTTCAATAGCCTTGTTCTAACTCATGTTTAGATCTTCATTTTAATAATATTGTATAGCAGGTAACTCCTAGGTCATTCTGCAATACTAGTACTATTGAAATGGTAGGAAGAGGAGGCTTTTTGTTTGTTGTTTGAGAATTTTTTTGAATCTCATTAATTTAAAATGGAATTGTCTAGCTTAGTAGATGGAACATGGGAGGTCTGGGTTCAAATTCCACTTATTAGCTTTGTTATTGGGAAAGTCAATTAATCTTTTTGATACTCTATTTCACAGAGTTGTGATTATCAAGTGAGATAATGCATGTAAAGAGAGTACATACACATATGTAAGCTATCAAGATTGTTGCTTATGGGACAGAGCCATCCCTTAGTGTTATTCCTGTAAAAGGATGTCTTGATAATGTGAATCTGTCACCTTTTGCCTTTTTCCCTTTTGGAGGATAGACCAGAAAGGATTGAGCTATCAATGAAACTAAACCCAAGGAATTCCCCTTCTCCACCCCCCAAAGTCGTACAGAGAGTAATTTGGTACAGAGGCATGTGGAAGCTCTTCCCATTCATATAGCCTGATGGGCGCCAAAACTCATGGCCTTAGAGAGGCAATGGCATAAAATCTTAGATCAAGAGATGACAGCCATGAAAAAGGTGTTGCCCTCTCTAATAGTCCTCATAATGTTTTTTTCCTTCTGGGGAGTTTCAAAGCCTTAGGGTAAGTTGCATGAGTCTGTATAGTTTTACATATATATATATATATATATATATATATATATGTGTGTATATATACCTATATATATGTATACACACACACACGTGTGTGTGTGTGTGTGTGTGTGTGTGTGTATAGTTTAAAAATGTCAGCAACTTCTAATTCATTTCCCTTCCAAAAGGAGTTCAAATCACAGTGGGGTGCTATGAATCATTTGAACCAATATTTCCTAATGTTTTTGTTCTATGAATATCAATAACAAAAAGTGTATTGTGAATACCAAGATAATTGAATAATGTCACAAAATTGATTTAGTGATTTAATGTATCTTCATAATGCTTCATGGTATTCTTTTAGATTTCTCCATTAAGTTCTAAGAAAAACTACAATAATAAATTTTACTCCCCATGACATTTTCCAACTGATATTTACATTCTATTATTACAATTACATAGTATAAAGTTTATTTCTACCTAAAACAGTAAGGAAAAATATACTGAAATTATGATTTAGTGTGGACATTCCCAAGATTGGACCTAATCCACATAAATCCATTGGATTCAGTCAGTTCTGAATTTTCAAGGCACTTCAAGGTAACCACAAGTTACATTGCCCTCTAAACATACTATGCTGACTTCTAAATGAACTATTAGCTATTTTCTTAACTTGCTATAATATCTCAGCCCATTTTTCATGCCTTTCTTTCTTATTCTTCATGTATTTCTTTCTTATACCCACCTTTCAGATTCTTTATCTTCTTTCCAGGTTGAGATCAGGTATTACCTCCTCTCCAAAGATTTCCCTGATACTTCCTACATTTGTTAGTATTCTCTACATCTTCAAAACTTCCTCTAAAACATTATATAATCTATGCTTTATTCTCTTACTTCTGACATATTGTATTTATCAGTGTACATTATTCTATCCTCCCAATAAAACTGGTAATCTTTGAATACCAACAATGTTTCTATCTTCTTAGTAGAATTAGTGTTGAACACCAACAGAATTTCCTTTTTATCTTATTTTTTTTTAATCCTCAGGGCATAATAAATTCAATATTAGATTAAATTAAATGAGTTCACAGCTATTGTTGAATATGTATGTATATATACATACATATGTATGTGTGTAATATTCTCTTTCAAATGTAATATGCTCTGTTGAGGTTTCCTTGGGGTCTCTGGAAGCAGCCTTCGTTTCAGCTCAGTAATCATCACAAGTGCAGTGAGGAAATAAAGTCTAAATCCTTTATTGTCTCCTTCAAAGTCTTGTCTCCTTCACTTTGGGCTTGGCTAGTTTTTCTGGAGGCCTTCCAGATCTTGATTTCAGTGGAGAAGCGAAGGAGGAGAGCCCGCCACCACTTCTCTAGTATTCCCTAGTTCTGATTCTGGCTAAGTTTGTCGAACTTATATGGTCTCTTATCAAAGGTGTGAATCTTGTAGAACCATAGTAAGTACTAAGTACATGTACTGAACTAGAAAACTGTTAAGCACCATGCTAAATAACCATTGTCTCTATTAATTCCACTGACTTAGCACCTTGTTTCAAGTTCTGGCCCATAACATATATGTGTGTGTGTGTGCGCACACACATCATATATTTATGGTGGTTGTTTAGTTGTTTCAGACCTCATTTGGGGTCTTCTTTTTTTTAGCTTTTTATTTTCAAAATATATGCATAGTTTTTAACATTCTCTTTGGCAAAACCTTGTCTTCAAAATTTTTCTCCCTTCCTTACCCTCACCCCCTCCCTTACACAGCAAGTAATCCAATATAAGTTAAACATGTGCAATTCTTCTATACATATTTCTACAATTATCATGCTGTACAATAAAATCAGATCAAAAAGGAAGAAAAAAATAAGAAAAAAAAAAAAGCAAGCCAACAGCAACAAAAAAGGTGAAAAAATATATTGCAATCTACATGTAGTCCTGACAATCCTCTTTCTGGATGCAGATGGCTCTCTCCATCACAAGTCTACTAGAATTGACCTGAATTACCTCATATTTGAAAAGAGCTACATCCATCAGAAGTGATCATTGTATAAAATTGTTGTTTCTGTGAACAATATTCTCTTAGTTCTATTCACATCACTTAGCATCAGTTCATGTAAGTCTCTCCAGGCCTCTCTGAAATCATCCTGCTGATTGTTTCTTAAAAATCAAACTATTGCATAACATTCATATATCATAACTTATTCAGCCATTCCCCAACAGTCATTCATTCAATTTCCAGTTCCTTGCCACTGCAAAAAGAGTTACTACAAACATTTTTGCACATGTGGGTCCTTTTTTTTTTTTTTTTTTTTTTTTTTTTTTTTTTTTTAATGATTTCTTGGGGAATCAAAGGATATAAACAGTTTGATAGACCTATGGACATAGTTTCATATTGCTCTCCAGAATAGTTGGATCAGTTCGCAACTCCGTCACCAATTTATTAGTGTCCCAGTTTTCCCTCCAATCCCCTCCAATATTTATCATTATCTTTTCCTTTCATCTTAGCCAATCTGAGAGGTGTGTAGTGGAAGTTCAGAGTTGTTTTAATTTGCATTTCTCTGATCAATAATGATTTAGAGCATTTTTTCATATGGTTTTAATTTCTTCATCTGACAATTGTCTGTTCATATCCTTTGACCATTTATTAATTGGAGAATGGCTTCTATGCTTATAAATTTGAGTCAATTCTCTATATGTTTTGGAAATAAGGCCTTTATCAGAACCTTTGATTATAAAAATGTTTTCTCAGTTTATTGTTTCCTTTCTAATCTTATCTGCATTGGTTTTGTTTGTACATAAGCTTTTCAATTTGATATAATCAAAATTTTCTATTTTGTGATCATTAATGATCTCTAGTTCTTCTTTGCTCACAAATTCCTTCCTTCTTCACAGATCTAAGAGGTAGACTACACTTTGATCTTCTAATTTCCTTATAGTATCGTTTTTTTATGTTTAAATCATGAACCTATTTTGACCTTATCTTGGTATAGGATGTTAGGTGTTGGTAAATACCTAGTTTCTGCCATACTATTTTCCAGTTTTCCCAGAAATTTTTGTCAAATACTGAATTCTTAATTCCAGAAACTGGGGTCTTTGGGTTTATCAAAAACTACATTACTATAGACATTGACTATTGTGTCTTGTGAACCTAATCTTCCACTCATCCACTTTTATTTCTTAGCCAGTATCAAATGGTTTTAGAGATTGCTGCTTTATAATATAATTTTAAATCTGGTACAACTAGGCCATCTTCATTTGCATTTTTAATTAATTCCCTTGAAACTCTAAACTTTTTGTTCTTCCAGATGAACTTTGTATTATTTTTTTCTAGCTATATAAAGTAATTTCTTGGGAGTTTGACTGGTATGGCACTGAATAAGTAGATTAATTTTAAGTAGAATTGTCATTTTTATTATATTAGCTCCACCTTCCCATGAGCACTTGATATTCTTCCAGTTGTTTAGCTCTTTCTTTATTTGCATGGAAAATGTTTTGCTCCTGGCAGATAGACTTCCAAATATATTATTTACAGTTATTTTAAATGGAATTTCTCTTTGCATCTCTTGCTGCTGGATTTTGTTGATAACATATAGAAATGCTGATGATTTATGAGGATTTATTTTGTGTCCTATAACTTTGTGAAAGTTAATTGTTTCTAGTAGTTTCTCCAAGTATACCATCATAACATCTGCAAAGTGATAATTTTATTTCATTACCTATTCTAATTCCTTTAATTTTTTTCCTTCTCTTATTGCTATAGCAAACATTTCTAATATATTGTATTTCTAATACAATACTGAATAGTAATGGTAATAGTGGGCAACCTTGTTTCACCCCTGATCTTACTGAGAATGGTTCTAATTTGTCCCCATTACATATGATACATATGATACCAAAAAAACTTGGTTTTAAATAGATGCTATTGATTATTTTAAGGTAAACTCAGTTTATTTCTATGCTCTCTAGTGTTTTTAATAAGATTGGGTTGTCAATTTTTTTTTTCTGCAGCTATTGAGATAATCTTATGGTTATTGATATAGTTAATTTTTCTAATAGTTTTCCTAAGATTGAACCAGCTCTGTATTCCTAATATAAAATGGTCATGGTGTATTATCCTGGTGATAACTTGTTGTAATCTCTTTGCTAATATTTTACTTAAGGTTTTCACATCAATATTCATTAGGAAAATTAATCTATAATTTTCTTTCTCTGTTTTGACCCTACCTGATTTAGGTTTCACCACCATATCTGTGCCATAAAAAGAATTTGGTAGAACTCTTTCCTTCTTTCTCAGTTTTTCTAGATAGTTTGCAAAGTATTGGAATTAATTGTTCTTTAAATGTTTTGTTAGAATTCACTTGTAAATCCATCTGGCCCTGGAAATTTTTTCTTATTTCCTCCTTTCTAAATCTGAGCACTCTATATTTTTGTAAGTATTCATCCATTTCACTTTGATTATTAAATTTATTGGCATATACTTAGACAAAATAGCTCCTAATTATTGCTGTAATTTCCTCTTTGATGGAAAATTCACCCTTTTTATTTTTGATACTAGAAATTTGATTTTCTTCTTTCATCTTTCAAATCAAATTAACTAAAGGTTTATCTGTTTTGTTGGTCTTTCATAATAGAAGTTTTTACTTTTGTTTATTAGTTCATCTTACTTTCTATTTTATTAATCTCTTTTATTTTCAGAATTTCATATTTGGTATTTAATTGGGAGTTTTTAGTTTGTTCTTTTTCTAGTTTTTTTTTTTTTGTTTCATGCCCAATTCATTGATTTCTTCTTTCTCTGTTTTATGCAAGTAAGAATCTAGAGATAAAACATTTCCCTTAAGCACTACTTTAGCTATGTCTCATAAAATTTGATATGTTGTCACATTATTGTCATTCTCTTGGATGAAATTATCTATTGTGTCTCTGATTTATTGTTTGATCCACTCATTCTTTAGGATTAGATTAGCTCCTAATTAAGTTTTGATCTTTTTTTTTTTTTTATCCTTTATTACATGTAATTTTTATTGTATCATGATCTGAAAAAGATTCACTTCCTATTTCTACCTTTTTGCATTTGATTTTGAGGTTTTTATGCCCTAATATATGGTCAGTTTTCGTGTGGATTCCATGTACCACCAAGAAAAAAATATTCCTTTCTGTCCCCATTCAATTTTCTCCAAAATATCTAAATTCTTTAAAATTCCATTTACTTCTTAACTTCTTTCTTATTTATTTTGTGGTTTGATTTATCTAGTTCTTACAGAGTAAGGTCAGATCCCCCTCTAGTGTATAGTTTTGCTATCTATTTCTTCTTCCAGCTCTCTTAATTTCTTCTGTAGGAATTTGGATGCTATACCACTTGGTGTATATGTTTAGTATTGATATTACTTCATTATCTATGGTTCCTTTTAGCAAGATGTAGTTTCCTTTCTTATCTCTTTTAACTACATCTATTTTTGCTTTTGCTTCATCTGAGATCAGGATCACTACCCCTGCTTTTTTTTTTTTTTTTTTTTTTTTTTTAACCAGCAGACGCATAATAGATTTTGCTCCAGCCTTTTATCTTTACTCTGTATGTATTACTCTGCTTTAAATATGTTCTTGTAAACAATATATTGTAGGATTCTGGCTTTTAATACAGTATGCTATCCACATCCATTTTATGGGAGAGTTCTTTCCATTCATATTCACAGTCAAAATTACTTACTCTGTATTTCTCACCATATTATTTTCCCCAAGTTATAGTTTTCTTTTTCCTTTCTCCCTTTCCTTCCTTCCCAGTGTTTTGCTTTTGCTCACCACGTCCCTCAATCAGGCCTCCTCTTTTATAGCCCCTTCTCTTTTTTAATTTCTTTCCCTCCCTACTTCTGTTCTCTCTTCTGTTAGCCTTCTCTTTTCCTTTCCCCTTTCCCCTCCTATTTCTCTATAAGGTAAAACAAGTTTCTCTATCAAATTAAATATGTCTGATATTCTCTCTGAGCCAAATTCAATGAGATTAAGTTTCATATAATGTTTATCACCCTCCTTTCTTTCCCTCAATTATAAGTCTTTTTTGTCTCTTCATGTGATATAATTTATTGCATTCTATCTCCTCTTCCCTTTTCTTCGAGTACAATACCTTTTCAACCCCTAGCTTCTTTTTTTATATAATCACAATAAAGTCAAATTATACTCTCACTCTCTAAGTATACCCCTAACAATGATACAGTTCTCAAGAGTTAAAAATATCATCTTTTCAGATAGGAATGTAAACTTTTTAACCTTTAAAAAAAACAATTTTTGCTTCCTTTTTTATCTTTTTATGTTTCTCTTGAGTTTTGTATTTGAAGATCAAATTTTCTGTTCAGCTCTGGTCTTTTCATCAAAAATAAATGTAATTCCTCTATTTAATTCCTCTATTTCATCTTTTTCTCTAAAAGATACTGATTAATTTTGCTGGCAGTTAATTCTTGGCTATAGTCCACACTCCTTTGCCTTTTGGAATATCATACTCCAGGGTCTTTGATCCTTTAAAGTGGAAATTCCTAGCTCTTGAGTAATCCTGATTGTGGCTGCATGGTATTTGAATCGTTGCTTTCTAGATGTTTGCAACATTTTCTCCTTGATGTGATAATTCTGAAATTTAGCTGTGATATTCCTTGGAGTTTTCATTTTGGGGTCTCTTTCAGAGGTGGGTAGTGGATTCTTTCAATGGCTACTTTTACCCTCTTGTTCTAGGACATTAGGAGTGTTTTCTTTACTGATTTTCTTGAAAGACGTTATCTAGGCTCTTTTTTTCATCTTGGTTTTCAAGCAGTCCAATAATTCTTGGATTGTCTTTCCTGGATCTATTCTCCAGTTGTTTTTCTGATGAAGAATTTTACATTCTCTTCTTTTTTTTTTTCTTTTCTATTTTTTGCTTTTGTTTGATTAATTCTTGATGTCTCATTGAGTCATTCACTTCCATTTGTTTCAATTCTAATTTTTATTGAATTATTTTCTTCAGTTAACTTTTCTTATCTTCTTTTGAATTTGTCAATTGAACTTTTAAATGAGTTGTTTTGTTCATTTGTTCATTTCACCTGTTCTAATTTTTTAGGGAGTTGTTCCCTTTTCCCATTTCACCAATTATGTTTTTCAAAGAGTTGTATTCTTTTCCCATTTCTCCAAATCTGTTTTTTTAAGGAGTTTTCTTCAGATAATTTCTGTGTTTCTTTTCCCAAACACTACTGCAAAACTATTTCCTTTATCCATTTTTCTTCTCTCTTTTAAAATCCTTTTTGAATTCTTCCAAGAAAGCCTTTTGAATTGGAGACCAACTCATGTTCCCTCTGAGGCTTCATCTGGAGACGTTTTGCCTTCAGTGTCCTCAAGGTTTAAGGTCTGTTCTTTCCTGTCTCTATAATAGCTGTCTATGGTCAGAGCTCTTTTTGCTTTTTTGCTCATTTTTAAAGATTGAGCTCTGCTCTTTGGACAAAGGGGAGATTGTCCCAAACTTCCTCAGATAGTGACTTCATGCTGCCCTGGGGCTGGTGCTGCTGGTTTCCTTTTCTGCTGGGTGGGGATGGCCAAGTCCTGCCTATTATGTTGGGGTTCAGAGGCTCACTATTTGGCTTCTGTAGTTGCATTGGAAGTCTCACAGCTAGTCTGCTAATCCATTGTCTTCTGAATCGGAACAGAGTAGCCAATACTGCTGTCTTTTGACTAAGACCTTCCCACTAGATTTCCCCAATGTGCAGAGGTATCTCTGCCCTGGGTCCCTGTGCTGCGCCTATGCTGGGTTGCCTCTCTTCTCCAACCTCTCTCCCCCCCCCCCCCCCCCCCACCGCCCTTGCCCAAATGAGACAGAACTTTCCTGAGGTTCTTCCAAAATATCTTTTGCTGGAAATTGGTTACACTTCTAATATTCATGCGTTCTGTCACTCCAAAACCCATTCAGAGGCTTAATCTGGGTTTGATTTGAGGGAAGCCAGGAAGAGCTCAGACTTGTCTACTCTCCATCCCCATTTGGGGTTGTCTTGGCAAAGATACTGGAATGGTTTGCTATTTCCTTCTCTAGCTCATTTTTATTAATGAGGAACTGAGGCAAAGAGGATTAAGTGAATTGCTCAGGGTCACACAGCTAAGTAAGTGTCTGAATCTGGATTTGAATTCAGAAGAGGAGTCTTTCTGACTCCAGGCTTGTCACTCTATCCACCACATCTACCAGCTTCTCTACATATGGATGGCAGGATAAATTTAATCATGGTGGGCATTATCCATGCAGAGTGCTATTAGATATAAAATTGTCTGGATGTAACAGATATAAAAAGTTCAGAATCACACTTTAAATAGATATTATAATATTGAATACTCCATAATATTCAAATTACATGGAAGAAAAAGTTTTTAAAATATAAAGATTTAGTTGAAAAAATCAAAATTATATGGGGAGGGGTGAGATATATACATATATATCTGCAACTAGCATAACATTAAATATTAAAGAATAACTTATTCCATCACTTTTTCTATCTGAATTCCATAAAAAAAGAAGAGAGCAAGATAATGCTAATCATTATTGTAGGTTTTCAGATTTATATAGTGCATTAAATTTCACAAACTTGAATTCCTTTGGGCTTTACAACAATCCTCTGATATAGAAATTATCTCTATTATATATATATATATATATATATATATATATATATATACACACAAACAGAAACAGGCTCAGAAACGTTAAATGATTTGCCAAAATCCATATTGCAAGAGACCATCTGAGGCAGAATTCCAACCTAGCTGTCACTGATTCCAAGTCTTTACTTCATTCAATCATGCCATGATACAATTCATGGATTAATAGAAGCTAGGAGAAATGAACCTTCAGTGAAAGCCTTTTTTAAAATTGCATTTGAAAATAATAATTCTGCATCTCTCATTATGTCCTAACCTGAACCTCTACTATGATGTCATATACCTAGTTAATCAATGACATAATTTGGAGCCATGGTTGATTTGACAGACTCAAAATAAGACTAAAAATGGAGCCACATTATGCAGTGGAGGTGTCAAAATATGAGGCTGACTATAGTATGTCTGAGTATCCTCAACTAGCTTAAAATTTTAATTGGGAAAGATTTAACAAAATAAATAAAAATACAAATATCAATATGTGGTTATCCAAATTAATATGCCATGGGCCAAGATCCTTGTATATTGTTTAGTATTTTTCAAAGAGTTGTTTTTGTGTTTGACACCACTGAGGCAGAAGGCTTGGATTGTGAGACTATGGATCATTTGATCTTAAAAAAATGCATATAAATAAAAATAAATATGCTCATTTCAGAAATGAGGAAAATGATAAAAGGTATATGGTTTACACTAAGTCATAAGGTAACTAGTAAGTAATAGACCCAGGACTAAAACTCTTCATGAGAAAAAAAAATTATTTTGGAGTCAATATCAGCTAAAGGAAGAGCAACATTTGATTAAATTTTTCTGCTCATTTTCCCTTACTACTTAATAAAAAATTTTTCTATATAAGTAATTTTGTGGTAAGTTAACTTCCATAATAGAGAAGGGGAAAATAACATGCATATAACTTATTTTTTCAACTAGTATTTATTTAAAGTTATTTTACCCATTTGAGTAGAATGCTTGAGAAAGTTAAAGAGAAGGGATGTTCTACCTTCTTAGATTTCTAGCCCAAATTAGGTAAACACTAGCTATATGGGAAACATATATAGCTACCTTTAATGTAGCAAGATTTAAGTTCAAATTTAATCTCAGATACTATCTGTGTGATCCTGAGCAGTCTCTCAACCTGTTTGTCTCAGTTTCCTCAATTTTAAGATGGGAAATACTGCCTAAGGTTTCATGGGAATCAAATGAGAATTAAATGAGGTTTGTGGGGGTGAGCTAGGGTAGGGATGGGTAGGGAAGTGAATATAGAAGTTCCTTCATGAAATGAGATTTGCAACATGATCCTGATGGCTCAAAGGATAGGCATTGTGCCAGATGATGTAATCCCAAAAGGGGTTCACCAACTTTTCCTTCTGGAGAGGTACTATTTTTGATTTATGCTATTGATATTTCAGTTTTCTGGCATCCAGGGATTCTAGAATACTGATTGACTAAATGAGATGTTGAATATAAAATTGGAAAAGTCATATTTCTTATCTCTGTTAAAAGCCTGTTAGCAAGAGGACATGAAAGTCTATTATCTATATTCCTAGGAACTAGAATACTACAAAAGATTCTTCCATTTGGAGCAAGATGGAAATTATTTATGAAATTATAACTTCTGGAAATAAAGGTCTAAGCTATTTTAGGATAAAAAGCAAATTAGTCAAAAGCAAAAAAAAAAAAAAATAACAAGGGGAAGAAGGAAAATATTTAGTAAGAATACGAGTATCCTAAAGCAGTTCTATTTATCTTTACACAACTTGACCAATGCCAAGAGAAATGGCCTTGAGGCATGTTCTATGGTGCAAAGATAATAAGGTTTTTTGCTCAAGGACATTACAGCTTTCCCTTGATACATTTATAGCAGACACTGTCAGTTCATTCACAAAGGAATGTTAGCATTTATGACCTTGACATCCTAAATAACAAACATACCCTTGTATAAATAATGAGATATGCCAGCTATATAACCCAGACATTATAGAATGCATTGTGTCTGTCACAATACAGATGGACCTAATGCACCCAATTTTCTCATCCTTTGTGATTCTTATTCATACCATGAGAATTCACTCAACTCACTAGACACTTTCCTATCAATATCTTAATGAAGGTGCACATGATATCTGAAGAGCTCTTTATACTATCTAGTACTACTTTGAAATTTCCCTTTTTAAGGAAATGCAACTTAATTATATTTCACATTTTTATTATATTTGCATAAACATATATAGCCATTTATACTTACATTTTGATTAAAAGTTTAAAGCAGGAACTAAACCTAAAAAGGTTTAATGTCAAATCATTAGCCAAGTCTTCTCTATTCTACCTTAATATCTCTCCCATCTATTATGTTGTTGTTGTTGTTGTTGTTTTGCTAGACAATTGGGGTTGTGATTTGCCCAGAGTGACACAGCTAGGAAGTGTTATGGTTTGAGACTATATATGTTCTGAGATCAGATTTGAACTCATGTCCTCCTGACTTCAGAGCTGGTGCTCTATCCACTGCACCACCTAGCTTCCCCTATTCTGTTTTCTTTAGTCACAACATAACTACTTTTATCTTGCATCCTTCTTACTTCTTTGAACTACTTCAATAGTCTCCAAATTGTTTTCCTTACCTCAAATTTCTCACATCTACCAAAATGACATTCATAAAACTTCAATATTGCTCTATCCCTTTTATGTTCAAAAAGCTTTGCTGGTTTCCTATGGCCTTTGCTTAAAATAAAAATTCTTCTGTTTTGTATTTAAAGACCATATGGCTTTACTTAATCTTTCCAAGATGATCAACATATTGTTCTTGTTTACTTATCCTGCTTTATAGTCAAACTAGTCTACTTTTTATTTTCTGCCCCTAAAATTTCATCTTCATTGTCCCTATCACCTGGAATACATATATACATACATACACACATACATAAATACATAATTATATATATGTATGTAACATGAAACTAGCATTTCTATAGGATTTTTTGGTTTGCTTTACATGTGTTATCCTTATTATCTTCATTCATAAAAATCCTATAAAATAGATGCTATTATTCCTAATTTTACAGATGAGAAAATTGAGATTGAAGGAGGCTAAAAGACTCACTCAGCATCACATAGCTGGTAAAATTTGGTAGAACTCTACTAAGGTCTTTATGACTTCAAGTCTAACAACTTTGCACACTATTCTGCATAGCTTAATCTTTGATTCTTCACCTCTAAATCTTTTCACCCTTGTTAATGTCAAGGTTCAGCTTAAATGCCAACTCCTTGAAAAGGACTTTCCTAGTTTCACATTTTTATTTTAAGTAAAGTTAGTGTTCCCCTGATGCATTACTCTAATATTTTTCATCCTATTTGGAAGCACACTGGATAAAATGTTGCAAGATTTAAGTTCAAATTTAACCTCAGATACTATCTTTGTGATTCTGGGCAGTCTCTGAACTTGTTTGTCTCAGTTTCCTCAATTGTAAAATGGGAAATACTGCCTAAGGTTTCGTGGTAATCAAATGATAAAATATTTGTAAAATCCTTAGTACAGTTTTGGCATGTAATAAACGTTTAATAAGTGTTTATTTTCTTTTCTGAATTGACTTATAGAAGCCAAGATATAAAGTATGAATTGGCTGATAGGGACTGTCCCATGAAGCATGCTTAAACTTGGTATTTCTGATTTTAGTTGATCATGTGGGATTTTCAGACTCTGCCAGTGGCCATATGTGATAGAATGCTAAACGGCTTATACTTTGTGATAATAAAGAATCTCCTTGTTTGCTCCAGTATCAGAAGAGTTCATAACTAGGTAGATGTACCCTTCCTTTTCAATTGCAAATTATGTCAGACTGTTTTAAGTTGCTTTGTTTTGGTAGGGGAGACCAGGAAAAAAAGCAATTTTTCTTAACCCTTCCTTTTTTTCCCTTGACCTTCATGTGACTGAAAACATTGGACAGCTAATGCACATGTCCTTCTAGACAAGCCTGGGAATGCATTTGGGTTGCTTGTCTCGTTTCCTTATCACAGAAGTGTAGAGGGTTGAAACTCTTGAGTTGATGCAATGAGGTCAGGACAGCCGAGCACTTGAGGCTAACTACCGATTGGACAATACTCTATGGGCATATGCCTGGAAAATGGCCCTTCCCACTATCCTGTGCTGGCTCCATGATTGATGTATATAGAGGATTGTAGGAGGGACTAGGGGGTGGAGTAAGACTAACCAGAGTCTCTTTGGCAGTGGAAGAGGAAGAAGGAGGTGGTGGAGATTCTGCTTCCATCCCCTTCACTTCTATCCCTAAAGACCAAGAATAAAGACTAAGGACTTTTGCTTATCCTGACTCCGGCTGATTCTAAGGTATCCTGGGTGCTAGCATGGTCATCACATAGAAGAATGAAGTTCTGCCTTGAAATGGACATATCAAGGGTAGGAGGTGATCTTCTGAGTTTGAGATTATTTTATTTTATTATTATTTCAGAGCTGAATGATTGCAGGGTAGGGATCTCCAGAAATTACTCATGTTCTTTGGAGAAAATAGTTACCAATAACTAAGCCTGATTCTTTTAACAACAGAAATTTACTGTGGATAAAGTGTGAGGCCTAGAGTCAGGGAGAGTCATCCTTCTGTGTTCAAATCCTGCTGCAGACACTAGTTGTGTGACCCTGGACAAGTCACTTAGTCCTATTTGCTCGAGGTTCCTCATCTGTAAAATGAGCCAGAGGACTAAATGGTAAATTACTCCAATATCTCTGCCAAGAAAACCCCCAAAATGGGGTCATGAAGAGTTGGACATAACTGAGAATGATTGGACAACATGTACTGGAGTTGTTTTGACTGTTCATAGCCTAATTAGCAGATTTGTAATTTGTTTTATGTTCTGATGAGGTTTAAGTATCATTCTCAGGGTAAAAACAGAGAAAGAAAAAAAATAAACCGGTTTCATTAATGAATATGGATGCAAAATTCTAAAATTAAATACTAACTAGGAGACTACAACAATTTATTACAAAGATGATACATTGTGACAAAGTGGGATTTATACTAGTCTTCTAGGAATGGTTTAACAAAAGGAAAGCTATTATCATCATTGATTTTATTAATAATAAAAATAATAAAAATCTTGACCATATCCATAGATACAGAAAAAGCTTTTGAGAAAATACAGCATTAATTCCTATTAAAAACAGGTGAAAGCACAAATATAAATGGATTTTTCCTTAAAATAAGAAGCATCTAACTAAAACTATCAGCAATCATAATCTGTAATGGGTATAAGTTATAAGCCTTTCCAGTGAGATCAGGAATGAAACAAGGCTGCCTATAGTTGCCAATATTATTCAATATGATATTAGAAATGATAGCAATAGCAATGATAAGAAAAGAAATTGAAAGAATCATAATAAGCAAAAAGATAATAAAACTATCTCTTTGTAAATGATATGATGATATACTTGGAAAATCCTAAAGATTCAATTAAGAAGTTAATGGAAACAATAATTTTAGCAAAGTAACATTATATAAAATAAATTCACATAAATCATTAGCATTTTCAACATATCACAAACAAAACAAAATCCTATAAAAGAGATAGAAAGAGATACGCCGTTTTAAATAGCTGTAGACAGTATAACCTATCTGGGAGTGTGTTTATGAAAACAAGTCCAGGAACTATATGAAAATAATTATAAACACTTATACAAATAAAGTCAGATTTAAGTGATTGGAGAAATATCAATTATTCATGGATAGACAGAGTCAATATAACAAAAATGTCAATTTTATCCAAACTAATCTATTTATTCAATCCCATCCCAATTAAATTACTAAAAAATTATTTTACAGAGCTAGAAAACAATAACAACAAAATTCATTTGGAAGGATAAAAGGTCAAGATTATCAAAGAAATTAGTAAACAAAAATAAAGGAAGAAGGTTTAGTATTACTTTTTTTTAATTTTTTTATTTAATAGCCTTTTATTTACAGGTTATATGCATGGATAACTTTACAGTGTTAACAATTGCCAAACCTCTTGTTCCAATTTTTCACCTCTTACCCCCCCACCCCCTTCCCTAGATGGCAGGATGACCAGTAGATGTTAAATACATTAAAATATAACTTAGATACACAATAAGTATACATGACCAAAACATTATTTTGCTGTACAAAAAGAATCAGACTCTGAAATATTGTACAATTAGCTTGTGAAGGAAATCAAAAATGCAGGTGGGCATAAATATAGGGATTGGGAATTCAATGTAATGGTTTTTAGTTATCTCCCAAAGTTCTTTCTCTGGGCATAGTTGGTTCAGTTCATTACTGCTCCATTGGAAATGATTTGGTTGATCTCGTTGCTGAGGATGGCCAGGTCCATCAGAACTGGTCATCATATAGTATTGTTGTTGAAGTATATAATGATCTCCTGGTCCTGCTCATTTCACTCAGCATCAGTTCGTGTAAGTCTCTCCAGGCCTTTCTGAAATCATCCTGTTGGTCATTTCTTACAGAACAGTAATATTCCATAATATTCATACACCACAATTTATTCACCCATTCTCCAATTGATGGACATCCATTCAGTTTCCAGTTTCTAGCCACTACAAAAAGGGCTGCCACAAACATTTGTGCACATACAGGTCCCTTTCCCTTCTTTATAATCTCTTTGGGATATAGGGCTTAGTATTACTGACCTTAAACTGTATTATAAGGTAGTAACTATTACAGTTATCTTGTACTGGCTAAAAAATAGAAAGGTAATTGAGTGGAACAGAGTAGAAATACAATACACATTAGCAAATGATTATAGTAACTTTGTGTTTGACAATGCAAAGATTTAAGCTTTTGTGTTAAGAATTCATTATTTGATCTTAAAAAATGGAGAAGTTGGAAAGCAGAATGGCAAAAATTGGGTATAGACCACTATCTTATACCATTTATCAAGATATATATTCATCCTGGATACATGACCTAGATATAAAGGGATATAGTATAAGAAAATAAGAACATGGAACATTTATCAGACTTATGGATTTATTAGACTTATGAATAAACAAGAGATAGAAAGCATTTTGTGATGTAAAATGTATAATTTTGATTACATTAAATTAAAAATTTTTCCCCTAAATAAAACCAATTGTAGTCAAAATTAGAAGGAAAACAACAAAACAACAACAGTAAAAACCTAGGAGAAAATTTTTGTAGACAGTTTTTCAGATAAAGATATCATATCTCAAATATATAAAGAACTTTGTCAAATATATAAGAATATGAGTCATTCCTCAATTGATAAATGGTAAAAGAATATGGACAAGAAGAAATAAAAGCTATATAAAGCTATATGAATAAAAGCTCAAATCTATTGATTAGAGAAATATAAGTTAAAACAACTTTCATATATCATACCTATCATACTGGCTAAAATGATAGAAGGAAAAAAATGACAAATGTTGGAGGAGATGTAGAAAAATTTTCTATTTAATAAAAAACCCTTTCTTCTCCCTGAAACTCAGAGTAATGCCTATTCTTAATGTTTGCCAGCATAAGAAAGACACTGTAGATGAAACATGTTGTTCCCAGTCAGACTAGTGTTAAAAGAGTAGGAAACATATTGAATGTATAGATTTCTATGATATTTTATTGCTTAAGACATACATCTGCCAACTTGGATTCAAATTAGCCTTGTATTTCTAGTTTACCTTGTTCTTGTTCACACTATTCAAATTGTCTCCTATTACCTCCCCATTTTAGAAAGAAGTTTGAGCTCAGACACTGGGTACTTAGTGATTAGTGAACCAAGTCAGCTGACCAATTTCTTCCTGGGTTCTTATCAAATAATAAATAGTTGTTCAAGTGCTTTTCTCTTGCTCACCTCTCTGAAGAAATTTCTCTGTCATGATTTTGTGAGAATTTTCATTATTTCAATCACTTATTAATATATGGATGAGAGGTTTTTTTTGTTTTTTGTTTTTTTTGCTGAGGCAATTGGGGTAAAGTGACTTGCCCAGGGTCACATAGCTAGGTTAAGTTTCTGAGGTCAGATTTGAACTCAGGTCTTCCTGACTTCAGGGCTGGTTCTCTATCCACTGAACCAATTAGCCACCCCGATGAGAGGTATTTTTAAGGAAATTATTATAGTGCAATAGAAAAAACTCTCAGTTTTTAGGTAGGAAGAATTGGGTTCAAATCTTGACCCTATAATTTATTACCTGTATGTAAATCATCTAATCTTTCTTAGTCACAGTTTCCTCACAAGTAAAATAAGGTGTTGAGATAGATGGCATTTAATATTCCTTACAGTTCTAAATTTATTATCCTATTACTAAATATTTCCTGAGGTTCATTACAAAATGAGTGGGATCCTGATTTATCTGGTTCACCCTCTGCTTCAATACTTATTGATGGTTAATCAGATTATAGGAATAATCTATAATTGCTTACATCCTTAGAATCCTTATCTATTTTAATATTGTAAAAAGCTATGATCTTTAGTATACATTCATTACATATCTTTGAGAATTCTAATTCCAAGTAGGAAGAATAAATTTGAAAAAGACTAATTTCCTTCTAAAATGGAGGACCCCCTACTCACTTTTTTGCTTAGAAATTTAACCTAAAATAGGTGATATTAATATAGGATGACTTGGATGTCACTTCAGAGTTATTTACCACTTCTTGCTTAATTGAAATCTAGTGCTCTACAGCTTATCCTGTTCTAAGCTTAGCCTTTCTTTGAGCTAATTTGAAATCAAAGAAACTAAATATGGAAAGGACCTATTAGATCATTTAATTTTTGCACTCTGCTGAGATTTTTCTTATATTTCCATCGATTTTTAAAGTGAAATTCTTGAATTTGACAGAAATTATTCCACATTTCAGTAGCAAATTTTTACCTAAATTTAACCTAATTTATTTTCTTCCTATTGACCCATTCCTTTTTTACGAAGCTCACAATCACCAATGACATTTTAGAACAAAGCAATTCACTAAGCAAAGAACATTGTTGTGAATTATGTTGAGCTGCAGAAAGAAATAGACTTAGGAAGTTCAGTGGAGTGACCTGTGCTGTAGACTGTCTATTAAGTAAGAGAAACAGAAACACATTATAGGAAAATACTTATGTCCGGTAGTGCCAGAGATAGGTATTGCCTTGGCCACATGTGTTCTTGACATTTGTGCCTCTCCACTAGTGAACTCTTCCCACTACTGCATATGTGGGAGAGTATGCCACAGGCAGGAATGTTTTGTCATTGTTGTTCTTATTATACTATTGTAGTAAATGCCTTTGCTCTGACCTAATTTTATCAAGAGGGTGACTATTAAAAATGAATATACTAGCAGGGGCTTGGAGTTGGGGTGTCAGAAGATCAATCCAGTGAAACCAGATGAAGGTGAGGGAGTGCAGAGAGATTACTGTTTGAGCTTTTCTAAGATTTTCCTTCTTGAATATAATACTATTACTGGGATCCATTGGAGAAAAAAAATATTTTTTTTTGTTATGTTTTCAAACTGTAATTGGATAGTCAATTTTCTGATGTTTCTTTTACAAGTTGGACTAGTTTGTTTTTTTTTTTTTTTTGAGGTAAATTTTGCATGGTTCAATTAAATATGGTTATCTATTGTATTACATGTTTAATATGCTTGTAGAAGTATGAGCAGTGGGTTTGTTGTATCCTTAGAACAATGGTACCTAGCACTGTACCTAAAACATGCTGTGGGGCTAATCAATGTTAATTTTTTTTCATCTTGGAATAGTTGTGGACTATTTGTAAAATTGTGGCTTGAGGCAAGACAGTTTGTCTGAAGTCTTTATTGATTCCGGGTTTATTGGATTATCTTGATGGCTGAGAAATCTCCAAGCAATCAATCCCCAGTTCTTAATTCCTTTTTCAGAGTTTCACACCTCTCTCAGCGTTTCTGAATGTACTTTATTTCTTTCTTGAATTAATCTGCTGATCCCAAAGAGATGTGAGCTCTGACATGTATTTCAAAATGTTGCTGAAATCCATTGGGGAAATGTTGTATGACTTGTGTGTTATAGAGATTTGAGCCCAGAACATTTGGTTTCTTACCTGAAGGTAAGGATGATTTCCAATCAACTCCAGGTCTCTTGTTCTAGTTAGGAGTTCTTTGGGGAACACTTTGCCTTTGATTCTTATTTTTCTTTTTCCTTTTACTTAAATAAAGGCATAAAGCCTTTGGGTTAGAACAAGGTATTTACAGTCAGAAAGAGATAATAACTGATAAAATTTCACACAGTTGGATTAACCAATTTTTTTTTTTTTTTGGTTCAGTCATGTCCAACTCTTCATGTCCCCTTTGGGACAATGTCC
The DNA here is from genome assembly GCF_902635505.1 of Sarcophilus harrisii. Taxonomy (NCBI): domain Eukaryota; kingdom Metazoa; phylum Chordata; class Mammalia; order Dasyuromorphia; family Dasyuridae; genus Sarcophilus; species Sarcophilus harrisii. The sequence continues at coordinate 186,435,803 of NC_045429.1, read as the reverse complement.
AATAAAAGTATTGGAATAGTTTACCATTTCCTTCTCCAGCTAATTTTACAGATGAGGAACTGAGGCAAATAGTTAAGTAACTTCCCTAGAGTCATATCACTAGTAATTTTCAGAAACTAGATTTGAACCCAGAAAGATGAGTCCTCCTGACTTCAGGTCTGGCATTCTATACACTGTTGCCATCTAGCTGCTTCACATTTTTAGGGTTAAATATAATCTCCAAACCTATCAACTTGGTAGTCTGAACTCTCTCAAGAGACTAATAATTTCTGGATTGTTGAAGAACTATACCAAAAAGACTTTCTGAGACTCATTGATCTTTTTCAAGTACCTTTGGAAAAACACTTGGGAGTAAAATGTCTCAAATCACCAGACAGCTATCCAGATTTGGCAGTATGGACAAACATCCAAAAAAACTTCTCAGTTGATTTTTCTGGGGACAGCAAATATTATCTGGGAGGAGAATTTCTTTAAATTGCAAAGGTAGAGGAATTCTGGGGGTGGAGCTAAAATGGGGAGTAAAGTCAGGAAGCTGCTTGAGCTCTTCCAGTTTCTTCAAAAACCACATGAAAGGAAGCCTCTGAACAGAGTCTGATGGAATGAAACCACTCTCCACCTCAAGATAGATTGAAAAAACTTCAAGAAAGGTCAGTCTCTACATTAACTGATGCTAAGTAAAATGAGCAGAACCAGGAAATCATTATATACGTCAACAACGATACTGTATGAAGATGTATTCTAATGGAAGTGGATTTCTTTGACAAAGAGACTTAATTCAGTTTCAATTGATCAATGATAGATAGAAGCAGTTACACCCAAAGAAAGAACACTGGGAAATGAATGTAAACTGTTTGCATTTTTGTTTTTCTTCCCGGGTTATTTTTATCTTCTGAATGCAATTCTCCCTGTGCAACAAGAGAACTGTTTCGTTCTGCACACATATATTGTATCTAGGATATACTGTGACATATTCAACATATATAGGACTGCTTGCCATCTAGGGGAGGGGGTGGAGAGAGAGAGGGGAAAAATTGGAACAGAAGTGAGTGCAAGGGATAATGTAAAAAATTACCCTGGCATGGGTTCTGTCAATAAAAAGTTATTATAATTAAAAAAAAAAAAAAAAAAGGTCAGTCTCACTGCAATGAAAAGGGTATTCAGCCCAGGTCAGATAGACTCTGGGAAAGCCAGTGAGAAGGTCTTAATCACAGCAAATCAACAACTAAGACCCTCAGTCCTGACTCAGTAGAAAAGCAAATCAGTGGAGCAGCTTCCAATCCCAGCTCAGAAGGCAAATTTTGGGAAATCAAGCGATTTCCTGGACAGAGCAGGCAAAGCTATCCTCTATGAATACATGGGACCCCTGTGCTCAAAGCCAAGGCTCAGAGTTGTGCAGGAACCTTGGGACAGCACCCCTTTAACCCCAGGAGCAGAGATCAAGCATAAAAGTTAAAAAAAAAAAAAGAAGAAGAAGAAATACCAAAAAGAAAAAGAAAGAAAATGAGCAAGAAGCATAAAAGAGCCTTGACCATAGAAAGCTACTATGGTGACAAAGAAGACCAAAACACAAACTCAGACAAGGACAGAATGTCCACAGAAGAAATCTCAAAGAGTGAAATAAATTAGTTTCATTTCCAAAGAAACTTCTTGGAGATGCTCATAAAAGACATCAAAAGGCAGATAAAGAGAGTTAGAAGAAAAATTAGAAAAGAAATGAGAGGTATGCAGTTTGGAAAAGGAAGGGAAAAAATGTCTGAAGAAAACAGACTCCTTAGAATAAACCAAATGGAAAAAAGAGATATAAAAGCTAACTGAAGAAAATCATACATTAAAAACTAAAATAGGGCAAATGGAAGCTATAGACTTTGTGAGATATTAAGAATCAGTCAAACTAAAAAGAATGAAAAAATGGAAGAAAATATGAAATACCTCATTAGCAAAACAGCCATTCTGGAAAAAAAGATCAAGAGACAATTTACAAATTATTGGCCTACCTGATGGCCATGACCAAAAAAAAAAAAAGTTTGGATAACATTCTATGAAAGGTCATTAAGGAAAACTGCCCCAATATTCTAGAAACAGAGGGGGAAATACTCATGGTAAGTATCCATAGATCACCTCTAGAAAGAGATCCCACAAGGAAAACCCCAAGGAACATTGTGACTAAACTCCAAAATTATTATCTCAAGATAAAAAATATTTCAAGCTTCCAGCCTAAAAATTTCAAATATCAAGGAGCAACAGTCAGGATTACCTAGCACCTGGAAGCTTCTACAATAAAGGAGTAGAGGGGCTGGGATGCCATATTCTAGAAGACAAAAGATCTGAGGTTACAACCAAGAATTAACTACTCAGCTAGATTCAGCATCATCTTTCAGGGGAGGAGATGAAGCTTCAATGAAATATGAGACTTTCAATCATTTCTTTTGAAAAAACCAGAACTAAACAGAAAATTTAATCTTACAAACACAGGACTCAAGAGAGCCAAATAAAGGTAAACAAAGAAAAATATATATTTAAAGGTTAAAGTGTTTACATTCTTAGATGGAAAAAGAATATCTGTAACTGTATATGTCATTAGGGCAGACAGAGGGGGGTGGAGGTATCACATGTTCTGGATGTGATTGTGGATGGTCCCTGATGTGATCACATCAAAGAAAAAGACATTAAGAGGTGGAAAAGAGGAAAGGGGAGGTATAATGGGACAATTAGTTCACATGAAGATATTAGTTCACATGAAGTACAAAGGATTTATTACAATTGAGGGAAAGAATGGAGGGGGATGAGCATTATCTGAAGTTTTGGCTTTAAGAGAATAATCTAATCATTCAGTTGGGTATAGAAATTTATCCAACCATACAAAGAAGTAGGAGGAGAAAAAGGAAAATAAAAGGGAGGGACAGGATAAAAGGGAAGGTAGAAACACTAGGAAAAAAGGTAAGAGAAGAGGGAAGGGTTGATAGAAAATAAGGTAGTGGGTGGAGTGGGTTAAAAAACACTATTAAGAGAAGGGGGAGGGGTAAGAGGAGATAAGATAGTAGGTGGGATGGGTAAAAATACTACTAAGAGAAGGAGTGAGGGGTAATAGGAGAAAAAGTAATAGGTGGAATGGGTAAAAAAAAAACAAAAACCACAAGGCTAAAGACAGGGTGGAAATAGAGAACAAAAGTATCTACAGGGAAGAAAATAGAATGGAGGGAAATACAGAGCTGGTAATCATAACTTAATGTGAATGGGATGAACTCTCTCATAAAATGCAAATAACAGAGTGGATTAAAAAACAAAATCCTACAATATATTGTTTATAAGAAACACATTTGACATAGAGAGACATACAGAGTAAAGGTAAAAGACTGGAACAGAATTTATTATGCCTCAGTTGAAGCATAGCAAGAATAGTAATTCTAATTTCAGATAAAGCAAAAGTAAAAATAGATCTTATTAAAAGAGATAAGGAGTGAAATTACATCTAGATAAAGGGTACCATAATAATGAAGAAGTAACAATACTAAATGTATATGCACTATGTGGTAGAGCAGGCAAATTCCTAGAGAAGATTTTAAATCAGTTATAGAAAAAAATAGATAGCAAAATTATTCTAGTGGGGCACTTCAACATTCCCCTCTCATAATCAGAAAAATCTAACCCCAAAATAAACAAGAAAGAAACTAGTTAATAGGATCCTAGAAAATCTAGTTATTATAGACCTCTGGCAAAAATTGAATAGGGACAAAAAGGAATACACCTTTTTCTTAACAGTACATGGCACCTTCACAAAAATTGACCATGTATTAGGGCATAAAAGCCTCACACTCAAATGCAAAAAGGCAGAAATAGTAAATGCCTCCTTTTCATATCACAATGCAAGAAAATTATATTCAATAAAGGGCCATGGAAAGACAGACTAAAAACCAAATGGAAATTAAAATAATCTAATTTTAAAGAGTGAGTCAAACCCAACAAATCACAGAAACAATCATAATTTCATCCAAGAAAATGGCAATAATGGGACAATATTCCAAAACCTATGTGAAGCTTAGGGGAAGTTTTATATTTCTAAATAGCTACATAAATAAAATAGAGAAAGAGGAGACCATTGATCCACAGCAATCCCAGAAAACTTGGGATAGAAAATGTCATATGCATCCAGAGAGAGAACTATGGAGACTAAATGTAAATCAACAAATGGTATGTTCATTTTTTTCCTTTTTCTTCTGTTTTTTTTTTCCCTTGGGGTTTTTTCCCTTTTGTTCTGATTGTTCTCTCCCAATATGATTATTAAAGAAATATGTATTTTTAAAAAATTAATGCACATGTATAATAAGAAAAAAAAGAAAATAATAAAAAAGGAAAAATAGTGTCAGGGAGGTACAATTCAAAATAAGTTGAGGCTGTTGAAAGGAGCTAAGGACAATTACAAGAATTTTAGGAAGCTATACTCAGATGAAAGGAAAATCAAAGAATGACTAGAACCACTGTTTGGGATGGATGGGACAATAATAAACGACAACAGAAAGAAAGCAGAGCTGCTCAGTTCTCATTTTGCTTCTGTTTTTTCTGCCAAGGAGAATCATGTTTGCACTGGAATTGATAGTGAAAATGGCTAATAGAAAGTTGATATCCAACATATTTAAAGGAGATAATAAGAGTGTAACTAGCCTGCCCTTAATGGATTGAAGTCATTTGGCCCAGAAGAACAAGATTCCTGGGTCTGAAAGACCTGGTAGATATTCCTGAGCCAATGTCTGTAATATTTAAATGACAATGAAAAAGAGGAGAGGCACCAAAAAATTTGAGAAAGGCAAATGCTCTTGACTTTCATGTCTTCTCTCTACCACTTGGTAGCGGTACTCCTAACTTCTTTTAGACTGTTTCCTGATCTGTAAAATGCGAATAATAAGGATAGAATTACCTATTTTATCTCACAGTATTGTTGAAGATCACGTGCAAATAGTATGTATGTGAAACATTTTATAATTTATAAATGATTACATACATGAAAGTGATAATTATTAATAGAGAATATGTAATAATTCTGATTCTGAGATGTACCCATTCCCCATTCTGATTTTTCCCTAGTCAAAGAATCAACTTAGAACACAGTTTCCCTTGATATAAATGATATTAACCAGTTTGTCTTTGTCTGCATAGTGCCTAATATGGTACTGGAGCACAAATGAATTATCTTAACAGCTTATGGACATTGATAAAAGTTCAACAATTCTAAGCAAGTTTCAAGGAAAGACACAAGAATTGTATTGAGCTATCAGTTGTCACAGATAAATTCTGCTATAGTCATAGACAATATTTGCACTAGTTACTATTTCGAAGTAGTTGCCCTACTTGTAAATATAGAGCTCAAAAATTTTTTCTTCTATGAGTGATTTTTCTACTCATCCTTTCAGTGCTCTATTTTTTAGTCAAAATTTTATATAATCTTTTTTTATAGAACCTTTTTAAATACAAAGGTTCTGCTTTTGAATAGTTAAAAATGTCCTTTAGCTGACTTTTTATGCACAGTGCAGTTTTTTTTTTTTTCTTCTAGTCAGCCAACTCGGATAAAAGAGTCTAGGCCAGCCAAGTTCACTTTCTTCAGCTGCCTCAGGGGCTTGACTGTGCAAGGACTTAAAAATAGAATTGCGTTCCAGCATAGTTACTGGGAATTGGTCGGAGCCCAAAGTATTTATACTGGTCAGTAAACCTTTTAGTTAATGGCATTTAAATGAAAATAATTAGCATCCCTATTTGTGATATCAATGCTTCATCTTATTAGATATCTGAAACTCATTATGAACACTAAACTTCTTAGATTCTTTCTTAAATGGTTTATATTTTCTTTGTGATTGAATGCCAAAAGCATTTGACTCTATGAAATCATGATTTTTTTTATTGCAATGCTATTATGTAGATATATTCTACACTTTCAGATATGTTCTTTTAATTCACTTGACAATCATCAATGGAATCGAATATTTACAAATACAGAGTCAAAACAAGAAAATAATATGGAAAATGGCAAATTTACTACATCATAGCTCATTTAAAATATATGCTAAACTTAAAATGGTAGTGCCATTACAATCCTGCTCTTTTATATTTATTTGTGAGCCTCTCTATTATGTTTTATGTAATTTAAAATGTTTAATTGTTACTTTTCTTTTTTGTATCACTATTACTATCCACTCCCTTGAGCAATTCCCCCTCCACAAATAAAATCTCTCCTTTGTAATATAAAAAGATAGTAAAGCCAAAAAAAAAAAAATACATTGTGCTGGTTATGTCTGAAAATGTGTGTTTTAATTTGCACCTAGAGCTTTCATCTGTTTACCAAGAGGTATGAAGCCTGCTTTATTATCAGTCATTTAGAATTATGGTTGATCATTACCTTAATCAGAGTTCTAAATTGTTTGCCTTTACAATGATGTAGTCATTGTATAAATTATTCTGGTTCTGCTCAAGTCCCTATGCCTCCATAACCTCAATCCCAAAGTTCATTGGTATGGGGCTTTTTTCTCATTGATGGAGATGAAAGTCCTACCTTGTTTGAGGGGTGGGGCAGAATTGTCAAGATCCAAGTGAAGAGTGCTTCACTCTTGTTAAGTCTTCTTCAGGACTCTTTAAACTTCAGTCACTTCAGGTGATTCTGGTTTACAGCTTCAAGAGAATGATGGAAGAAGACAACCACACTTCAGTTTGCTGAAGGAAGACTAATTTTTCTTTTGTTATGATTTGGAAAAATGGTTTTCTTTGCTATTCACTATATGTGTTCATTATGGAACTGGTATTTGGTGTGAAGAGTGTCAAACTTTAGATATAAAGCTAAGGTCCTTCTTCCTTCCCAATACATGATCAGAAATTGTATTGAGCCTGATTGTATTCCCTAGACTAACAATAGATAAGGGAGAAGAGGGCATAATTATTTTCTGGTATCCTCCTCTTATTCCCTCCTTTGAGGAGAGCAGAGTGACCTCTGGACCTTACCTTCTGCTTCCTCTCTTGGCAGGAATTAAAATCTCCCTTGGAAAAAGATGAGGGAAGAAAAGGCTATAGATGCCTATTTTGCCTCCAAACCATACAACAATACTTCCATCCTTACAGATAGGAGGATAGTGTAGGTCACACATGAAGCTTCATTATTCATCATTTTATTGGTCATTCAAGATTCATCCCTTTCACCTTACTTGTGATGCACTGCATTTATATGTCATAATTTGTTCAGATATTTTCTGAAAAAGTACATTTCATTACCATTTATTTCCTAAAATTAAAAAAAAATACTGCTATAAATATTTTTGTACATATAGATTCTTTCCATCTTTTGGGGAGGATTGTTTTGTAGTATAAGACTGACAGATTGCTGGATCAAAAGGTATACACAGTTTAGTGACTTTGTGTGTATGGTTTCAAATGCTTTCCAGACTGTATGGAATACAGTATGGAATCCCAATAGTGGATATTTATTCTTATCCTACTATATTATTCCTTCCACTAATCATCATTTTCCTTTTGTGGCATCTTTGCCAGTCAGAGGGATATAAGGCAGAACTTTAGAGTAATCTTAATTTTTATTATTATTTATTTGGAGAATTTTTTATACTGTTTTTAGTAACGGCACTATTCTTTTGGGACCTGTATATTCCTATCCTTTGACCACTGGGAATGGTTCTTATTTTTACATATTTGTATCAATCTCCTATATATCTTGAATATTGTACCTTCATTTTGGAGAAATTCAAGAGATTTTCTCCAATTAATTGCTTCCATTTTAATCAAAACTGGACTGATTTTTGCATATAAATGCTTTATATTTTTATGTCATCATATTTATCCATTTAATCTTCTCTATACCTTCTTTGCTTTTGAGTTTTTCTCCTATCTGTAATTGTGTGTTATTTCCTTCCCTTGTTTTAAAAAAAGATGATATTTATCAGAGATAAATAAAATAAAATAAAAAGATATTTTTATATTACCAAACTTCCCCCCACATCACTCCCTTTTCCATTCCCAGAAAATCACTCCATAAAATAAACAATATTGCAAAAAGATAAAAGAAATAGAAAAAAATCAGCAAAATTGATCAATAAATCACAAACATCTGAAAATATGTGTAATGCACCATATTCATGCACTTCCTCATTCTGTAAAGGATGGATCTTCTAAAATCACTCCTTTGGAGCCACACTTATTCTTTGTAATTTTGCAACATTCACTTTTGAATTTTCTTTGGATATTCTTTCCCTTTATACCTTTGTACTTGATGTGTATATTTTCTTGATTCTTTTTATTTCACTATATTGCCTCATGTAGATCTTTCCAAGCTTATCTAAATTCATCACTTCTTAGATACGTAATATTCAATAACATCAATACACAATACATATATTTTAATCAAATTTTCAATCAATAAGCTTAAAAAGTCATGTTTTGGATATTTTAGAATATATTGGTATCCCCCCATATCTATGAATTCCCTGGGACACAAATTTATGAATAGAATATCTGTATTAAAAGGTATGGGAATTTTTATTCACTTTATATAATTATAATTTATTTCCAAAATAGTTTATTGCTCCACAGATTCACTGTTGTGTGTCTATCTTCTCACAACCCATCCAACATTGATTCTTCCTATTTCCTATCATGTTTGCCAATTTTAAGGACATGATGTGTTCTGGTTTAAATTTCTCTTATTATTCATGATTTTTAGAATTTTTTTATAAGATGGTTAATAGTTTGCCGTTCTTTTGCAAACTGTTCATATTCTTTTGATTACCTATCTATTGGAGAATGGCTTTTGGACACACACATGTGTGTCTATATGTATCTATATCCCTATACATCAATGTATATCAATACCTAATTTATTTATTTATTTATTTCTGTTGAGGCAATGAGGGTTAAGTAACTTGCCCAGGGTCACACAGTTAAGAAGTGTTAAGTGTCTGAGATCACATTTGAACTCAGGTCCTTCTGACTTCAGGACTGGTTTTCTATCTACTTTGCCACTTAGTTGTCCTTATACCTATTTATTTTAGATACTAAAGGACACACATCCATACACAACTGACTTCCCCTTCCTCATTCCATTTTAATCATAACTGGCTTCATTTTTAAAATAAATGTTTTATGTTTTTATGTAATCAAAAGTATCCATTTTACTTCCTATAATATTCACTATACATTGTTTACTCATGTGAGCAAACAATGTAATAAAGAGAATGAAAGGAAGAAGTCCTTTTAAAAAATAGTAAAAAAAATTAAATAACAAACTAATAATCAAAATAAGATGAAAGGAAAGTGAGGAAGGATGATTTTACTTGACTATCTAATTAAGAGAAAAAAAGAGGATAAGATGAAAAGAACCAGTGGGAATGGCATTGCCTTAAAGTAGATTAATCTAAAATTACTGAAGAAACAAAGTACTGCCTTTACAGAGAAAAAGAAAGAAATGCTAATTCAGAAAAAAATTAATTAAAGATAATTAGGAAAATTTAAACACAATTCTCATAACTTTAAAGGTGACTATATTAAACAATTCAAAAAAACAAGAATAACATATTGAGTAAGAAAACAAAGCCTCACACCTGCTGCTTCAAAAACACGCCTAAAACAACTAAAGATCTACACAGAATAAAAATAAAGGATTGGAACAAAAATTATTGCATATCAGGTGACTCAAAAAAAGCAGGAGTTATAAGCATGTTTTTCTGACAAAATAAAAAAAACATAAAAAGATAAATATATTTCATTATACTGAAATAACTATAAACAACAAACTGATATCAATATTAAATTTATGTGATTCAAATTCCTTAGCATTTAAATTTATAAATGAAAATTAAGTGGATTACAAAGAAGATTGTAATATTCTTCTCTCAGTTTTAGACAGTTCTAACAGAAAGATAAATGAGGTAAAATATAGAATTGAACAAACTGCTGGAGAAATTAGAGTTAAAAGACATGGTATCTTCTTAATGGCTTAATTAAGAAATACACACATTTTTCAGCATGGTATGAAAGTTTTACAGCAATCGACTTTATATTATGACACAGATATCACAAGGTAAAATGGTAAAAACAGTAAACATGTACTCTATAGATTACAATACAACAAAAATGGTTATAAATTTAGAGAGTACAAACAAGGCATAGACTCAACTGGAGACTTAAAAATGAAATCATAAATAATGAACATGTCATTGAATAAATCATAGAAAAATGATAATGATACAATAGCATAATAAAATTTCTGGGATACAGCTAAAGTAAGTCCTCCAAAGAGAAATTACATCTCTTAAAACATATGCTAACTTACAGGGTCATCAAACTTTTTAAATAGCGGGCCAGTTCACTGTCCTTCAGACTGTTGGAGGGCCAGACTATAGTAAAAACAAAAATTTTGTTTTGTGGGCCTTTAAATAAAGATACTTCATAGCCCTGGGTGAGGGGGATAATCATCCTCAGCTACCACATCTGGCCCAGGGGCTGTAGTTTGAGGACCCCTGTATTTTACAAAATAGGAAAAGAGAAGATTAGTAGATTGAATATATATTCTAAAGAATTAGGAAATTCATAAACCTAAGATAAAACACAGAAAACACAAGAGAAAATACTAAAAATTAGAGGAGAAATAAACTAGAAACAAAAACACAGAAATCATAAATAAAACAAAAGTTGGTTTTCTGAAAAAAATAATAAAATTATAAATATTTAACTAATCTGCTAAAAAAATTAAATCAACAACTACAAAACAAATAAACATGGTAACAAATCACAACAAAACTTGTACAAAACAATTTATAGAACTTACTATGCAAAGTTATATGCTACCAAATATAAGAACAGAAAAGAAATAGAATATATTTAAAAATATAAAGTACCCAAACTAACAGAGGGCTAAATAGAGATCTTAATCCAGTTATAAAAGATAATAGATAATTTGGTTACATGAAATTGAAAAATGTCTTTAAAAACAAAATTAAGGCACCCAAGATAAGAAGGGAAAGAGTCAAAGGGGAAAAATTGTATCAAATTTCTCTGATAAGAGCTTGGCATTCAAGATATAGATAGAGATTAAAGATAGATATTGATAAAGATCTTAGATATACCAAAGAAAGATATTTGCAAAATAAATAGTTTGTTCAAGTCTGGTTGTCTTTATAGGAATGCTTCAAATGCCTTTTAAAAAAATGATTAGGTCCAGAATTGCGAGGTATGTTATTTTATATTGCATATTGAGTTCTTTTGCTGTTCTGAACATATTGCATTTCCTCCTGAAGTTTCTATTAATATCTTTTTACATTTTTTATATTTTTCCTGGTTGCTTGTAGAAGTTGCTGTTCTTTATTAGAATTTTATTTTTTTTTAATTTTCCCCCAAATTTATTTTATTTAAAAAAACAGAATAATAAAACAGAAAAGGGATACAAAACAAGAGAACACTGTCATGTTCTCAGCAGAACATCAGGAAGGATTCAAAATATATAACAATAAATATCAGTTCAAGAAAGTGTATACATATAAATATGTAAATATAAATATATATGATATAATATATATGTGTGTACATATATATTAATAGAAGAAATTATATTTACGAGTGTCCATCTTTACTTCTTTGTAAATGGTTCTTTTGTTCTCTATTGTGCACTTTTTTTACATTATTCTTTTTTCTCCCTTTCAGCTTCCCACCCCCAAGCAGGCTATAATTGTATATAGATATATATAAATATAATTTGTTTCATTCTTTATAATCTGTTTGGATATTTCTTGATTTCTCATAGCTTCACTGGCTTCTCCTTGCCCAATTCTAATTTTCAAAGAGTTATTTTCATTTTTGAGATTCTTTTCTAGTTGATTAACTTTTTTTTCATAATTTTGGTTCTGTTTTTGTTTTTGTTTTTAGATGGTTTTTGTTTATTTATTCATTAACTTTTCCTCAATGTATCTCATTTGATTTTTAAATTCTTTTTTGAGTTCTATAAATTCTCTCTGGGGAGCAAGCCATTTCAATTTACTCTTTGGGGTAGAAGCTTTTTTTTACTTCAGTATCCTCTGAAGATGAATCCTGGTCTTCCCTATTCCCATGGTATGTTTCTATGGGAATTCATTTTATGGTGGTCTTAGGTAACCCATATCTAGACCTCATCATATGGATGTATCAGGACTTTCCACCCCAGGTCTTTTTGAGTTTTCACCAGTCTTTCTTTGCCCTGAGGCACAAATTTGCTCTATTTTGGGGGGAATCAGAAGAGCTTGTAATTTACCAATTTACTCCACAAAAAGTAGTAAGAATTCTTTCCAGAATCTTTCCACTAGAATTTTAAAATTTAACTAATAGGTGTCTTGACGTTTGCAGCACAAGAAAGCTTTTCTGGAAGTGGTCTGTGAATTTTTTCCAATTGGAACTTTGTCTTCTGTGTCCAGGAGTTCTGGGCAGTTTTCTTAAATTATTTCTTACATTATGGTGATCTGGGTTTTGAACATGTCTTGGTCTTCTAGAATATTTATAATCCCTAAATTGCCTCTGAGTATCCTGGTTTTGAGAAAAATGTTTTACTTGTATGGAGAACATTTTTGTTTGTTTGTTTTTAAACATTGTTGCCTTTTCTTTTTCAAGATTGTGCTTTACTTCTGTGTATTTGCATTCCTAATCAATTGTTCTTTGTTACTTTGGAGCAGGGGGTCCTCAAACTTTTTAAATATGGGGCCAGTAAATAGGGGGCCAGTTCACTGTTCCTCAGACTGTTGGAGAGCCAGACCATACTAAAAACAAAAACTATGAACAAATTCCTATGCATGCTGCATATATCTTATTTTGAAGTGAAGAAACAAAACGAGAACAAATGCAATATTTAAAATGAATTAAAGTTAAATCAATAAACTTACCAGTATTTCAATGGGAACTATTGCTTTTGGCTAATGAGATGGTCAATGTCTGGTTCCATATTTGTCACTGCTAGTCGTAACAAGTGATGCAAGTGTGCATCCGTTAGTCTTGATCTGGTTGGAGATTTCAAATGTTTCATTCTAGAAAAAGTCTGTTCACAGACAAAAGTGCTGCCAAAGATGGTTGCCAATTTGAGTACATGGTTCCTAAGATGAGGATATATCACAGAGGGAAGAGATGCATAGAAATTATGAAGGCTGCTTGACTTGAATGCGTCTTTCAGAGTCACAATTCTGCAGTTCAGCCAGTTCCATTTGGTGAATTGTATCCACATTTTCAATGTCAATAGAAAATGGGTTATGGAAAAACTGTAGGTCCTGTTCATGGAGATGAAGCTCTTTAAATCTAAATTGGAACTCCTTTTGCAATTTTTCCAGTGAATCCACACCTGTTTCGTTTGGGAATGCAATCAGCGGTTTTTCCGCTAACAGATTTTGAGTTGTGGGGAGATGGCAGAAGTTTTCCTCCTTCAATTATTTGATCAGAAGGCCTAATTTTACTTCAAATGCTTTGACATGTGATTGCATATCACAGATGAGCTTCCCCTTTCCTTGAAGTTGCATATTGAAATTGTTGAGTAGCTCTGTTATATCTGTCAGAAGGCAAGGTGCCATTTCCATTCTGCATCATTGAGCTCTGGTACTTCTTTGTTTTTTGAAAGCAGAAAAGTTGTAATCTGTGGAAGTAAGTCATAGAAATGTTTCAAAACTCTCCCTCCACTTAGCCAATGGATTTCTGTGTGATATAGAACATCTTCATACTCAACATTTAGCTCAGATAGAAATTCCTGAAATTGTCTGTGATTTAGTGTATTAGCTCTAATGAAGTTAACATAAGATACCACAATTTTCATAAGAGTCCCACTTCAGTGATTTACTACACAGCGCTTGTTGATGGATGAGGCAGGGTATGGCTACTGGATGAGAATGATTATGTTTGTCCATCTCTTGGTTAATGTAGCAGTTACTCCTTTCTTAGACCCCACCATGCTAGGAGCACAATCAGTTGTCACGCTAGCTAGTTTAGCCCAGTCCAGCTTCAAACCATTCATAATCTGGCAGGCCGCATAAACATCCTCAATAAGCCGCATCTGGCCCATGGGCTGTACTTTGAGGACCCCTGCTTTGTTTTTTTTTTTTTTTTATTTAATAGCCTTTTATTTACAGGTTATATGTATGGGTAACAGGATGACCAGTAGATGTTAAATATATTAAAATATAAATTAGATACACAATAAGTATTCATGACCAAACCGTTATTTTGCTGTACAAAAAGAATTGGACTCTGAAATATTGTACAATTAGCTTGTGAAGGAAATAAAAAATGCAGGTGGACAAAAATATAGGGATTGGGAATTCAATATAATGGTTTTTAGTCATCTCCCAGAGTTCTTTCACTGGGTGTAGCTGGTTCAGTTCATTACTGCTCCATTGGAAATGATTTGGTTGATCTCAATGATGAGGATGGCCAGGTCCATCAGAATTGGTCATCATCTAGTATTATTGTTGAAGTATATAATGATCTCTTGGACCTGCTCGTTTCTTTCTTTCTTTTTTTTTTTTTTTGTGAGTCAGCACATAATTATTTATTAAATATTTTAAATTATCAAGAATTCATTTTTCCCTCTCCCATACCCCAATACACATAGTAAGGAAAGAGGGAGAGAAACAAAGAAAGAGACAGAAATAGAGGAGAAAGATAGAAAAGAACATGATAATATTGATCATATTGAAACATGTATTCCTTAGAGGAGGAAAGTATGAGATTGGTACAAGCACACTTTCCTACCTAGATTCTAAACACCAATTTTCACTTACTAATTTTTTATTTTTTATTTTTTTTAATTAATTAATTAATTTATTTTTTAATTTAATAGCCTTTTATTTACAGGATATATGCATGGGTAACTTTACAGCATTAACAATTGCCAAACCTCTTTTCCAATTTTTCACCTCTTACTCCCCACCCCCTCCCCCAGATGGCAGGATGACCAGTAGATGTTAAGTACATTATAATATAAATTAGATACACAATAAGTATACATGACCAAAACATTATTTTGCTGTACAAAAAGAATCAGACTGAAATATTGTACAATTAGTTTGTGAAGGAAATAAAAAATGCAGGTGGGCATAAATATAGGGACTGGGAATTCAATGTAATGGTTTTTAGTCATCTCCCAGAGTTCTTTCTCTGGGCATAGCTGGTTCAGTTCATTACTGCTCCATTGGAAATGATTTGGTTGATCTCGTTGCTGAGGATGGCCAGGTCCATCAGAACTGGTCATCATATAGTATTGTTGTTGAAGTATATAATGATCTCCTAGTCCTGCTCATTTCACTCAGCATCAGTTCGTGTAAGTCTCTCCAGGCCTTTCTGAAATCATCCTGTTGGTCATTTCTTACAGAACAGTAATATTCCATAATATTCATATACCACAATTTATTCAGCCATTCTCCAACTGCTGGGCATCCATTCAGTTTCCAGTTTCTAGCCACTATAAAAAGGGCTGCCACAAACATTCGTGCACATACAGGTCCCTTTCCCTTCTTTATGATCTCTTTGGGGATATAAGCCCAGTAGTAACACTGCTGGATCAAAGGGTATGCACAGTTTGATAACTTTTTGAGCATAGTTCCAAATTGCTCTCCAGAATGGCTGGATGTATTCACAGTTCCACCAACAATGTATTAGTGGGGGACTCCTGCTTTGGAGAGACTTTCCATCATGAGTTCAAGTTTTCTATTATGACAATTATTTCTGCTATGCAGAACTTTTACAATTTTAATTTCTCTCTTAAACCATTCAGGAACATACTGTTTTCCTTCCATAATCTTTTTTTTTTTTTTTTTTTTTTTTTTTTTTTTTTGAGAATCCATGAAATCTTTTGCTTCATCAGATCTTCATCATTTTCCTTTGTCTTACAATATTTATTCACAGATGTTTTTCCTTGTTTAACTATCGTGACACCTAACTATCTTGGTATTGTTTCTTCTCAATAAAGCCAGTACACATTTATTAAACACCAATTGTAAGCTAGGCACTGTGTTAAATTCTGGGGATATGAAGAAAAGTAAGATGGTTTCAGCCTTCTGCTCACAATCTTATGGGGGGGGGGGAACAAGACATCAAAAGAAACTGAAAAGTATGTAGAGTTGGATAGACAAAGGTAGAAGTTACCTAACAAAAGTGGCATAGTAAAGTCCTGTGGCAGAGTAAGAAATAATCTGAGGAAATCAGAGTTTCAGAGTGGATTTCATCTTGCAGAATGATGAGATCATGAAATCTAGGAGAGTAGTTGTAGAGGGCCTAAATTTTGGACAAGTATACTTGAAACAAGTTGTTAATTCAGTGGAATTTATGAGATCATGGTTCTCTAGTTCACATATATACTTAGTACTTAGTATGGTGATATAATGGTTCTCTAAGTTCACACTTAATCACATATTCACACACACATAATCACACACAATCACACATAATCAGTATGCTGTAATGATATAATTATAATAAGGTATATAAGGGCTAATAAGGACTGGAAGAGAGACATTCTATCTTTGAGAACCTCATGGTGGCTCTCCTGCTTTCTCCACTAAGATATAGACTGGGTCAGAAGAAAGACTTTAGACTCTAATCTTGACCATACTTGTGGTGTCTATCCTGCTGAGACCAAGGCCTTTCTGGAGGACCTTCAGAAAGCTATCCAGATATTACAAGTGTGTGGAATAGAGAAACAAGGTGAAGAACTCACAGGAATATGTGAATTATTTTTCTGTATTTTATTTTTATTATTTCTGCATTTCCCCCATGACTTATATAATATCTGCAGGCCCATATTTACTTGAGCCTTGGCCAGCTATATCTGAAGCCTGAAGGCCTCATTTTCTGTTTCCTAGAAATCAGGTGATTTTAGGGAAACAGAAACCTTCCATTCCAATCCCTCCAGATAACAACAACCAATTAAATGCCTCTCCCTCCCCTTCTCAGTGGTCTCTTACTTGTGATGTAATCTCTTGTATAAAAGCTGTGTATCTTTACCACTTCTTTAGCCCCCCTACCACAAGTTTTTTCTTTCCTTTATCTCATGATAGAACGGCTGATCCTCCAGAGGTATAATAAATGACATTTCTGCTTTCTATTTTGAGTGATCTCTGAGTAGTCATTTTGGGTAAGGGTCGTCTACATCCCACACCCAAGTAGTCAGGTTGTAAATTATCAGGGGAATTCCCAGAGAGCTCTCCTTATTTCCAGGAGGAGCTTTCCAATCAGAGGAAAGAAGGGGACTAAAAGATAGAAGCTTCTGAGGAGGTATGTTTCAGAGTTTCTTTTAGATATACTCGTGTTTTTCAATGGAATTTTCTTCCTTTTGACATCTTTGGTAATTGTCTTTTCCTCTTTATTCCTATATCATTCACTTAATTACTCCTGTTTTGATAAAAGATTTCTTATGTTTTGAACCTCAAAACTGTTCCCCTTTCCATTTTGGAAAATTTGCTTTTCTATAATCTTGGTCCCTGCCCCAAATACTTTTAGGGGGATAGAATCGACCTTATATGGAAGCCAGTTCCCTTTTATTTCTGGTTTGTTGCAATCCTACAGTCTTACTGGCACACAGCCCCAGTTCCTTTTGAATGTAAATAAGTTGATTTGAGTTGATTACAGAAGTAGAAATAAACAAGGAACCAATAACAGGATTTATTTACTTCCATTTGCAATCAATTCAATGATTATCAAGAACATCTTTTTTTGAGTTTTTTAGAAGTATTTTTCCCATATCTAATTTTTATTATTACTTTTTTGTTTTTTACTTTTTTGTTATTTTATTGTTACATTAATTATTACTGCTAATAATAACTAGAATTTAAATAGAATTTTTAAATTTACAAAACATTTTTTACTAATATCTCTTTTATCCTCTAAACAACCCAGTGAGGTATATGCTATTATTATCTTCACATTGTGGAAGAGGAAACTGAAATTAAGTTATCTGAGTCACTTGCCTAGTTACCACATAACTGATGTCTAAGGCCTAATTTGAACTCACATCTTCTTGACTGTGCCTTGTTGTTAATTGACTGCTGTCTTATTGTTAAAGTTAAAATTCCTTAGACTAATTATGGGTTTTTGACTTGTGGTCTGTCTATGAATTAAGAAGAATAGTAATATAGATATAAATACATATGCACACATTATCTATCTGTCTGTCTGTTTAACGTATAGATATATGTAGAGAGAAATCCATAGGCTTCATCAGACTGCCAAAAGGAGTCTATGACATGAAAGGTAGAAAATCCTTAGCTGCACATAAGAGATTCATGCTTACTTTAGGGATGGAAAGGTAAGGTTAGCTCTTCTGAATCTGGGTTCCTGCTATGGTGACATTTGGAAGACATAAGTGGTGGCAACAAAATGTGAATCAGACAGATGGGGCCTGCTTGGCCTTGAAAATGAAAAGAAGTTTAAATAGGAGCTGTTCCAAGGCTAAAATTATCTCCAAGAAGTTATACTGGTTGGTATCTGTCACCTTCTAATCCTGAAATACAGATCTGGCACATTGCTCATTGTCACTCTTCTACCTTCATGTCCCAATGTTTGGCTTATTATGAATCCTCTGATCCTGTACCCCTTAACATTAAAGAATCAACAACATTTATTAAGAATATATTAAGTGCCAAATCCTATGCTTATTTATTGATTGATGAACCTATCTACTGATCTATACTCTATGCTCAATCTCTTGTCCTGAGATACATGCTATGAGGCATCCCGTAGGACCCGCTTGCCATAATCATTGTACCACTTCCATTCCCAATCAGCTTCATCCCCACTTTATTTTCCCTTTCTCTGCCTTGATGTTTAATATCTAAGCTCTTTTTCTGTTGCATTACAATACACCAAATGCTTAGTGAACTTCTTCATATTTTGCCCTTTGTACAAAAGAGTCATTCCTAATGTTAAGGGGATACTATACAGACAAAAATAATACAAGGTAATTTTGGGAGATTATGAGCTAGCACCTGGGGAGGGAGGTGGTCCTGTAGAAAGATGAATCTATAGAAGCTGATAAAATCACTAAGTGAGAGAGAGAATAGAGGGTCAGATTCAGGACAAAACCTTGAAGACCCTCCAACATTTAGTGGGCATTATAAGGGTGACAAAAGAGTAAAATGGACTGAGAAGGTGAGAAGAGAGCAGTGTCACAATAACCTAGAGATACCTATAGGGTATCCAGGGATAGTGGGTGCTCGTGTCAAATGTAGCAAAAAGATCAAGAAGGACATAAATTGAGAAGGGACCATTAGACCTCATAATTAAGAAATCACTGATAACTTGGGGAAATAAAAAGTTTCAATTGTATGATGATGTCAGAAGTCATATTGCAGAAGAGAATAAGAGAAATGCAAGTAGAGGCACTTTGTGTAGACTGCTTTTTAAAGGATTTTGACCAATAAAAAAAAGAGAATTGTCTCAAATTTATAAGAACAAATTATTTTCCAAGTGATAAATAGTCAAAGGACATGAACAATTTTCAGATGAAGAAGTTAAAGCCATTTCTGGTCATGTGGGAAAAAAAATGCTCTAAATCACTATGGTTAGAGAAATGCAAATTAAAACAACTCTGAGGTCAAAGGATATGAATAAGCTTTCAAAGGATGAAATTTAAGGTATCAATAGCCATGTAAAAACATCATAATTAATAAAAATTAGAGAAATACAAATTAAAACAATGCTGAGGTTCTGCCTCACACTCATCAAATTGACAAAGGTGACAAAAAAGGAAAATAACAGTGTTTGGAGAGGTTGAGAGAAAACAGAAAAACTAACATACTGTTGATGGAGACATGAACTGATTCAGCTCTTCTGGAAATCAATTTGGAACTATGGACCCCGAATTACTAAAATATGTATATCCTTTGACCCAGCAATACTATTACTTTGGTCAAGGCCTGCAAAAGATTAAAGAAGGAGGAAAAAGACCCATGTTACAAAAACATTTATGGCAGCATTTTGGGTTGTTTTAAAGAATTGGAAATTATGGGGATGTTAATCAATTGTTGTTCAGTCATGACCAAATCTTTGTAACTGCATGGATTGTAGCATATCAGGCTCTTCTATCCTTTACTATCTTTTGAAGTTTGTCCAAGTTCATGTTTGTTGTTTACATGATACTATCTATCCTTTTTTCCTTTTGATTTCAATCTTTCTCAAAATCAGGGTCTTTTTCTGACGTTGAATACCATTCTCAGAAAATAACTCAATTGCCAAACTACAAAAAAAGATTTGGAAACAAAGAATATGTCAAGGAGAGAGAACATCAGAATTATAGGGATCTTAAGAAATATGATCATTGTATTTTACAAATTGGAGAGGAAAAAAAAGCTCCTCAGAATTTTCTATAATAAAGCAGTGTCAAAAGAATGCACAGAATTCCAATAGAAAGAAGTTAAAAATATGCAACCTTCTGAGGTACATTAGCCTCAAATTTCAAAATTACAATGACAAAGTAAAAAAAAGTTATTTAGCCTCTCAGCAGGCAGAAAGATATTACTATTGAAGAAAATTAACATTAATACTATATTTGTGTTTTAGGCATTTCTGTCAGAAACATTTTTACTTAATTGACCATTATTCTAAATAGAGGATTTCCAGTCCAGAGAGGTAAAAATAAATTGTCATAGTCCGCTCATGCCCTCAAACATTTTTCTCCCCAAGATAATATAACCTATAGAAATCTTAAACTATGAAAAAGAACATAACATATAATTTAGATTAACCTTTCAGAATAGTGTCTTAATAATTAGTCACTATCCCATATCTTCCTGGACCACTTTGCTCAAGGGTTGAAGAGTCTCCCTCCTGTCACTGATATCAGTATCAGACTTTCTAAATAGAGAAGGGTGGGTCATGGTATCATTCTCTTAGTGGACAGTGAAAGAAAAGACTGCCCTTAATTGGGTCAACAGACCAATTGCTTCAGAGGGTGAAGAAAGCAATGATCTAAGGTATTCTTGGTTCAGAATGTAGTTTCCATCCTGAATTTGTTTCTTTAGGAAAAGTCACTTGTTTTTTACCTAATTCATCTTTTGAGGAGTGAGGTAGACAACTCTAGAAATGGTTAGACCAGAGAAATATTATTTCTTAATATTTCTAGGGAAAATTAGAAGTGTTTTAATATATTTCCACATCATGAGCAAAAAAAAAAAAAATAGCAATCAGGTTGTCACTAAATTTCCTGTGAAAACTAGGATTTACCAGAAAGCTTAAAATGTGACATATATAAAATGGAAAAACATGGGTCACAAACCCAGAATCAGTGTTTTCAAACTACTCTCAGTATGTTTTTTAAAGGCAAAGGATAAGCAATTTAAAAATCAAAAGGAGGTTCAAGAACTCATTAGAATCATACTTTTTTTTTTTAAATACTCTTTGAAAGTGAGCAGACAGCCTAACGAACTGAATAAACATTTAGAATAATATATTAACTAGCAGTTATCTATCTGTAAACGTCTCCATATTATTGCATTGACTGAATTACTGAATATTATTGAAGAACATGTTAAATAAAATGGGGAATATGGAGAAAAGTAAAATGAGAGAGGGTAGAAAAAAGTGTTGTATCTTTTATAGGAGCCAGTTATATTTAGAATACAATCACTAAATCTAGGAAAATGTTGCAATAGAAACAATATCTTCCTGAGGGAAGAGATTTTGTGTGTGTTTGCTTATATGTCCATTTAAAAATGCCTTTTTATTTTATTTGACCAGAAACAAGTTTTAAATTTGAAAGTCTACTTGGGCATCTAAATTATTTGCATATTATTGTATAAATTAAGAAGGCATTTTGCAAACAGGTGGGAAAGAATTTACTTTTCCCATATCATCTTTTCAAATTTGTTTGTGGGTTGGTATCTGTAGGTCTGACTCCAATAACAGAATTGTAATTTGCTGAAAGGAGGAAGAGCTACCTTTTTCATTTTTAGTAAAGTAACTTATTCAAAGAAGAACTTCAAGAAATTTTCCAAACTGATAGAGTTATAGTAAAATCAATTTTCAGTTCCTTTTCCTATGTCAATGCAATTGCCACCAGCTTTGGAATCTGTCAATCTGCCATGTCTAATGACAGAAAAAAATGTGCTTCTCTTGTGCTGCTGTGACACACTGTCTTCCAAAAAAGGTAACTTGTGGACAACAATAAAGAGGAGCTAGGGAATGGGAGCCTCCCCAAAGAATATCCAACTCAGAGATTTCTGGATTCTTAACCAACAGCAAACAAGATGCCATGAGGTATAGGGCTAGGTTTTGAGAGGTAAATTAATTCTATCTTTAATATACCCAAAACTGTAGGAGGTTACCAGTAGCTGAACACTAATTCTTTCTGACTCCAAGCCCAGTGCTCTATCTAGTGCACCACCTGAGACCTTCTAGATGTTCCTATTTTTTGAATTACATTATGTTGAAAACATTAAATCCTCAAACATAAAAGTCTCCTGAAAGATCTGTAATCACTCAAAGGAGTTTGGCTACTTGATCCACACAGAAAAGACAAATTGGATGAAGAATATCTATCTCTCAGATTTTCTAAATCCCAGTTTTCCACATGAATCCAGATCACAACATATAGAGCTTTTCCAGAAGTATTTATATGTAGGATAGATAGTAAAGATTAACAATCAGCTAGGCTTAGAGTTTAAAAGAAGGCAAAAACCAGTTTATATTGCTTTCCAAACATTGCAAAACTTTCTTACTTTATACAAAACTTCTCATGAAATCAAAGGACCATCTTTCCAAAAGAAACATTTTACTGTCATTGGTTTATGACAACAAAAGCTAGAACTTCACTGCCTTTGAAGAAATAAAGAGAAGTATCACATAAAAAGAACAGGAAAGGTGAATTTTGATTTTTTTTTAGTGATTTGAGTATTCTAACATAACCAGTGAGTAACTCTTGAAGAAAAGATGTCACTAAAAATTTTTATGATGTCAGTAAACATTTACTAACTGCCAACTAATCCTTAGGCATGATGGTAAATGCTAGGAATTCAAAACAAAGCAAAAAAACCTCCAAACAGTCCTTTTTCTTTAGTTCACATTCTATTCATAGAAAGAGAAGATGGATTGATCAGTTGGTGAGTGAGGTGCAACAGGTGAATGGCTAGACTGTTCCAAAGCTATCCTCTTGATATTATGAGAAATCAAGGAAGGTTTTTAGAAAGTTTGGTGGAGCCCTTGTGGAATTTTTTTTAGGAGAATATGTACAAGAATTACACTTGGGAATGGGAAAACATTGATGGGTTGTTGTAGAGAGCTGGAAAATTGCAGAGCTCTGGAACTCTGAAAAGGTGTACTTGAATCTAAGACAGCAGAGTACTTAAAGCTAAGTACCTGCTCAAGGTAATATGATGGCTCTATAACCATATACTTAGATGATTTGGTGATATGATGGCTCTCCTCATTATTGGAGACTGTTGAATGTGCTGTGGTGAGGTAATCATAGGGAAGGATTGGAGGGCTGAGGGGGGGAGTCAGAGTCTGTCTGCCACAGCTTGCTCAGCAGGGAAGACTTCAGGATCCAGACTCCAGAGTCCAGGATCCATCTTTGCTCTGTCTGCCTCCTTCACTTCTCTTCCTAAAGACCAATGACTTTGACTGATCCTGACTCTGACTGAACCTGAGCTCCTCGGACATTATAGGTTGTAATAGGTAGGAAACTTTGTTTCAGGGAACTCCCAAATCAGCAAGGTTATGAGTATCAATTTTTGATATCCCTCCCTTTTGGTGAGGCAGCTAAGTGACCCAGTGAATTGAGTATGGGATTCAGATCAGGAAGAATTAAGTTCAAATCCTGCCTCAGACACTTTACTAGTTGTATGATTCTGGGCAAGTCATTTAACTTTGTTCAGTGTCACACAGCTATCATGTGTTGGACATGGGACTTGAACCCAGGTCTTTTTTTTTTTTTTAATAATAGCTTTTAATTTTCAAAATACATTCAAAGATAGTTTTCCATATCCACCCATTGCAAAACCTTGTGTTCCAAATTTTTTCCCCTCTCTTCCCCCTGCTCCCTCCTTAGATAGCAAGCAATCCAAAATATGTTCAACTTGTGCAATTCTTTTATACATATTTCCAGATTTATCATGATGCACAAGAAAAATGAGATTAAAAAGGAAAAAATGAGAAAGAAAAAAAAGCAAGCAAACAGCAACAAAAAAGTGAAAATACTATGTTGTGATCCATATTCAGTCCCCATAGTCTGCTTTCTGCATGTAGATGTCTCTCTCCATTAAAAGTCTATTAGAATTGGCTTGAAAAATCCCATTGTTGAAAAGAGCTGCTTCCATCAGAGTTGATCATCACATAATCTTGTTGCTGTAAACAATGTTCTCTTTGTTCTGCTAACTTTACTTAGCATCAGTTCATGGAAGTCTTTTCAAGCCTTTCTGAAGTCATCCTGCTCATCATTTCTTATAGAACAATAATATTCCGTAACATACATGTATCATATACCTTATTCAGCCATTTCCCAACTGATGGGCATTCACTTACTTTCCAGTTCCCTATCACTACCAAAAGGGCTGCTACAAACATTTTTGCATATGTGGGTCCTTTCTCCTTTTTTATGATCTTTGTGGGATACAGATCCAGTAGAGATACTGCTGCATCAAAGCATATATATACAGTTTGATAACCTTTTGGGCATAGTTCCAAATAGCTCTCTAGAATGGTTGGATCAGTTCACAACTCCACCAACAATGTTTTAGTGTCCCAGTTTTCCCACATCCACTCCAACATTTATCCTTATCTTTTCCTGTCGTCTTAGCCCATCTGAGCAATGTGTAGTTAACCCAGGTATTTCCAAAGCCAGTTTTATATCTTCTCCGTAGTGAGAACTTAAAAAAATCAACTTAGCAAGAGGAATTAATTAGCCCCCCATTTTATAATTTAATTCCTTAGAAAAAACAAGAGTTAAAAAAAATACAACTGAGAATTAAAAGTTAAGCACTATGGCTGCCACTTTCTTATGTTGGTATAGCAAATAATAATTGCTCTTTCATCACAGGTTCTTTCCACAAATTTAGCTCTTAACTTTTTGGGTTAAGATTCTAATTACTCCTTTAGCACTGCCCTCTTGCTCTTTGTATACTCTTTCAGATCTGTCACTCTGCCCTTTTTAAAAGAAAGATTACTTTTATTTTCTCCTGCTAGGTTGAGCTCTGCAAGCCTGCTTTGCCTGTTTATGGCTTTGATATCCCTTTTTCATAAAATGGATAAATATGTGCTCTAGAAATGGCCTTTCCTCCTGCAGTTGGTCTTCACTGTCCTTTATAAGCAAGCTTCCTACTTCTTAAAAACACCAAGTCCTATTTTGGTCTTGCCATGAAAAAAAAATTAAACTGAATGTAGGAAGCAAAATGATTTGGTTGCTAGGCAGAAATAAAGCAAAAATAATTGACATCACCAACTTCATCCAATCTCTTTCAATCTTACTCTATCAAGTGATTTACATAGACCAGAGGCATGTGAGAATTGAAAGGAACACTCTTTTTTTCCCCCCCTAACTGGAATTCCTAATTTTGCAGGCAACTAGGAGAATTATTCTTTGTTGTTGTTCAGTCATTTTCAGTCATTTCTGATTTTTCATGACACCATTTGGGGTTTTCTTGTTAGAGATACTGGTATAGTTTGCCATTTTTTCCCTTCAGCTCATTTTGCAGATGAGAAAACTGAGGCAAAAAATTAACTGGCTTGTTTAGGATTACATTGTTAGCAAGTATCTCTGACGGTATTTGGTCTCAGGAAGATGAGTCTTCCTTAACACTCTATTCTTTGCGCCACTTAACTGCCTAAGGGAATATGGAAGAAATCCAAAGGAATTTTCTGACCATTACTCAAATAAGAGATTAAAGTGAGTCTGAATAGCAGCAGAAGAGATAGTCCAAAAAAATATTTAAATGTATAAAAGCATTTCTAGTTGCTGGCTGTCTGCACCCATGAAGGACTAAAATTCTCCTTGGGACCATGAGCAAAAATAGCTGATACCCCTGCTGAATGGGGGTGGGGAGGAGAGGAGAAAGGAAAGATCATTTATTAGCAGAAGACCGGCAGATGGCAGCAGAGAACAGCTCAATGGGGATGCCCACCGTAGAGCTACAGACACCAGATAAGCAGAGAAAGGAGGTCCAAGAAGTCCAGCTGCATGAGTTACTCGGTTTGCATGTAGTCTCTCTTTGTGTGGTTCTCAAAGTATGGTCTAGAGAATCCTGGGGATCTCTGAAACACTTTTAGAGGGTCTACAAATTCAAAAATAGTTTTTATTTCCAATATGGTAAATGTCTATAAATATAATCCAGATAAACAAAAATGCTTTGGAGAGATCCTCAATAATTTTTAATAGGATAAAGATACTGAAAACAAAAGTTTGAGAACCACTGCGAGTCTTTGATGGTAGAGTACCTTATGGGAGACAGCTTCTCTTGTTATTTCATTATGCCATTGGATTAAATCTCTGCAGCTAAATATATGACACAGTGGAGAGACCAATGGTCCTGAATTCAGAGCACTCAGTAGCAAATATTTAACCCCGACCTACCTGCATCACCTTGAACAATGCACAATCTCTCCGGACTTAAAAAAAAAAAGAATCAGAAACAGATAGATGGCACAGTGGATAGCTAGCCCTGCAGCCGGGAAGTTCTGAATTCAAATCTAATTTTAGTTTTGAATTACTAAGTGACCCTAGATAAATCATTCAACCTGTGCCTCAGGTTCCTTAACTAGAAAATGAGGATCACAATAGCACATAACTCCAAGAATTGTACAAGTACAAATGAGATGACATTTGTAAAATATCTGCACAGTACTTAATACATATTTATTTCCTTTCTTTCTTCCAAAAAAAAATGGAAGAAGGGGAGTTTGGACTAAGTAAACTCTAAGGTTCCTTCCTGCTTTAGGTTTGGTATTGATAATCTTTTTGGGGGCCATGCATCTCACTGGCAATTGCCTGGTAAAAGCTATGGATCCAGTAACACTATAATGTTTTTAAATGCATAAAATAAAAATATCATATTGAATTATAATTATATTGAAAATATTTTCCCCCTATTCAAGTTCATGGATCTCATGAAATCTAAGATTAAGCACCGTTGCTTTAAAGCTAGAATTCATGAAAATGAAAAAAGAAACAAAAGATACACATTAGTGGATAATCATGACCTAGAATTTGGAGTAGATGTATAACCATGTGTGCCTCAGAACAGGAGGTAGCTTTGAGGGTGCCCATATATGAGGAAGTCTCTTGACTCTACTTAAAAAACAACTATTAAGCAATTTATTTTAGTATTTTTTTTGGGGGGGGGGAAACATTGATAGAGAAGAATATCTTCTTTGGATATTTCTTAGAATCCACAAAAGACTGTTGGACTGCTTTTTCTCTTTTCATATTTAAATAGTAAAAATCTTAACTGTACCTCATATATATATTGCTGAGGCAATTGGAGTTAAGTGACTTGCCTAGAGTCACACAGCTAGGAAGTATTAAATGTCTGAGGTCACATTTGAACTCAGGTCCTCCTGCCTCCAGGGATGGTGCTCTATCCACTGCATCACTTAGCTGCCCCCTCTACTTCATATTTTTTTAAAAATCCAAAAGATATATTCTATTTACAAAAATAAGATCATTTTTTGTCTTTGAGGTCTTATGTTTGTAGCATTTATAGAATTTTCTTTTAAAAATTCTAGACTCTGTAAAATGAATTAGCAAATAATTCCCAGAGCTAAGGTAATGGCATTGGCAGAATTATTACAAAAAAGTTTCCAAAGAAAACACAATTGATTTTGATTCCAAAATAAAATTAAAGACATTTGGTTTTTAAAGTAGAATTCCATCCAGATCTTGTGTGGTCCATGAGAAATTCCAGACATCACAATTTCTGGGCTGGAATTCACATACTACATGCTTGATATTTAAAGAATTACCATTTCCCCAAGTAATATAAGCAAATAGAAAATTCTGAAAGGAATGCAAGTAAGAGGATGATCAGGGAAATGAAAAGGGGAGCAAAGGGATAGAACAGTTTAAGAGTTATTTATAAGAGGCTCAGGAAAATGGAATAGAGTCAAAACAGAAACTTGGGATAGGAAGGTAAGGTGGAGTTGAGTTCAACTAATTAAAATCATTTAAAGACTCTAATACATGAATAGTGAATAACTTAGCAATTTCAGGAAGTTAATACCTTCATATATTCCTATGTTAGAACCAAATAAAATACTTTAGTGTCCACCAAAAGTAAACTCATGAATGCCCAACAAAACTAGAAAGAAGTTTCTTAATGAAAACGAAAATGGAATAATTTCCATCTTCATATCAGATGCCACAAAACCATAAAAGGTACAGACTCTTCCTGTTTTTTTTTTTAAAATAGTGCTAATTCAAGATATTATTCTACATTGAATTTTAGATAATATGGAAGCAGAGTTTTAGTGGAATTAATATTTCTGGCTTTACTAAATGATACCAAAAGAAAGGTCTCAATATGTTGTTTCCACAGCTCAGAGCAAAGTGGAAATCTTCAGCTAATATATCATACACGACACATGGAATCATAAATATAGAAGACAACCATCAAAAATAGGGTAGGACTTGCAGGTGTCACAAACATTCATGCTGACAATCTTTGGCCCACATCTTTCTGCCCATCTGGTAGTAGAAATAGCAATGTCCGAGTCTAGTGGCAGTATCAAATTTCACTGACTATGGTTTTTACTTCTTTTTTGTCATAAATTTTAGCCCCATCCATATTTCCCTTTACAGTATAAACCATGTGGAGGGTTTCTTGTCGAATGTTCTGGCATTCTGGTAAAACACATTGATTTACATCCCCTTAGTTATGCTCCCCTCCAAGTATGCATGAGACTGTCTAATTTAACCTCTTCAATAAACAGGGGAAGAAACTAAGGTACAGAACATTTCAATGACCTGCTTAGGCTCACACAATTTAGAGAACAAGGTTTAGAACAGAGATCATTGGAGTCCCAGCCCAGTAATTTTGCTTCTTTATCATACTTTGTATTTGCATTCTCCAGAAAGCTTTTTTAAATGTTTAGAAGACAATGGCTATTTGGTGATTTCATAAACCATTTCATAAAACATTTAGTAAACAATAAAAAAATTAAACAAATTAAATGAAATCATCTTGTGTATCTATTATGTTTGATGGCAGATGAAATATTCTACACCCAGTTCCTCATCTCTAATGAAAGAAGGGAGGCGCATTTTAAAATTTCTTTTCCAGGCCAAGAAAGATTATGATAATTATGTAACATTTAGCTTCATTTTGTTGTTTTTTTTCCATTTACACTGTAATAGTCATTCTGTATATTGTTTTCTTGTATCTACTTTTATAACTTTGCTTCTTTTCATTCAAATCTACCCATGTTTGTCTGAATTTTTTTATATACATTGTTTTGTGCCATTTTACACTACCTTCCATTCCATTCACTTTCACAATTTGTCCAGCTGTTCCTCAGTCAATGGATACTCACTTTATTCCCAATTCTTAGTTATTATAAAATATATAAATATTTTAGTACACATTGGAATTTTCTTTCTGTCTTTGAGCTTTTTAGGGTTTAAGTACAACAAAAGAGCATCTGAGTTGAAAGGGATGAACAGTTCAGTATTTTTCTTCTACATAATAGTAAATTGTTTCCAGAATGGCTGGAAATTGCATTTCCAAATCACAGCACTATCAAGTATATATTAATGTACTGGGTTTCCTGAATCCTGATTTGGGGGTGACTGTGATTATAGGGAAAAGGAATGAAATAAAATCCACCACAAAAAGTAACATTGGTTATTACTTTTATGTCACATTTGTCAATTTTCTGGGTGTGCAATTAAAATACTTTAAATTGAATATTTCTTCTTATTCTATGTGTAACAGTCTTTCATAATAATGCTTTCTTTTTGGTCAACATTTCATAGATGTTGGTGAGCTGTCTTCTTCTATCTCCTTCAATTGTTATCTTCTTCCCATCTTTCACTTCTAGAACCACAATCTATGACCAAATCAACTTTGCCCTTATTTCTATATAGAGTGTAAATGTCCACTCCTCTATGGCTATATTCATTATCCCTGTAACTTTAGAGATCAAAGTTTCCCTTCAATGTCCCAACCATCACTTTCCTTTGAGTAGGTTCTTGGGATTGTTTTCTTTTGTATTTGTATCCATAACACTAAGCATATTACTAGACCTATAGTAATTGCTTAATAAATTCTTTCATTCTTTCTGTCATTCTTTCACTCATCCATTCATTCACATCATATAATTCTTTGGAGCATTGTTTTTTTCCATATCCTTTGCCAATTATAATAGGCAAGAAATTTTGGGGAAGAGTCTTTTTGCTTAAAGATAGGTTAAACAAAAAGTGTCTCTTAGCTTCAGACTATAGTGACTTCTGTCTGAACCCAAATACCAGAATCCCTTTATGTATCTATATGTTCTATAATTTGTTCAGTTGTTCGATTGTGTCTGATTCTTAATGACTTTGTGAACCATAGTACACCAACTTATGGTATATGGGGTTTATAGAGAGGAGTACAAGTCTTGTATGAAAGGTTGCTGAGCCCTTTTTATGACTTCTTGTCTACCTTTGGTGTCCTCCTATCACCTGGATTTTACCTGTGACTCCAAAAGCTCACAAGCTTTTGAACGTACAGTGGCCACATCTCCCATAAAACTGTCTCAGTAGACAGATTAAACTAGATTGAGGGTAACTAACAGGTCTCAAATCAGTCGGTGAATTTGGAAGATAGCACCCACCAGAATGAGTGGATGAGAACATTTTGTTTTCCATTGCCATGGAGGCAGATGAAGCAGGCACTGGGGAACTCTTAGAGCTTAGTCACACATTAAAGATGCCAAAATCATTCATTGCATCCTAGGTCATTGTCCGGTTGTCTAGACTTTGGTTTTGCTACTTCAATGACTGGAAGAGAGAGTGAAAGTGATGACTTTGTGCAACTCTGCTGCACTCAAATCCAATTCACATATCATTCATTATTCCATTCTCATGATGTCATTGGGTCTCTTGAAGGATGCAAAACAATAATATAAGAAGCTTGTCAATGTTGTCCGTGGGGTTTTCTTGGCAATGATACTGGGGTGGTTTACTATTTCCTTCTCTAGTGGATTAGAGCAAACAGTTGTTAAGTGACTTATCCAGAATCACACAGCTAATAAGTGTCTAAGGCCGGATCTGGACTCAGATCTTCTTGACTCCAGGTCTAGTACTCTATCCACAGAGCCATGGTTCTCTGTGGATAGCCCAACACTCCAGGCTTTGGTCTGACGTGTACATGTACATATTAATCTTAAAGTGGCTACAAAAATCATATCTCTTGTTTTATTTTGATTCTGTCCAGAGTTGTCTTGCTGAAATATCCATTGATTAAATATCTATTGATCGAATATATTTTGTTTCTATCACGTCTTGATACCCAGATACCCAGATACCCATACAAACACTTAAGGTAACAATGCATATTTGATACAAAACAGCCTTTATTGTATCCCATGTAAAATTACATTAAGGACTCATAGTAACCAATAAAGAACTGATATAATTCTACCTTTCTGCTGAGATCTATCCTTCTTTCAGGACCCATATAGTTCTTTAGAATCACAGTACCCTCCTGTGATTTGTATTCCTCTTGAAAGGGAAACAGTAAATTAAAAACGGTAAACATTAAAAGACCTTTACAAACAGGCTCCAATCTACCTTTTCAGCCTAATTGTACACCATTTCCCTTCCTAAACTCTATAATACAGCCAAAATAGTCTATCTGTACCTCATACATGACTCCATCTCCCACTCCATGGCTTTGCACTGGCTATTTTCTATGTCTGAAATGCACTCTTTTCTCATTTTTGACTTATGGAATCTCTTTCTTCTAATACATAGCTCAAGCGTCACCTTCTACATGAAGCTTTTCCTGATCCATCCAAATGCTAGTATTCTTCTCTAATTACCTTGTATTCAACTCTTTTGTATCCAGTCACTTATATTTCCTCTTGTACATATTCATGTAATTTTTTGTCTCCTCTTTTAAAACATAAACTCCTTGATAGTAGGAATTGCATCATTCTTTGTATTTGTAGTCATAAGACATAGCAAAATGCCTACATCATAGTAAGTATACCATAAATGGTTTTTTTAATTGTTACATAATCACACACGATCACAACCCAACTTAGTAAGATATTACATCTCCAACTGTAACTTTTTCTTGGGATACTAATAATGTATTCAGGGAGCAATTCCTAATCCCAAATGATGTGTTTGGAGTTCAGCACCAAATGATGAGATTAAGATAGGCACCTAATGTTGGGGTTTGGTCATGTGAAGAATTCACAATGACTATTCTCTTTGGCAAAAGGTAGGTATATTTAGGAAAAGAGGTTCCAGACAAAATGAAGAAATATAATAGACACCAGGAATGATAAATATGAAATAGAATTGGTAAATATGAAATAGAGCATGTAATTAGAAAAGGAAAAGTGGTTTAAACAATGAACAATGAAAAAGACAAGTTCCCTAATGGAACTCACAATTAACTAGGAGAAAGGGAATATTCCATGAAGTGGGAGTATGCTCTTAATTGAAAGGCTAAATCCATAGATGAGTTTAGGATTGTAAAAGAGTTAGCTCTAAGAAGGAGAAAGACATCATGAAGCATGGTGGGAATGGGATAAGGAAAAAGACACCATGAAGTATAGTGGGAGAATGAGAGGAAAGATACCTCTTGGTGATGTGGGTGAACTCTGTTAAAAACTGTGTCCCCTTTTGATCTGTAAAATTAACACTCTGAAATTGTGTATCCTTTGATCTGTGAAAAAGGGAGATTTGAGTCTCAGGCCCTCCTGGGAAGCATATCTCCCCAGACAAGTTAAGTGGTGCTTTTTCTAAGGCAAATCACCCTCCCTCCCCATTGGCTAGCTAGATCCTCATTCAGGAAGCCTTCAAAGTAATTTTCATTCAATTGAGATCTAAGCTTGATATTGATAAATGCCTAGGCCTAGAGACTTTGGCTTTCTTTTCAGTTTGAAACCTGAGCCTCAGATTTCCTATTAAAGGGCAATTTTAAACTCATTTCTTTGCAGAATGTCCAAAGCAGGACTATGCCTTGTCCCTTGGCAAAGGTGCTTGTCAGGACTCCTGCCTGCTGTGAAGAGACCCTTTTCTCAGCAAAAACCTTTTGTTATTTCTCTTGTCACTGAGGAAGTCAGTCTCCTAGAAAAGCTGACTTCTCATCCAACAATAAACTTCTCTTTTTGCCACCTAAAATTCTTCTGGTTCATGAATTCTTTTTCGAAGGACCTGTAACTCTGATAAAAAGGGGATTCCCACAACTCTCTGACTGCCACTAGAACATTATCATTGTCATGGGGGAAGGATAAGGGAAAAGTCATCATGAGGCAGAGGGCTTCAGAAAGCTTAACCCAAAGGGGTTCAGCAAAGATTGTACAAGTTATGGACATATTTATAGGGGAAATGTAACCTCAGGGGTTTGACATAACTTGAATTTCTGGTTGGACACTGCAAGGTAGGGCTACCCATGACCTTCATAGAGGGTAGGATTAAAAGGTAAAACTGATCTCCATCAGTGCTCTTCCCTGCTTGCCTCAGGGAGTAATTTCATCAAAACTATCAATACTTTATCAATACTTCGAGCTCTCTCTGCCAACCCTAGCTAGTAATCCAGAACACTATGGGTCCAGAAAGGGAAGATTATAGAAAACATTAATGGGACAAGGAAAAGTTTATTAGAGGAGTGAGGTTGACTCTATCTCTGGCCTCATCTCCCCTTCTAGATTCCAGTCTTGTAGATGAAATCTTCTAGTAAACCTAAGCTGAGTCCCTCTCTTGAGAAAAGTAGAATTCATGTGCCCATCTTGTCTACATTGGTAGCTAAAAGGTACATAATCTCTTAGATATACTCTTTTTGTGCTATTATTAAAGCAGGGAACTTTGTTTTTGTGGGAGGAGTGCTTCCAAATAAAGGCTCAGCTTCCAACAGCCTTCATCTGTGCAGGGCATTTTACCAATCTGACACTTCTAAATTGGTCAGAATGAATCACATTGATTGTTACTAGAAAGATTTCCCCAATCTTAAACTTGGTTTGTTTGCCAAAGAAAGGAAGGGATTCTATGAACTTTATATAACATTAGTTGTACTATAATTATAATTTGAGCCACATCTAAGAAAACAACAGGCAATAAAGTATTTTTAAAAACTCACTTGGTCTAACATTTCAGAGCCCTAGTTTTTTTTTTTTTTGTTTGTTTGTTTGTTTCTTTGTTCGTTTTTGTTTTCTCTTTTATTTATTGTCACTCAAGATATTTGAGTCTGACAGGACCACAGCACACCCATTGCTGTTGTTTCTGGCATCTGGAAAATTTTGATATTTATGTCTAATTTTCTTTAGAATCTTTTACCCCCTTCTATCTCCTCACACTTCCCCCTCCCATTGTTGCACCATAGAATTGCCTGGGGTAAAAAGAGGTGATTGCCCTGTGAGACAGTTTCTGTCTCAAACATTTAAATGTCACCTGAGGCCGTTAGTAATTCAACCATCTGCTGAGTTTGTAGAAGTGGAGAGTAAAATAAAGTAAATCACAATATGAGGACAAGAACAAGCCTCAAAAAAGCTATATAAATTATCAACTCTTCAGGAGTATTTTTGGGTCTAGGAAGAAGTTAATAGGTATAAGGTCAGCGTAGCCTTTTAATATTTGTAGCCACTTCAATGGGATTTGTTGCCTCAGTTTGAACAGGGTTTTCATTAAAAAAAAAAAAAAAAAAAAAAGATAATTCAGTATCTTATAGGCTATTAAATGGGGGTCATGATATTGGCTAGTTTTATTGAACTATTTTTCTTTGTTGGAAGGGGATTCATTTGAAGTGAGCAGTAGTAGCAGGGCATGACTGTGATGTCAAAACTAAAGGCATCAATAAACCATTAAAAAACAACAACAGAATTCAGGAATATGAGATAAGTTGCCGCACTGAGAGTTTTTCAAACAATGTGTAGAGGAGGGTGCTAGCATTAGATTTCCAGAAAGCATTGTAAAAGCAATTTATAGTCTTGCTCTATTGGAGGGCTACTCTCTTTTTCAAAAATTCATTTTTTTTTTCGGTGCATCTCCCTCCTGTTAGGGAGGATTTTGCAATATGTTTTTGCAAGACTTTTCCAAAGTGATAAATGAGATTTTCAGCCTCCTCATTCAAACTGTAACTGCTTGACAAGCCAAGGAATAGAGTGAGGGGGTGGGATTGGAGGGTGACAGATTGATGAAGATAGGGGGAAATGCATTTGGAAGGAGAGGGAGGAGCAAACTGGTGAAGAGTTCTAAAATCCAGGAAAGCAATTCAAAAATGAAATTTTAGAAATGGCAGAGTGCCAACAGGCAGCTTCCTACTGGGAGAGCAGGACTGGATTGCCTCATTGGACCCAAACTGGAGCAAAGAAAGTGAGAATTCAGGAAGGGGAGAGGAAATTATGACACCAGAGACAGGAAGTGTTTATGGAATTGACAAGGAATTTTGCCAAGGCAGGATTAGGATTAGAATTTTGAGTGTGATTTGGGCTCAACCAGTTTGCTTGTTTGCAATTTAATAGATTGTAGAAGTGAATATCAGAATCAGACTTCAAAGAATAGAGAGCTTATCATATACCTTTGAAATAAACAAAGGGACCAAATAGTCTGAAGGCTTATCTATTTTGGCTTCTACAAATTACTTTACCTATGTCTCTGTGGTTTTTGCCATTAATTCAATCTTGACTAGCTTCTGAAATTGCTTAAAAATGACTCAGATGACTTTGTTTTCTTATCTCCTGTCCAACCTAATAAATGCTATCATGCTTTAAAGGAAAATCATCAGAAATACTACACTTATATTATTATCTGGGATAACCTGCCAATTGGCTATTCCAACCAAAAAAAAAAAAAAGAATGAAAAATTTTATTTTGATACTTCCCTACAAATAACCAGATCATCCTCTTCTCACCTCCTCCCCAAAGGTACATGCTCTGAAAGACAAACAATGGATTGTAAACAGTAAGAAGAAATGGTATCCTTTCTCTTTGACAGTACGACAGTCACATGGACGTCTCATCAGAATTTTATTGCCTTTCTGTTATGTACATTGCTGTAATCGTGGGTCTGTGTATTTAAAATTGTACTTTTTTCACTCAGCATCAACTTCTACAAATCCACTGAATTTTTGTGTATTCATCATTGTAAATGTTTTGTTA
Source organism: Sarcophilus harrisii (assembly GCF_902635505.1). Taxonomy (NCBI): domain Eukaryota; kingdom Metazoa; phylum Chordata; class Mammalia; order Dasyuromorphia; family Dasyuridae; genus Sarcophilus; species Sarcophilus harrisii. Next base: position 186,399,532 of record NC_045429.1, on the reverse strand, counting down.
CATTCTTATATCATGCAGACATTCTTATATCTACTAGACCTACTAGACCTCTACCCACCTCATCAGAAAAAATCTAAGCCCAAATTTGGGCTATTTGTTAGTAAGTCATGAACAAATCATGAAGCCTTTGTGTGCCTGTTTCGTTATTTGTAAAGTGGAAATAATTACAGCACTTTTTTTCCAGGGTTGTGAGGATAAAATGCAGTAATATTTGTAAAGTACTTTGCAAACCTTAAAACACTATATAAATGCTGTTGCTGCTGTTACCAACTCCATGCCTTCAATACCATTACCATAATTTGTTCAGCTATCTCTGATTATTTGGCACATATTTTGTTTTCAGCTTTCTTTCACATTACAAATAATGTAACTATGAACCTTTTGTAGATTTTTTTTCCCTGTAGAACTGTTAGCTTGGAAAAGAGGCTTACACCTAATCAAACTTCAGACTTAATGGATTCTACATCCCCAGAGACAGGAGTCTCTCCCAGACTAAAAGAGGACATTGGTGCTACTGGCCATAAGTACTCTGGGAAAAAGTACTCTGGAATCAAAACAAACTCTTATCTCACTTATATCTATGGAGACCTTTGTTCAAGAGCTGCATGAGAGGATCACAGGAGATAAAGCTGGAAGAACATTTTAGAGATGATCTGGTCTAAAGTACTCATTTCATACAAATAAAAAGAGAGCCATAGACATTCTGCTCTAAAGTAAAGGTCATTCAGGTGATGTACTAGAGCATGGATTCAAACCATGGTCTTCTAACACCAAATCTAAATTTTATTGGTTGTCTGACTAAAAAGAAAGGTTTGAGAATGGGTTAGGCTCATTCTCAAGGATGGATAAGGAGGGATAAGGAGGAAATGCTGTCAGATTATATAGTGGAGTAGGCTCTTTTGGAAACAGGATAACGGGTCAAATATTCCTTTGGATTTTTTCTGCCTGTATGACTTTGAATCAGCCATTTCACATGGCTAAGTTTTCCTTTTCCTTATTTTTATTTTTATTTTTATTTTTGCAAGGCAAGTGGAGTTGTTACTTACCCAGAGTCACATACCTAATAAATGTTAAGTGCCTGAGGTTGTATTTGAAGTCAGATCCTCCTGACTTCAGGGCCAGTGCTCTATTCACTGTGTCATCTAGCTGCTTTTCCTCATTTGTGAAAAAAGGAGTAGTTTTTGAGGTCCTTGCCAGTACTAGATTAATGATCTGTTGGCATTGGACAGTAAGGGAGAGCCCCTGTTCTTGTTAACTTCATGATTATTCATATTTGCAAACATTTTTATATTTTTCTACACCACTCCTTTGCTTCTGGCTTTTCTTGTGGGTGTGCTGACAGATTCTTACAAATTCATGTTTGGAAATCTTAGTAAACTTGTGATGGTTTGGGTCAGGATATTTCTATTCAAACTCTCCTGAACTTTTTACTAAAATAAACTGTCATAGTTCAAACTTACATTTGGTATGCCATACACACTCACATGATAGCATTTTTTTCTCTTCCACTTTTTTTAAAAGTTGAAAACAACTCAGCTTGGCACATTCACATACAGTTCACAAATCACAGACAGCGAGTATAATGAGCATCTTTTTCAACTGTCTCAGCATTCCTGGAGCAGAGTGAGTTCAGTAATCCCCACAAGGCCCAGAGATGAACCATCTTGCTCTTTAAGACAAAGATGAACACAGTGTCAGGGTTGTGCAAGGATATTATTGCTATTACTCTTATTATCATATATAGTACCTTTCCTATGAAGAGCTCAAGGCACTCTACAAAACCTGACAGTAATTCTCTCAATACCCCTGTGACTTAGGTAGGATTCATTACAAACAATAAATAATAGCTGTCCCTTCTTTTAACACAAAACAAAAACTCACAGACAAAAGCGCTATGTATAGGCCAGATTGCTATACAGTACATGGATTTCAAAAGGGGAAAAGGTTTCTCCTGGGCATGGTTGAGGAGGTAGATTTTAATGGATTGGAATTTTCCCTATATGACAACTTAGCTGAGGCAAAGCATGGACATGCTTCTCTAGTCAAATGACTCTCACAAGCACTAGAAACCATTTTTCAAGGAAAACAGCACAGATTCGGGCTGTGACCACATAGCATGACATGAAGATTAGCCATTTATCCAATTTATTTTGATCAACGCAGACACATGAACCAGATAATTCAGGCTCCAAAGAGCATTTCTTTTGACCTGAATCATTCACTTGGGTGATTCTACAAATCTGCTTTTACTTTGTCAGGTAGAGACACATTTAGAAAGGAGAAAAAAAATTCTCTCAGAATTTTTTTCTTGTCTTTTTGTCCTTATCTCTTGCTATCTCTCTGTTTCTGTTTGTCTCTATTTGTTTCTGTGTCTATCTGTCTGTTTTTCTCATTGTCTATTTGTCTCTTTCCAGATTCTCTCTCTGATTTCATTGATATGTAGGAAAAACTGCCCCAGCAGTTATAATTTTAGAGAATGACTTGGGACAACGAAAGAGTAATGGGACCCAAATCAAGGGCCAGACTTGCTCCTTGATCTGCCATAGTCAAAGGTTTCTATGAGAGTGAGACAATTCTTTGTCTAAATTTTCCCAACAATTGTGTCTACTCTTTAGTGTACTTGGCTTATAGAAGGACAATTAAATTTAAACCATTTCCTGCCTCAGAGAACTTCAACCATTTTTCAGCTAGTCATGATTTGAAAATGTTACCTTCTCTAAAAAGACAAGCAATAATCATTCATAGACAATACAAAGTTCTCCACTATGCTTCTTTGTTTCTTTTTCTTAGAAACCTTTGAAAAACCATCAAGATCACTTTATCCACCAGCTCCTAACCTGTATTGGAGGGTAGTTAGTGTTCTATTCCATAGCTGTGGGCATCAGGGAAACTCAGAAAAACTCAAACTAGTTTATTTTTAGATACAAATCTGATACATATTTCCTGGACATGTTAGAAATGGCAGAGTAGATACATGCTGATTGGGAGGACAGGAATCCCTGGCATTATATCCTACTTCTGCCACTTATTGGCATGACTATAAGAAATCATCTCAGTTCTCTATCTTAGTTCCCTTATCTATGAAGCAGAGATAAAAACATCAATAGCATCTGGTTTCCTATGTGTAAAATAGGAATTGTATTAGTTCCCCCCTCTTAGAGTTGCTGTAAGGATCAAATGAGAATATATGAAAAAGTTTTGAAAACTTTAAAGTGCTATTATTATTGTTGATGTTGCTGTTATCATTTTTGTTACATTATCATAATATTGTCAGGAGACTCCAATAAGATAATGAACTTTGCAGACTTGAAAACATTATATAAATGTCAGTGATTATTACTTAGGCTGAATCTTTCATATTATAGAGTAGAAACTCAGACCCAGAGAGGTTAGAGATTTGACCAAAGTTATATAGCTGCCAAGCCAGAACTAGAATCCAATTCCCCTTTGTCTGATTTACTTTTACCAGCTTTAGATCACAAAATAAAATACAGATCAATTTATCTTCTTCTTCTCATTCTCCCCAACCACTTTAAAAATTAGCTATTAAAAAGAATTAGCTATCTCCTTTGGTCATCTAATATTCCAGAACCATAGTTACAGTCTTTCCTGATTGTCCTCTGTCTTTGATTGATGATTGTTCTTTTATTGCTGAATATGGTGGTAGTCATCTGAAAATGAAATTGGAATGATTCATTGTATGAAAAATTTCTCCATTCTTCATTAATGTTTACTCTCTTTGGTGTTATTTATTGAACAATTAAATTGCCATTAGCAGATGGTAATTGAAGAGTATAAAATGCAAATGTCTACACTATCAAAGAAGCATATTTTCCTGACAGAATTTAATTTAAATGCTCATTGATGATTGGTCCTTTTCCCATTGAAAGAGAGATAACACGGATGCATATTGCATCTGATTTAGATTAATTAATGCATTTATTCAAGACATCCTGGTGGTGCCAGTGTGTTAACAGTATGGAAAGGTAGGCGATTTTTGAACATATGGTTGGTGTGAAAGGCAACTGCCAAGTCAGAGCAAATGTTAAGATTAAACATTGTACTGTCTATGAATGGTTATTGCTTGTCTTTTTAGGGCAGGTAGCACATTCTAAAATCGTGACTAGCTGAAAAAGGCTTAAGTTCTCTGAGGCAGAGAATGGTTTAAACTGACTTGTTCTTTTATAAACCAACTACACCAGATAGTGGACACAATTGTTGGGAAAATTTAGACAAAGAATTAAACTTTTGGGTACATCTGTAGTATAATATTTTATAATTCTACAACATTCTATCAACCCCCTGCCAGGATCTCCAAACACAATGCAAAAGAGTTCCCAGATCAAATTTAACATATAAGAATGCAAGTATGTAGACATACATATTTATGAATTATTCTTGAAACTCATTTAGAAATGTGTATGCTCATATAAAAATGAGCAATGTAAATGTGAAATATTGCTATTCTCATACATAAATGTCTCTGTGTTAATAGCAATAGAAAGTATAGTATAATAAATAGATCCTTGGGGATATGATAATCTGAATTCAAGTTCTGCCTTTAACCCATGCTTGCTATGTGACCCTAGATAAGTCACTTTTCCTCTCAAGCAACTGAGTATAAATGACAGAGCAGATGCCTATATATGATGATAGGGGGCACTTTCCTTATCAAGAACTCCCTATATTAATGAAATAAATGACCTCTGAACATACTTGTGTCAAATTGCTTGCCATCTCAGGGAAGGAATAAGGAAGAACAGAGAGAGAAAATGTGGAATTCAAATTTTAAAAAATGAATGTTAATATTTTAAAAGTTAATTTGAGAAAAATAAAATATTACAAAAAAGAAAGTTTTGGTTTGTGTACCTATGTACACACATACATATGTGTACAAGTTCACATATACATATATAATTTGTATTCAGTTATCAAGAGATTTTATTTTGGAATGAGATCTATCTATCTATCTATCTACCTACCTATCTAATTCTACACCCTGAATTCATCACCTCTGTGTTATGGATAGCAAATTTCATCATTGGTCCTTGGGGATCATGAATGATCATTGTATTAATCATAATTCTTACAGCTTTCAAAATTGTTGATTTTTACAGTATTGCCATTCCATACATTGTTCTTTTGGTTCTTTTTGTTTTATTCTTCATTTACAAAAGTCCTCAGAATTGTTCAATTTTATAATATCAGCAGAAAGTAGATTATTTTTCTAGTTCTGCTTATTTGGTATCAATTCACATGTCATATTTTCTTATTTTTTTGAAGTCACCTATTTCTCAAATCAATAGAACAAGAAATAGGAAATTTAAACAACTTAGTTTCAGAGGAAGAAATTAAATGAAATATGGAGGGAAAAAAGGAAAAAAAATCTCAAGAGAAATAATGGAAAGAAATGAAACCAAATAGGTCCTAATAGTTCCAGATCTTAAACCATCCAATAGAAAAGTAATTTTTCAACTGTTTTAATGTTGGTTAAAAAAATAATTATGTCAGTAAAGCAAATTAATTTTATACAATAAAAAGAAGCAAATAGATCTAGTACCCAAGGATTTGATAAATACAAAGATTTCAGTGACTGGGACTAAGGGTAAGGATCTGACATATTTCTGGGAAAACTGAATGGCAATATGGAAGAAATTAGATTTAGATCAGCATCTCATACATTACCTCAAACATTATATAAAGACAAACTCCAAATAGGTATATGTAAGTTAGATATATGGTTATATTATAAATTATTATAAAAATAAGGGAAAAAATTACCTATCAGATCTACAGGTGTGAGGAAAGTTATGAGCAAACAAGGAATGGAAAGAATCACAGAAGATAAACTGAATATTTTAATTACATAAAATTTAAAAGATTTTGCACAAATTAATCTAATAAAGGTAAGATTAAAATGGAAGTAAATGGGAAAAATCTTTATAGCTAATTTCTTTGATAAAAGTTTTATTTCCAAGGTATATAAGGAACTAATTCAAATTTGTAAGAAAAATAACTATTTCCTTATTTGATAAATAATCTATGAATTTGGCAAGAAAGTTCTTAAGGAAAAAAATCCAGGCTAACTATAGCCATATGAAAAAAAATTTCCAAATCTTAACTATTAAAAGAAATGCAGATTAAAGGAATTCTGAGATTCTATTTTATACTGATCAGAGCAACAAAGATGACAAAATAGGAAAATGAAAAATTTTGCAGGATTTGTCAGAATATTGATGTACTGTTGATGGACCTGTGAATGGCTACAACAATTTTAGAAGGCAATTTAGAATTATAAACAAAATATTTCTAAATTCACATTCCTTTCAACACAACTATATCACTGCTGGTCTTTACCCAAAGGAGTTCAAGAAAGGAAAAAAATCTTTCATGTATAAAAATAGTTATAGCAATTGTTTTTTTCCCCTATGGTGGCAAAAATATGGAAACTAACGAAATGTTCATCAATTAAGGAATAAGTAAATTAGGAGGCACCGTGGAAAGAATGCCAGACCTAAAGTCATGAAGTGTCATCTTCCTGAGTTCAAATCCAGTCCCAAACACTTATTAGCTGTGTGATCTTGGGCAAACCATTTAATTTCATTTTCCTTAGTTTAATTATCTCTAAAATAAGCTGGAGAAAGAAATGGCAAACCAGTTCAGAATATTTGCCAAGAATCCCAGATAGACTCACAAAGAGTCAGACATGAATGAAATAATTGATCAACAATAACAAAAATAAATTGTGGTACACATGTGAATGTGATGAAGTACTAATAATTATATAGTTGTATAATATAATTATATTGTATTTAGCATATATACTATCTTCTTTTTTTTCCCCTGAGGCAAGTGACTTGCCCAGGGTTGCACAGCTAGGAAGTGTTAAATTTCTGCAGTCAGATTTGAACTCGGGCCCTCCTGACTTCAGGGCTGGTGCTCTATCCTCTACATCACCTAGCTGTTCCCATATGTACTATCTTACCTCCTATTTTGCAAACCTCATGAAGATTCTACTATATTATGATGACCTTTATATTTTCTTAGTGACTATCCCAGTGTTTTCTATATATTCTAATATTTCAAACATGGCAGATTGCCACTCCCTACATGACATACAGTAGTGGACAGTTTCATGAGTTGCTGTGATGGAAAAAAATTAATCACCTCATGACCCGCACTTTGGTAACAAATCTCTTGAAGCTTAGCCAAGATGGTTCTCAGATGACAGAATTACATACAAGTTGTTCTTAGGCCTATAGCCAAAGTCTTTTCAGTTTATTAGGACCTGTCAAAGCTGGCGCTTTATTTATTTTGACTTTGAGAATCCAGGGTCACTTTTACTCCTTGGTGAGACTTTTAAATATGACTGTAGTAGATAGAGGCTTTGTAAGCTAGCAAGATGTACATAAAAGAATGAAATGAATGAATACATTAATAAATGAAAGGTTCAATGAATGAAAGCTTGTATAATCAAAGAAATCTTCATAGTGCAAGTGGTAATTGAGATGGTAAGGAATAATCAGTTTCAGATTGATGAAAAAAGAGTCATTCCAAAGGAAAGGAGCAACATCAGGAAAGACATTATCTCCAGAGAGCAAATGAAGCATTTTATAGCTTTTCTTTCAGTGTGGAAAGTCTTAAACTCCATTTTTTGTAGTGTTACTATGCTCTTAATGCTATGAGATATTTTCACTAGTTTCAAGCTTGACTATTTCTAAAGCTAACATTTTTTTGCTAGGGACCAGTGAAGGGTCATTCTTAAAGCTTCTAGGTTGACTTACTAGCCCTGGTGCTCTCTTTAATCAATTAACAAGTATAAATTAAGTACTCATGAGAAGCCAGTCACTGTGCTAGGTCTTGGAAATACAAATACCCATATACATGTGTGCCATTGAAGGTACTGAGAATGCTTTGGGTAAAAGGTAATGCTTGAGCTGAATCAGGAAAGGAGAGGGAATTTACAAAGTAGAGGTGACAAGGAATGTATTCTAGGAATAGAGAATAGCAAGTGCAAAGGCACAGAAGTGAGAGATGGAATATCATACATGAAGAAGAGAAAGAATAATGGCTTGTCTGAATTTTGGAGGAGGGGAGGATTGTATTGAGGAAGGGGAAATAATAGCCAATGAAGTCAGAAAGATAGGTTGGACCTATTTTCTGAAAATCTTTAAAAGCTAAACAGGAATTAAATATAAATTCCTTTTATATTTTAAGGATTTTAAGGCTTTTAAGAATTTAGTGGCAATAGGGAGCCATTAGAATCCATTGAGTAAGTCACCATGAAACTCTATTTAAAGAAAATGTGTACATGATGTATATATGTGTATGATGGACTGAAGTGGGTAGAGATTTTTCAAAAGGAGACCATTTAGGAAGATATAGCAATAATTTAGGTCAGAGTTAATGAGGGCATGAATTAAAGTGGTATGAGTGGAGAAAAAGGGTAAAATATGAGAGGTGTTGTGATGGGAGAAATCACATGGTTTGGTAACTGGATATATGGGAGTGACTGAGAGTAAGGAATTTAGACTAGTGTCAAATTTGTGAACCTGGAAGAGTGGTTAATAGTTATTTCTGCCTTTGACAGAAATAGTGAAATTTGAAAGAGAGGTGGATTTGGGGTCAGTTTGATGTATTGAGTTTGAGCTGTCTCTGGGACATTTAGTTTTATAATGTTCAATAGGCAATTGGTGATGAGAAAGTGAAACTCAGGGAAGATAGTGGGAAGAAATATATATTGTTGTGATATGGGAGCCATCTGTCAGTAACTGCTGGAGATCTAACTCAGACCTGTAGAATGGATCTCTTTGTGGGAGAGGAGGATGATGACACAAGGAGACTGAGAAGCAGTTGCTGTTCTCTGACCTCTCTCCTCTTCCTTCTGCCTCCAATTTATTTCATTCCCAATCCATAAGGAACATCTCCAAAGGCTGCTTTGTAACTCCTTCAAGTGTTATGACTCACAGCTGCAGAGGCTCTTGGAGAATTGACCTGCCCCTTCACTTAGGCATGGTTCTTAACTATATATATACATATATATATGTATATATATATATAATGTATGTATTTACACACACACATACATGCATGCATAATACATACATACCTGGAGTCATAAGCCTAGAGATGATAATTAAATTGAAAAGCCCATGGACACCGATGGGGCCTCAGAGAGAGATAAATATACATAGAGAAGAATAGGGAGTGAATGGGTTGATGAACTAGAAAAGGAGACTAAGAAAGGAGAGGTTACACAGTTAGGAAGAGAACCAGGAGAGAATAGTTGTTTTTTTTTTTTTTAAATTTAATAGCCTTTTATTTACAGGATATATACATGGGTAACTTTACAGCATTAACAATTGCCAAACCTCTTGTTCCAATTTTCACCTCACCCCCACCCCTCCCCCAATCGGATGAATAGATGTTAAATATATTAAAAATAAATAACAATAAGTATACATGAAAAACTTTTTTGCTGTACAAAAATAACTCAAATTTACAATTACTTGGAAGGAAATCAAAAATGGGTGTGCATAAATATAGGGATTGGGAATTCAATGTAATGGTTTTATATCTCCCAAGGTTCTTTTCTGGGCATAGCTAGTTCAGTTCATTCTGCTCCGTTAGAAATGATTTGGTTGATCTCGTTGCGGGATGGCCAGGTCCATCAGAACTTCATCATAGAGTATTTTGTTGAAGTATATAATGATCTCCTGGTCCTCCATTTCATCAGCATCAGTTCTGTAAGTCTCTCAGGCCTTTCTGAAATCATCCTGTTGGTCATTTCTTCAGAACAGTTTTCCTAAATTCATATACCACAATTTATTCACCATTCTCCAACTATGGACATCCATTCAGTTTCAGTTTTTCCCCACAAAGGGCTGCCACAACCATTGGACATCAGGTTTTCCTTCTTTATAATCTTTTGGGATATAAGCCCGTATAACCTGCTGGATCAAAGGTATGCCAGTTTGATAACTTTTGAGCATATTCCAAACTACTCTCCAAAATGGTTGGATTGTTCACAACTCCAAACAATGCATCAATGTCCAGTTTTCCCATCCCCTCCAACAATCATCATTATTTTTCCTTCATCTTAAATCGCAGGTGTGTGGTATCTTAGGTTGTCTTAATTTGCATTTTCTGATTAATAATGACTTGGGCATCTTTTCTATGCTGAAAAGTTTCAATTTCTTCATCTGGTTGTCTTTATATCCGACCATTTTTCAATTGGAGAAGGTTTTTTATAAATTGGTTAATTCTCTATATTTTTAAATGATTTATCAGAACCTTTGACTTAAAAAATATTTTCCCAATTTATTGCTTCCTTCTAATTTTTGCTTGTTTGTTTGTACAAAACTTTTCGTTTGGTATAATGAAATTTTTATTTTGTGATCATAATGATCTCTGTTCTCTTTTGGTCATAAAGACCTTCCCTTTACGGTCTGAGAATTAAACTATCCTGTTTCCTCTAATTTATTAATAATTTCATTCTTTTCCTAGGTCTAACCCATTTTGACCTTATCTTGGTGTACAGCGTTAAGTATGGATAAATCCTAGTTTCTGTCATATTAGTTTCCAATTTTCCCCAAAATTTTTTATCAAACAGTAAGTTCTTATCCCAAAAGTGGGGTCTTTGGGTTTTCAAAGACTAGGTTTGCTATATTTGTTGTTTTTATCTGAACCTATCTATTCCCTGATCAACTAATCTATTCTTAGCCAATCCAAATAGTTTTAATGTGCTCTTAATATAATTTTAGATCTGGTAATAACCACCTTCATTTGTTTTTTTCATTAATTCCCTTGAAATTCTTGACCTTTTGTTTTCCATATGAACTTTGTTGTTATTTTTTCTAGGTCATTAAAATAGTTTTTTGGGGTCTGATTGGTATGCTAAATAAATAAGATTAGTTTAAATATTGTCATCTTTATTATTTTTATCCAAACTTTAATATTTTTCAGTTGGTTATATCAGACTTAATTTTTGAAAAGTGGTCTGTAATTTTGCTCATAAAGTTTCTGATTTTCCCTTGGCAGATAGATTCCTAAATATTTTATATAAGTAGTTACTTTAAATGGAATTTCTCTTTGTAACTCATTTTTGGTTTTTTAGTGATATATAAAATCTGATGACTTATGTGGGTTTATTTTATAACCACAACCTAAAGGGTTTTGGATTATTTCTTAACTTTTGGCAGAATCTTGGGGTTCTTAAGTATACCATCATGTCATCGCAAAGTGATAATTGGTTTTCCTCACTGCCTATTCTTATTCCTTTAATCTCTTTCTCAGCTCTTATTCTTATATTTCTAACCAAATATTAAAAATATAATGATAGTGGGCAACCTTTTTCCTCAGATCTTATTGGGAATGGTTGCAGTTTGTCTCCATTACATATGATGCTTACTGATGGTTTTAAATAGATGCTGCTGATTATTTTAAGGAAAAGTCCATTTATTCCTGCACTCAGGAGAGAATAGTTTCATAAAATCTCAAAGAGAGCATCTAAGAGGAGAGGATCAATGGTGTCAAATGCTTTCAAAAGGCTAGTGAGAATGAGAACTGAAAAAAAAAAAAAAGATGATTAGATTTGGCAATTAAGATGTCCTTGGTAATTCCTAACCTTTGTAATACTAAATCTTTTTATAAACAGGGATCTGTGGGATTTGGATATTTTTGACATGCATAATTTCTTTAGTCCCTTTCATAAGACTACTTAATTTTACTCTCACAGATCTATATGGGTAACTGGGAAAGCAATGTTTTGATGGCTATCTCTGTCTCCATTTGACTTTTCAAGTTTTCATCTTGAAAAAAGACTTAAATAGCTCATGTGCAAACATGCAGACATATATACCACATTAGCCTAATTTACGATTGATTGAGGCAAATATGTGGGAAGAGAGACAATCCCTTCCTCTATGTATGGCAAAAGTATGAAACATCTTTACCTTTGCCATCTTACCTATGAAACATAACTAAAATTTCCACTTTTATATAAAATTCTGTTTTATTGGTATTTTTCATTTTTATATTATCTTACATAAATAACATACATGTTTTAGGCACTGTAATAAACACAAGGAATATAGTAAAAGAAATAGTCCTTTCTCTCAAGAATGTTGTAATCTAATGAAGGAGAACAACTTATAAGAGGGAGCTGAAAGGCAAGGGTGGGGAGAAGTTCTAAAAACAAACCAGCAATTGGAGGAGAACACAGTGATGGAAAGATTTTCCAGACCATGGAGAACAGAGAGGTAAGCAGGTGCTGGGGAATGGTGGAGAAATCCAGAGAATCAGAAATAGAGTTGATAAAAGAGCAAAGGAATCAGCGTGAGTAGCTTTGACATTTTCTTCGAATGGGAACTATAGGAGAAACTTACCAGTTGAAAGAGACAGGATCCTGAAGAGTGAGAAGACTTTATGGAAGTAGGCAACTTTCAGGGTAGGAAGACTGCTGGGACATAGTGAATAAGGAAGGGATATATTAATTTCTGAATAAATATATATTCATTTTTGAACATATTCTTCTCCATCTTCCACACTTAGAGTCATCTCTCATAAGATTAAAAGACCAAAAAAATTAAAGAGCAGTTTATTAAAACCAGCCAATATATTAAGTGTCTGACAATATATGCAATATTGCACATCCGTGGTCTTTCACCTCTGTAAAGAAGGAACAGAAGAAAAAGTTTCTTTAATTTTTTTTTAAAGGAATAGCAAGTTAAAGAAAAGGAATACAAAGGAAAACAAAACAACAGAGAACATTGTCACATGCCCAGCAGAATATCAGGGAGGATTCAAAATATAAAACAGATACTAGTTCAAGAAAGTATATATATATATATATATATATATATATATATATATATATATATGTATTAATTGAAATTATATTCATGAATGTTCATCTTTTCTTTACTTCGTTGTAACTTGTTCTTTTGTTCTCTGCTGTGTATTTTTTTACTTAATTTTTTCCTCCCTTTCATTCCCCCCTTATCACTCCTAAGCAGGGAGTTAAGAAAGGATATGTTTTTATATACATATACAGATATATACATACACATACATATATATAGACACATAGATACACATATCTTTCCTATCTTTGCTGACCCTTTGCTTTAATCCTGCTCCTAATTTGCCTTGCTATTACTTACCCTCTGCCTTCTCATGAATCCCTCCCTTGTCTTCTTCCCTCACCCTTTGCTATGCTGTCCATTCATCCTTCTCCTTTTATTTCTTTATAGATTTTGGAGGGTGCTATATCCTTTATGGTATATATAGAGTGTTGCCTATTTAACCCATTCCTGATGTGAGTAGGTTTTCAAAACAAGTCCTCCTCCCCCCTCTAATGTCTCTGTGTCTATTCTTTTTCTGTATCTCATTTGTATGATATAATTAATATTTTTACCTTAACTCTGTCTCAAGCTTTCTTTTGAGCTGTTGTATTGTTGATGTCAATCTTAAACATATGAAAAAATTTTCTCATGTAAAAACAACATAAACAATGTATCCATGTTAAATTCCTTGATAGTGATCTTTGATATTGGTTCTTATATGTTAAATTTTCTATTAAGTTCAGGCTTGTTTGATAGAAAGTACTGAAAATCTGCAAGTTCATTGAATGACTATTTTTTTTTTTTGTTCAATATTATAGATAATTTTGCTAGATATGATATTTTTAGTCACAGGCCTAGTTCTTTTGATTGTCAGTAGATATGATTTCTAGGACTTGTAGTCTTTTATTGTGGCTACTGATAAGTCCTGTACAATTCTAATTGTAGCTCAAGCATATTTGAATGTTTTTTTCTTGTTTCTTGTAAAACTTTAATCAGGAAGTTTCAAAATTTGGCAATAAAGTTTAAATGTGTTTTCCACAAAGGCTCTTGTTGAGGTGGTGATCAGTGGATTTTTTTCTATTTTGTACTTTCCCCTCCAGGGAAAGGAGTGACTCCAGGACAATTTTCTTGAATTGTTTCTTGTATTATTGTGTCAAGATCCTATTTTTTGGTCACAACTTTCGGACAGTCCAATTTTCTTATATTTTCTCTTCTTGATCTGTTCTCCAAATCTGTTATTTTTCTGCTATTTCACATTCTGTTCTATTTTTACATTTTTTATAACCTATTTTATTATTTCTTGGTCTCTCATAGCCTCACTGACTTCCCCTTGCCCAATTTTAATTTTTAAAGAGATTTTTCATTTTTGAGACTCTGTATCTCCTTTTCTAATTGGTTAACTTTTTTTTTCATAATCTTGTTTTTCTTGGATGGTTTTTATTTTTAATTTTTTTTCTCAGTATCTCTCATTTGATTTTAAAATTCTTTTTTGAATTCTATAAATTCTCTCTGGGGAGGGAGTCATTTCATGTTACTCTTTGGGGTAGAAGCTTTTTTTTTTTTCAGTGCCCTTTTCTGAAGAGGAACCCAGGTCTTCCCTGTTCCCATAATATGTTTCTATGGTGAGATTTTTCTTTGCCAATTGATTTTTTTTTTTTTAATAAGAGATATTAATGTAAGCACCTCTAATCCTGAGGTAAGGGGGAATGGTGTTGATGAGATTAGATTCAGGGAACCAAAATGATGAGATTAGGGTTCCTGGTGGTCAGGGAGTTAAATGATGAAGTTAGTGGCAGGTTTGGGGTTTAAGGAACCGAATAAAGAGGTTTGGCTCCCCTAAATCCCCTTGGGATTCAGCACAAGGTTGGGAGTTGTGGGAAGCCCCTTCTGGCTGCACAGAGGTCCTTTGTAAAGGAATTTACAAACTTGAAAAGCAAGACTGATAAAAAGGAGTTTATTCTAAGCTTTGGGAAGTCAGCCTTTGTTATGCATGAATAGAAAGGCTGAATTCCTCAGTGGCAAGGTCCTAGCAGGGAAGTAAAATTTCTAGTAGAGAAATCCCGACTGAGAGATAATAAAGTCTTGTTAGGGAAATAGGTAAGGATAAAGAGAGGGTAACTCTGAAAGAATATCATCCCAGCAGACAGAGGTTTCCTTGGCATAGCATGGCATGTTAGATCTTCTGCAAAAACTGAGCTTAAAATTGGCTTATTTTATAAGCCTTGACTACAACTTGGGGGTTGCTCTTGATGGGGGGAGGGGAGGCTGGTCAGCTTAGCTTGAGCTGGAATTGAATAGAATTGAATGAGTCTTTCTTTAATTCAATAGTGTTGGAATTCTCCAGCTCTAGACTCAACCAGCCCCACCGAGATAACAGAATGAAGCTGTTTGTCCTCTGGCAGAGACTTTTACAGAGGCCAGGATTCAAGGAGAATCTCTCCTTCAAGGAGTTTCAAGTGCTTTCCTTCATGGCTCATTCCCAAAGTCAGAGAGAGAGAGAAAGAGTTTCAGGGCTCCCCTAGTCATTCCCCCCTCAAGCAGTCACCCCCAAATTCATTTGGGATAAAGGGCGGAGATCTCTTCTTCTGTAGCTGCTTTGAACTAGTAAGGGTCATAGAGATATCCCTAGTTCATTTGGGGATTCATGCCAGGAGGTGAGGCGTGAAGTCTGAAAACGTCAGCAGGACATCTAAGGGGTGTTTGTCCCAGTCAGTCGTCCCATGTTCTCCAGGCTGAAGGGCAATTGAAAACCCGAAGCTTGAAGCCTAGAGAAAACAGATCTCAGGAGCAGATTAAAAGTGGGCTGTCATCCAGGGTGGAGATGGTGACATTCCGGAAGGGGGCCTTTTGCAGGGAATGCATCAGGTCCTGTCTATGGGCTGCCTTTAAGAATGCTGGTAGCCTACCGAACACCGAATGCCCCCACTGCCCACAGAGCTCCCCAGCTGAAGGTAGTTAAGGAGTTAATTGTGGCAAGGGCATAGAATGGCAATCAAAAAAGAGTAAGAGGAAAAATGCTAGAAGCAAAAAGTTCTCATGTATAGTAAAAGTGTTAAGTAGCCTAGAGTCTAGGGTGTAAACTGCCCTTTCACTCTGATTTCCAGGAAAGTTAATTTCTCCCGGTTAGGTGGAGTCATGCTGGCAGGATTAAGGGTGTGATGGATCCAGAGAGTCAGGCCAGGTAGGAGGCCTTGATATCTATTAGATTTCAAGATAAGAGTGCAGTTAAGCTTCCCCAAATTTCTTAACTGTCTAAAAGTTTGTGCTGTTAAAATTTTTAAAAATTCCTTTTGGGGATCTGAGAAGAGAGTTGGGTCTCACCATAAAATCACCAAGCTGGTTAAGGCAAAGGAGAGATCTCAAGACAGGTCTTGAGGGGCAGGAGAGACCAGAGGGCCAGAGCAAGAGTGAGGTAGAGGCCCCACCCATCTTACCAGCTGCCAGGTGTCCAGGCTGTCCTGGTGGAGCAAGAGGGGATTTGACCAACCCCCAAATTTCTACCAGAGGGCAGGATGTTGGGGGGGCAGTTCAACCCCTATACCAGCCACCAGGTGTTGACGGTGCTGGAAAGGCAATCCCTCCAGTGCTCCTCCTCCTCAAACTCAGGACAGGGACAGTTTCCATGACACCTACAGCACGAACTTCTGGGGTTCCCGGCCTAAGTCTGGAAGATTTTTGCATCAAGAGGCACCTCTGCTCTGAGTGTCTTTCCAGGAGGCAGAAGTTGCCCTGAGGAGAAGAGAAAAAAAAAAAAAAAACTGGGAGTCTCAGGTTTTAGTTCAGGTGATAGTTAAAAAGCCACAGCTGTTTGTTAACAGCAGAGTGGGAAAAACATGAGGGCTCAAAATTGGACCCCTGAAAGTTTTCTAGTAGCCAGTTTTCTCCTTAGTCTGGGAAGGGTCCTGTTTTGGAAGAGAAGTGCCTCTGCCAGCTGCTTCTGCCTGAGGGAAGAGGTTGGTCTCATGATTTGAGAGGGAAAAAAGGCACTTTTCTCTGGAGGTTCTGGATGAAGGGAGACTGATTCCCTTCCAGCTGATCTAATCAGCGTCTTCAGCTTTCAAGCTTTGAGGTTTTTTCTCAAGCCAAATATCGATAGAGGCACAGGCCTCAGACTTTCCCAATTCTATAGTTTTTTCCTTCTTTATAGGCGTCCCTAAGAGAGAGAAAGATATGACAAAAACTTTAATTTTTGTCATTTCGCAGGAGTTTTGTGCCATGAACATCCTCAGGCAAAAATTCTGCTTGGGCGTGGTGCCCAGACAGCTCAACTGTGCCCTGGAGAGTTCCAGCTGTTCCTCCCCCTCCCCCATATAAAGGGTGGTGTGGTGGGCTTATCTCAGCTGAGAAAGACCTTGTGAATGGCCACCAAATGGGAAGTGAGCCTTCACTAGAAAAACTGAATTCCTTGATTTCGAGGGAAAAAAAGCTTTAGAGTTCTCGATTTAATAGCTCCTTCTCTGCCTCTAGACAGTGCCTGTGATACTATAGCTCCTCATCCTTCTCTAGAGAAGGAGAGTAACAAAATGCTTCCTGAGCAAGGGAGAATTGTCAAAGACTGATGACTCAAAGTTGGAATGTCCTATTTATAGAGTATACAAGTCTAGAGAGAGAGAGAGAGAGAGAGAGACCCCACAGGAATCCCCATAAAGGAATTCTGCTCATTAGAGAAAAGGCAACAACAAGAAAGGCTTTTTTTTTTTTTTAACCTTGTCCAGATTTTGGGGCCTGTTAGGTCATCAAATGATGAGGTCTAGATTTCAGGGTTTCATTCGATCAGGGAACCAAATGATGAGATTGGGATTCCTGGTGGTCCATATGGGCTGTTAAATGATGAGATTAGTGGCAGGTTTGGGGTTCAGGGAACCAAATGAAGAGGTTTGGCTCCTCTAAATCCCCATGGGATTTGGCACAAGGTTGGGAGTTGTGGGAACCCCCTTCTGGCTGCACGGAGGTCCTTTGTAAAGGAATTTATGAACCCAAAAAGTTAGATTGATAAAAAGAAGTTTATTATTGGCATTGGGAAGTCAGCCTTTGGTATGCATGAATAAAAAGGCTGAATTCCTTAGTGGCAAGGTCCTGGCAGGGAAGTAAAGTTTCTAGTAGAGAAACCCCCACTGAGAGATATAAAGTTTTATTAGGGAAATAGGTGAGGATAAAGAGAGGGTAACTCTGAAAGAATATCATCCCAGCAGACAGGGTTTCTTTGGCATAGCATGGCATGGCATGTTAGGTCCTCTGCAAGGACTGAGCTTAAAATTGTCTCATGTTATAAGCCTTAGCTACAAGCTGGGGGTTGCTCTTGATGGTGGTGGTGGTGGGGGGTGGTCAGCTCAGCTTGAGCTGGAATTGAATAAAATTGAATAAGTCTTTAATTCAATAGGGTTGTAATTCTGCAGCTCTGGACTCAACCAGCCCCACCTAGATAACAGAATGAAGCTGCTGTTTGCCCTCAGGCAGGGTCTTTTAGAGAGTCCAGTATTCAAGGAGAATCTCTCCTTCATTTTCAAGTGCTTTACCTCATGGCTCATTCCCAAAGTCAGAGAGAGAGAAAGAGAAAGAGTTTCGGGGGTCCCCTAGTCAGTATCTCCTCACTTCAGCTCTGCTCTGGAACCCCAAATCAAGAATTCCACCCTACAGCAAATGCTCACAGCCTATAACATTCCTGCCCCACTGCCTCTGCTCTCACGGGTATGCTGGTTCCTTGGAACCCAGGGCTGAGTAACTACTGCAACCTGGGCCTGGCATTCCTAATCAGCAGAAGTTCCCTCTGTCTTTCTGGACTCAATCTGGGAGGTGAAAGTCTCTGTTGTTCCTGCTGAGGCTCCAGCAGTATCCAGCTAGCCCCAGGGCTCCCCACATGATATTTCTGGGGTCATATCCCGAAGTTAATACTGGCCCCAGGTCTTCAGATCATCTCAGGTTGTATCAGGAGAAAGCAGGTTCCACCCCAAGGTGCAAATTTGTTCTGTTTGTGGGAGAAATCAGGAGAGTCTGAAGTTTACTAATCTACTTCTCCATCTTCCCAGAATCCTCTTAAATTACTTTTTGATTAAATTATTTAATCTACGATTTTGGTCATTTTTGCCTGCATTAAAAATATTGTGTTTTCTGGATGTCTTGTGTCTTTTGTCACTAAAAGGAATATTCAAGACATCAAAAGATGTCTATTCCTTTAAAGGATTTTTTTTTTTTTTTTTTTTTTTTTTTTGCTGTGTGGACATAATTTTAACCTTTTCAAAAGCAGTGGGCCCTTGATTCATGGCAAGAGGTGAAGTATATTAAGGACAAAAGCCGCTGCCATGGTCTGAGCTAAATGGAGTTTTGGGTCAGACAGTTTTCTAATTGGTTTGGATTTTCAGTCCATTAAAGGAAAGCTCTGATTACATTTTATGGCAGGTCACTGGGCAAAATCTGCTTCTCTTGCAGATGATTACAGTTCTTTTTCATTAGGCTATTTCATGAAAAGATATTCACTCACTCATTACATGGTGGGGTGCAGAGATTGAACATGTAGTAGTATTCCTTCTTTCCAAACTTACCAACCATATCAAAGCACTTTTGTTCAATTCATTCAATAAACATGGCCTCATCAAGAAAAGGCCATGCTAGACTAACCTCATTCCCCTTTTTGACAGGGTTACTGAACTGGTAGATCAGGAGAAGCCTGTGGATAGGATTGGCTTTGATTTTAGGAGTATTTGATAAAAATCCCTTCAAATTATTTTTGTGGGAAATGTTGAAATATGCAGGCTAGATGATAGACTAATTACTTATATTTGGAACTGGGTGGTGTCTTGACCTAAAGAGTAGTTGTTAATGCTATATTAAAGCTCTAATGCTTAAGTAATTACATACTATCTTAAAAGGAAATGTCCAGTGGAGTGTCCCAAGGGTTTGTGCTTGGACTTGTACTGTTTAAGATTTTTTTTTTTAATCACATTATGGATAAAGATATCCATAATGCTTGTCAAGATTTCAAATGACTTAAAGCTAGGAATGATATCTAACATACTGGATGACAGAGACAGGATCCAAAAGTATATTGGTAGATTAGGACATTTGGCTAAAATAAACTAGATGGAATTAAATAGTGTTAAATGTAGAAAAATAAAACAACTCAAGTAAAAGAGGTAGAAACTTGCTAGACAGAAATTCAGTGAATTTCAATGGTGCAATATGATTCAATAGTGTGATAGGACAGTTAAAAAAGCTAGTATGATCTTATATTACATTATGGAAAGCAAATTATTTAGGAATAGGAAAGTGATAATCCTGTTGCATTCAGAAAATATCAGTTTGAGTACTACTTTTTAGCAAGGACACTATTATATGTGGCCTGAGGGATGGGAAATACATGGCATAATCCCCTTCTCTGGCATGGGCCTGCTTCATTCACCCCAATTTATACTGATACTAGTAAGTCTGGTATAGGGGTTCTCAGATATGAAAAGCCAGGTACAATCACGTTCATTTGATTACAACCCAAATTCCTTTATGGAGCTAGAAATAATATAGTATGGGGGAGGGAGGTACAGGGCAGGATACACTCTTACATCTCATTATTATAGCTCTTGAGCCTCTATCAGGTTACTCAAAACAGTTGTAATGCATGACTCAAATGGAAATTTTGGTTTTTTTGTCAGACAACATAAGTATGTATTGAAGGATTAAAATTTTTTTGTTCAATTTGGGGAGAGAAAGGGAAGGCACAGTTTAATTAAAAAAAATCTTTATTACTTAAAAAATTAAGAAAAATGAAATAAGAATAAAGTCAATGGAAAAGGCATCTTACCCTCAAGGATTGTGTGGCAAGTTTGGACTTTGGTGAGAAGAGTTAAAATCAACTGTATTCATTACATTAATATAAAATTCATATGTTTCTCCAATGTTACCAGTCTAATTGATCAGAGGAAGAACAGGTGGGAAACACCAGTAAATGTCATGACTTGATGCCATGATGTTAACAACACTAGCCTCAGAGTCAAGAAGACCTTGATTTGAATCTTGTCTTAGTCAATAAATTCAGCTGACATTTTTGGGGGGATGTGATGCGCAGCAAAAGATGACAGTGATAGCATATTTTGAGGAGTGGAGATGTCTCAAGAAAGCAGGAGAAGCTCTGGAGTGATGGAGAGAGGAAACTCAGTAGCCATTGCAATGAGGACCAATGTTCACTGAAGAACCTCTTTTTCTCAGTATAGCTAATAAATTTCTTTTATTAAAAAGAAAAAATAACTAGTTGGGAAAGTCATTTTACTTCTGAGTCTCAGTCCTTTTCTGTGGAGTAAGGATAGCAATAATTACCTACTTATGGGGATATTGTGAGGATCCAGTGTGATGATATGGATAAAAAACTTCATAAATTTTAAAGGTTATAAGTCTACTCTTATATTTTTGCAAAAGAATTAATTTTTTTATTAATAGCCTTTTATTTACAGGTTATATGTATGGGTAACTTTACAGTATTGACAATTGTCAAACCTCTTGTTCCAATTTTTCCCCTCCTTCCCCCCACCCCCAGATGGCAGGATGACCAGTAGATGTTAAATACATTAAAGTATAAATTAGATACACAATAAGGATATATGACCAAACCGTTATTTTGCTGTACAAAAAGAATCAGACTCTGAAATATTGTACAATTAGCCCGTGAAGGAAATCCAAAATGCAGGTGGGCAAAAATATAGGGATTGGGAATTCAATATAATGGTTTTTAGTCATCTCCCAGAGTTCTTTCACTGCACGTAACTGGTTCAGTTCATTACTGCTCCATTGGAAATGATTTGGTTGATGTCATTGCTGAGGATGGCCAGGTCCATCAGAACTGGTCATCATATAATAATGTTGTTGAAGTATATAATGATCTCTTGGCCCTGCTCGTTTCACTCAGCATCAGTTTGTGTAAGTCTCTCCAGGCCTACATATTAAATTTTGCAATATTGACACATAAACTCTTTTTTAAAAAGTAAATCTCTCTGGATACTTTGTTTTTGTTTTTGTTTTTATACTGCCTAAATTTGCCTCATCTCTTTTTCCTTTTCCCTTCCCAGAGATCTATGCCTTGTCACAAAGAATTTTTTTTTAATAATTATAACTTTTTATCGACAGAACCATGCCAGGGTAATTTTTTACAACATTATCCCTTGCACCACTTCTATTCCGACTTTTCCTCTCCCTCCTTCCATCCCCTCCCCCACATGGCAAGCAGTCCTATACATGTTAAATATGTCACAGTATATCCTAGATACAATATATGTGTGCAGAACTGAACAGTTCTCTTGTTGCACAAGAAGAATTGGATTCAGAAGGTAAAAATGACCCGGGAAGAAAAACAAAAATGCAGTTTACATTCATTTCCCAGTGTTCTTTCTTTGGGTGTAGCTGCTTCTGTCCATCATTGATCAATTAAAACTGAGTTAGATCTTCTCTTTGTCAAAGAAATCCACTTCCCTGAGAATGTGGATTTAAGTTTTCTGGTCTTTTCTGCTCATTTCACTAAGCATCAGTTTGTGTAAATCTCTCCAAGCCTCTCTGTATTCATCCTGCTGGTCATTTCTTACACAACAATAATATTCCATAACATTCATATACCACAATTTACCCAACCATTCTCCAATTGATGGGCATCCATTCATTTTCCAGTTTCTAGCCACTACAAACAGGGCTGCCACAAACATTCGTGCACATACAGGTCCCTTTTCCTTCTTTAGTATCTCTTTGGGATATAAGCCCAGTATTAGCACTGCTGGGTCAAAGGGTATGCACGATTTGATAACTTTTTGGGCATAATTTCAGATTGCTCTCCAGAATGGTTGGATGTATTCACAATTCCACCAACAATGCATCAGTGTCCTAGTTTTCCCACATCCCCTCCAACATTCCGCATTATCTTTCCCTGTCATTTTAGCCAGTCTAACAGGTGTGTAGTGGCATCTCAGAGTTGTCTTAATTTGCATTTCTCTGATTAATAATGACTTGGAGCATCTTTTCATATGGCTAGAAATAGTTTTAATTTCTTCATCTGAGAATTGTCTGTTCATATCCTTTGAACAAAGAATTTTTTAAAGGAAAAGAGGGAGAAGAGAAAATTAATCATTGCACCAAAAATTTTGATAATATATGCAATATTTTACACCTGTAAAACCTCTATCCACTTCCTATTTCTCTGCAAAGGAGTGGAGAGGGTGTCTTCTCTTATTTCCTCCTTTGGGTATCTAACACATATAAACAACTAAAAGGATCATTCCCCAAGAAATAAATGGTCAAAGCATAAGAATAAACAGTTCTCAAAAATTGTAAACTATTACCAATCAGATAAAATATTTTAAAACACTAATAATGAGAGAAATGCACATCAAAACAGCTGTGAGGTTTCACCTAGTAAATTGTTACAAATGACAAAAAGTGGAAATGGTAGATCTTGGAAGGGTTGTAGAAAGTCAAACACACTAATGTACTGTTGGAGGAACTGTGAATCAGTTCAACTACTCTGGAAAGCACCTTGGAATTATGCATAAAAATTGTCTAAAAAGTCCATACCCTTAGAGTAAGAGATTCCATTATCTGGCATATAGCCCAGAGAGATGTCTGAGAAAACATGTGCTTTAAATATATCCAAATTTTCATAGCTGTACTTACTTTGGTAGCAAAGAATTGGAAACAAAGTGAATGCCTATTCATTGTGAAATAGCTAAACAAATTGTGATAAATGAACGAACTAGAATATTACTATGTTTTAAGAAACAATGAATATAATAGAATAGGGAAAGGAAAGGGAAAAAAGTTATTTAGCATCTATTATGTGCCAGGTACTATAGTACTTATTTTGATGTTCTCAACAACCCTATGATTTAGGCACTAATATTATTCCATTTTAACACTGAGGAAACTGAAGTAGGCAGCAATTAAATGACTTGCTGAGAGTCACACAGTTAGTGAATATCTGAAACTGGATTTAAACTTAAGTCCTTCTGACATCAGGCCCAGTGCTCTATCCACTGAACCACCTACAGCATAGGCCAATGATAGAATATTATATACCAGAAAAGCAGACTGAAGTTAGAATGTTTAAATGCTCAACAGAGGAATTTTTATTTTATATTAATGGGAATGGAAAAGATGCAGAGATAAAAACAATAAAAGTTGGCAACTGATTAAATGTGTGAAGTGGGAGAGAATGAAGCCTTGAGGATGACTCTGAGAGTGTGAAACTGGAAGACCAGAAAACTTATGCTTTTTAAACAGAAGGAGAGAAGTTAGGAAGACTTTCTTAGTTTAAGGAATGGGAGAGGGATTGAAAAAATTAAAAAAAAATAATTCCTGTTTTCTAGGAACTTTATTTTAGCAGTATCATAATATCCCCAGATATAGATTCTTAGGTATTATTCCTTAAGAAAGTGGAAAGGATGCTGGAATTGGATTCAGAGGAATTCAGTTCAAACCTTGGTTTTTTCACTTATTATCCTGCATAATAATATCTTTATAATCATGGAAAAATCATTTCATGCATCTCATTCTCTTAGCTTCAATTTTCTCACCAGAAAATAAGAAGATTAGTATAGATAATTTCTTAGGTCCCTTCCAGTGAAATCCTATGGAAATTCCTCTTTTGATTTCATTACATCTAAGTAGCAGTCAAAATTTCTCTTCACTTCTCCCACAAATAAATATGGAGTGATCTTTGCTTTAAGAAAGTAATAAATGGGGAGGATTCTGGGAAGATGACAGTAGGTAAATTTCAAGCTGTCCATATTTTCCCCTCGAAGAGAACAAATTTGCAAACATAAACTGGTGAAAAATCAAGAAGACTTGGGACAGAACAGGGGTCTTCCTGAAACAACCAGAGGAAGATCTGAAGAAAGTACCAGGGGGAATTGCCCGAATTAATTGTAAACATCTCTGGGGTAAGTCTGCACCAAGTGGGGAGCCCTGGGGCTAGGTGGGTATGCCTGGAGCTTCCTCAGGAACCATAGCAACTTTCACCTTCTGGACTATTTGTAGAGTTGGGGTCTGAGCCAGGGAAAACAGGGAACTTCAGTTGATTAGGAACATCAGGCCTAGCTGTGTTATAGAATCAAGGCTGTGGGCAAGAAAGAACCAGATACCTGTGAGTGTAAAAGTAGTAGGGCAGGGATGCTGAGGCTATGGGCACTTAGAGAAGGGTGGAGATTTTGATTTGGGGTTCCAGATCAGAAGGAAGAGCTGAAGTGAAGGCAGAGGTATCATCCCTCAACCCCGCAATTAGAGGTGCTTATACTAATACTTCTGATTTTTTAAAAGAATGAACTAGCAAAAAAGAAACAGTCTCATTATAGAAACTTGTTGTTATAATTTTTTTGAATCCTCCCTGATATTTTACTGGGCACATGACAATGTTCTCTTTTGTTTTGTGTTCCTTTTCTGTTTTTCTTTTTTCTTCTGTTTTTTTTTTTAAATAAAAATTTAAAAAGTAGTAAATGGGATTCTAAGTAATGGTGTATTGGTAAATGTTTAGCAAATGGCTCTCTGAAAAAGAAATTTATATACACATATCTATCTCACTTTTAAGTTAAATCTGTATTATTAGCTCTTTATTCATCATTTTCTTGTCTTAGTCTTAAGTTATTTGACAATTAAAAAAGACAATAAATCAGGCCCTACTGTGTAGTATTTGCCAATTTTCAAAGTACAAATGCCTTTACTGAAAATTTAATAATCATCTCCCAGAACATGTATGAGCTGGTTCCAGCACAACCCTGATCCTAAGATAATAACATTTCATTGTATTAACCAGAAGATGGCAATATGATAGTCAAAAGGATTTGTAGCACAAGATCATTTCAAAGTACAGTAGAAGGCATGCTTGTGTCTGTAAAATATTCTTGTAATAAAAAAAAATCAGATCAAAAGAGAAGATGTCAGAGGGAAATAGTTTGAATTTTTAAAACAATAAATCACTAAGCATAGATCCCAGACTATGATTGTGTCATGGCCTTTTGAAGAATTTACACTATGTATCAGTGCCACTAAAACTAATTATATTTTTAAAAATCCCATCTAGGCCTTGAGAGTCATTCATTCAAATTGCTAAATATAGCAGGCCTCTGAGGCTTTCTTTTTGGCTCATCCCTGAGTGACAGAATTTCATTCTTTAGGACAATAGACTAATGAGTAAATGACCTAAAAAGAGATCCCCTGTTTAGGATTTCTGATGAAAATGTTGATACTTTTTTGGTCTAGCTAGAATGTCTTAACATTCTGGTTGGCAAAATGCTTGAACTGGAGCGACAGTGATCACATGGATTTTCTGGGACAATTTTGCTTTAAAAAAAAGAAAAAAAAAGAAAAAGAAAGTTTATTTATAAAAAGGCTTTTCAAAAGGACTATCCATTGTTAGAACATGTTAGATCAAACCCAATTTATGGTTTGGAAAATAGAGTCATTAGAGAGCTGACTACCCTTAATGTGAAATTTTGAGCTGATGAGAAGTGTCAAGAACCAGATTACTATTACTAAAACTTCTTGTATCTGAAGCACAATAGATGAGGGGATGGAATGCAGAGTCAAGGACAGTCTCTTTGGTTTATAGTTGAGCTAGGTGAAGGAACTTAATATTTTTAAGGAGATTTACCTTTTTTTTTAGATAAAAAAGTCAAGGAAGGGTAAAGTATTGCCTTAAAAGACTCTCCTAAACTAACATTCACTCTCACAGGTTATATCCTCAAAAGGTGGCTATTATTTCAGGTTCTAGAATTAACCCTGTAGACAATTGTTCCTACTAATTATAGTTGAGACCCCATCAATGTGCTTCTCCATTAACAATAAGCCAATAGACTCAATTAACTATTTGCAAAGGCTTTTACTGAAATGACAAAGCAAAAATAGTAGTAATACTATTCCTTCCATAAAACTAAGATACTTTTTCTCAAAAATATATATAACAGCCAAAGGAAATATAGGCTCAAACTTGGAATACAAGGATAGTCAGGCACACCTGAAGAAAACATATGAGGCAAAGACAACTCACAAATCCAAATATTTAAGAATTTGGAAGTCCTTTTTCTCCTAACAGGGTACTTATACATTTCCTTGTGTTCAGTGTCTATTGGCTGGTCTGTGTTTCTATAGGAGTAGTTTTTCTTAGTTTAATTTTGGATTGCCAGAGGTCCTGTTCCTTGAAGTTGTTTCATTTCTCAGATACCTGTTACTTTGTATCTTTGTGTCTGTAGTGTATGTTTCTGCTCCTTCTTGGTTCAGTAATTTCTCTTCAAAGATATATATATACACACACATATATGTATGTATATATAACATATATACACATATGCATATATATCACATGTTTATACATATGTATGTATATATGTGTTTGGTAGGAGGGGGAGATATTAGAGAAATGAATTTTTTTCCCTCCACATATTGGAGCCTCCTGAACAGGCAGCTCCCAGCTTGCAATATATCTAACTCTTCAAACCATTGGATGGGTATTTCTCAGTCTGTTGCTAGACACCATAAATGATAGAGGGAAACAAGAGAGAAATTTCTCATCATGCAGCATCATGTCTCCACAACTGCTCATAACTGTTTTGAGTTCTTTAAAAGACTTTGCTATTTAAAGCCTCTAGAGAAATGGCTGATCTGTTTTCTTAGACTTGTTTCCTTCTTGACTCAATAAAGGAGGGATTCATACCACATAAAGGGATCAGGGCATTGATACTTCTTCTTTATATATTAAAACTTCATCATGTGTGACGGTATTCTATTACTATATCAACCAAAGGGTGAAGAGGATTGATGGTATAAAGCAATATCTACCCTCCCTTCTAATTATGACAAAACATATGCTTGCTATACATTACTACAAATAATATTACTTGGTTATAACATACATTATTTTTGTGCTTAATAGCTTACCTCTATAGAAAAATTCTCAAAACTTCGATGAAGACAGAAAGTTTTAGAATATTATTTATGATTAATTGCACTATTCTTTCCTATGTGGCCTTGACAATATAAAATTTTTCGTATTCTTAAATTTGTGAAAAAAAAAACACATTTATTAGAGAGAGGACTTAAACTCAGGCCTTTACAACTCCATGGTCAATCCAGTATTCACTAAACCAAGCTACCTCTCAGGTGAAAAGTACTAATAAAAATAATTACAGTGCTTGATTTTAGGCTTCTCTTTATTAAATATTCTGTTTGGAAATGTATTTTACTACTTATTTGTATAAATGTCATCATGCAATTTGGAAGAAATGTCTTTTGGGAGTGACAGTTTTAGGACTATCAGAAATAATATTAGAGACAGTATGTCAAAATGAATTAAGAGCTGAACTTGGAACAGGGACACATGGTTTCAAATCCTGACTGACATATACCTGCTTTGTGACTCTGGGCAAGTCATTTTAACCTCTCAGTGATCTAGGTATCTATTAGTGTATATTATAGGAAATGTACTCACTTTTATTAATAGTGGAACTTTTACCAGTCAGCAGGTTCCCATATCAATTAAGTCACTGGTCCAGACTCTTTCCCCTTAGGGAAAAAATGAGTCACTTGTTATTCTTCCAATCTTCAGGGTACCCCATCAATGTTAATGAATCTGAAGGGAAATGTTTTGTCTCTCACCATCTGACTCATGAAATAAGTCAAGTTCCTTTTCCCATTTCTTTAGAAATCAAAAATGGTTCCTACTGGAGCAACGAAAGGATAAAAATCCCTCAGGCATTTCTTTCAGAGTAAAAATAATTATCTCACTCTTGGAAATGCAAGCACAGATTTTCTTGATGAGATTTTGACAACTTGACTTCTGATCCACAGCTTAAAAAATATCAATCTGAAAGAAACAGCCCAATCTATATTCTGTGGTGATAAGTGGTACTTGGAAGTGATGGAACCCTGTTTGGTCTTAGGTTCATATTTACTTCCTTGACAGTTCTATCATGAGATAACCAATGAGCAAAACTAGATATATTGCCCAATGCAAGTCACAGTTCAATTTGGGAAATATCAATCTATTGGTAATATAAGAAAAGATTTAGGAACTAGAGTGAAAGCATCAGTTGGGAACCAAATAGCATAACATTTTAGAACTAGACTGTGAAAATATCTAGCTCTGCCTGCGAGTGGTGAATCTCAGGTTTACTTTTTGTTGCTTCTACTCAATGGCAAATAGAGGAACAAATATTGTATCAAATATTATTTCCCTAGATCTTGGTCTTTCTAACTGCCTCCTTTGCAAGACCTCTTTCTCCTAGCCTGTTATTGGAGTCTAAAACAAGCCAGTTGCATTGAATATATCCTTCTAAACTTTATAACATTGAGAAGGAATTTTAGGATAGAAATTACACATGCATGGAGTTTAAGTATTATTACTTAGTTGGTTGTTTATAGGTTTTAAAAAATAAATAATTCCTTAGTCCTTAGATCTTTTTTAGTCCTTAGGTCTTAGAACTTAACCCTTCTTCTAAATCAATAATTCTCAGTCTTTTTCACCTCAGGATCTTTTCAAACTATCAAAAATTATTCAGAATTTTCTTGAAGATGTTTAGTTTGGTTTATCTGGGTTACATATCTATTGATATTTATAGTATTCAAAATTAAAACATCTTAATATCATTGTGGAAATAGTTTTGATTTTAAGGATCCCTGGAACTCCAAGGGGGCCCCTGGTAGCACTTTGTTGTTGGGTTTTGTTTTTTTTTTTTTGGTCAGAAAAGCAGGACTTGAACTTTTATTCTTTGTCTCTCTATACTTTCTGTGTCTTAGAAGAAAATACATTTTTTATTATAGCTTTTTATTGATAAAACATATGCATGGGTAATTTTTCAACACTGACCCTTGCAAAAACTACTGTTCCAACTTTTCCACTCCTTCACTCTACCCCCTCCCCTAGATGGCAGGCAATCCCATACATGTTAAACATGTTAAAGTATATGTTAAATACTATATATATATATATATATATATATATATATATATATATATATATATATATATATATATATATATATATATATATATATACATATTTATATAATTATCTTGTTGCCCAAGAAAAATTGGATTTAGAAAGAAGGTAAAAATAACCTGAAGAAGAAAAACGAAAATGCAAGCAAACAACAACAGAAAGAGTGAGAATACTATATTGTGGTCCACACTCATTTCCCAGTGTTCTTTCACTGGGTGTAGCTGGTTCTGTTCATCACTGATCATTTGGAATTGAATTGGATCCTCTCATTGTTGAAGATAGCCACTTCCATCAGAACTGATCCTCATCTAATATTGTTGAAGTGTATAATGATCTCCTGGTTCTGGTCCTTTCACTCAGCATCCAGTTCATGTAATTCTCTCCAGGCCTCTCTAAAATCATCCTGCTGGTCATTTCTTACAAAACAATAATATTCCATAATGTTCATATACCACAATTTACTCAGCCATTCTCTAATTGATGGACATCCATTCAATTTCCAGTTTCTAGCTACTATGAAAAGGGCTGCTACAAACATTTTTGCACATACAGGTCCCTTTCCCTTTTTTAATATCTCTTTGGGATATAAGCCCAGTAGTAATATTTCTAAGTTTGATAACTTTTAGAGTATAGTTCCAAATTGCTCTGTAGAATGGTTGGATCTGTTCACAATTCTACCAACAATGCATCAGTGTCCAAGTTTTCCCACATCCTCTCCAACATTCATCATGTCATTATCTTTTCCTTTTATCTTAGCCATTCTGACAGGTGTGTAATGGTATCTCAGAGTTGTCTTAATTTGCATTTCTCTGATCAGTAATGATTTGGAATACCTTTTCATATAAGTAGGATTAGTTTCAATTTCATCCTCTGAAAATTTTCTGTTCATATCCTTTGACCATTTATCAATTGGAGAACAGCTTGATTTCTTATAAATTAGAGTCAATTCTCTATATGTTTTGGAAATGAGGCCTTTATCAGAACCTTTAACTGTAAAAATGTTTTCCCTGAGCAGCACTTTGAGGACCATTGCTCTAGACCATACTTTTTGAAATTATAACAAGGCCTTTCTACTTCTGCTTTTTCTCTAGTATGAGGTTAAATTCAAGTGTCAATAATCAAGGATTTTCCTGATTTAGAAATAGGTATATTCTTGAATAAAACTCTGCCATTATCTCACCAACATGGTTGGTACCTTAAGTCAATAATTTTAGGCATCCTGTTCAATTCATTTACATCAAATTTAACAATTTTTCTTAATTCCCATTATTTACAAAGCACATTCTCTTTCTCTGGCCCTTGGTTTAAGTTGTTTTAAAAATTATTTTTAAAATGTTCTTTTTCATTTTCAACTTAGTCATCAACAGACAAAATACAAGATACAAAGATTTCAAAATATACTAAAACAAGGAAGATTACCTAAGAAACTATTTCAATTACATATGATTATTTTAAAGAAGTATATAATTTTTGTATACATAGCTGTATGCATATACGTTTATTTGTAACACACATTATTTTTTTAATTAAATTTTATTTTTTCAGTGAACAAACATTGGTCTTCTCTTCTACCTCTTCACTTCTAGAAAAAAATGGCACAAATATATATAGTTAGCCAAAACATCCCCATATTTGCCATGTCCAAAAATACATGTCTTACCCTATATATCTAGTCCATAACTTTTCTGTCAGAAGGCAGACAGTATTCTAAATCACTGGTCTTGGAATTGCGATTCATCATTGCGTTGATCAGAGTTCTTAAAGTTTTCTTTTTAAAAACTGTTCATTTTTATAATGTTGTTCTAGTATAATTTGTTCTCCTGCTTCTGCTCACTTTACTCTGTATTGAGCCAATATGTCATTCAAATGATATTTATTCTCTTTACACTTTCCTGGTTTGTATATACTTCTTATTGCATCTGCCACAACGTGAGGTAAATACAGTTTCCCTAATCCTTTTCTATACTTCTCTAATGTATTCTTTTCTCATCCACTTTACTTTCTCCTTTGAAGACCAAACCATTAAAAAGAATCCAACCCATTTCTGAGTCCTCAGTTTTATTTTACTCTCTTGATAGCTCCTGAAGATTCATCACAGTTCTTAGGGGATATTTGAATGATTTTCCTTCTTTCACTTAGAATAATAACATTTCCTCTTTTCCATTTGCTTGTTTGTATTTCCCTTTTTATGTTTTTCTTTAATTCCATGTTTTGTATTTCCTTAAAGCTTCATTTTTTTTCTCCTGTAGACTTAAACTCATTTTTTTTCTAGGTAAATTATTCTAAGTTATAAGCTTATAACTTTGCCTTTTGGACTACTTTATTCCATACTCTACACTTCTTTGTAGTGAGAACTGCTAAATCTTGTGTGATTCCAACATTCATTGGAATTTGAACTCTTTCCTCTTTGTAGTTTGTAGTATTTTTTAAAATTTCACTTGGAATTTGAGAATTTATTTCAGTTGAAATGTTCCTGGAAGTTTTTAATTTTGTGGTTTTATTATGTCAAATTATTAATTAATTCTTTAAGTCTCTCTTCCCTAGTTCTAATTTGTTTTTCCAATTCTTTATTCTATTAGTCTTGTTTCATTTCGTAAAAATATTTTACACTGTTTAAAATTCTTGTGTCATTTTTTCTATGAATTCTAATTGATTTTCTAGCCAGCTCTCTCTTTATCTTATATATATATGTATATATATATATATATATACACACAAATATATATACAAACATACATATATGTTTATATATATATGTATAAAGAAGGAGGGAAGAAGACAGGGAAATAGGAAGAGAGAGAGAGGGAGAGACAGAGAGAAAGAAAGGGAGAGAAGGACATAGAAAGAGAGAGAGAGACAGAGACAGAGAAAGAGAGAGATGGGGGTGGAGGAGGAGAGGGAAGAGAAATAGAGATTTTGCTTATAAGTGTTTTGGAGTTATTTTCCTTTACTGGTTATTTTCTTGGCCATCCTTGGCCTAGAAAATGGCTCTTAACCTATTCTTTTTTAGACATTCTTTCAGTGATCTGCTCTAGGAAATATGGCATTACTTGCCTAGCTGGAAGCTTTTTCAGGGCTCTGAGCATCCTCACATTCTTGGTCTAGTGAGGATCTCTGAGCACCTAGTCCCTGATTTTAACTCATTTCTTTTTTCACTATTCTTGTCCTGATTGTTTCCCTGTAGGTCTTATTTATCATCTTCAGCTGATAAGATGACTTACTGTAATTTCTACTTCAATTTCCTGATCACTAATTGGTCAGGATATTATTGGAGTTGATGTAGGGGAAACTGCTTCCTTCTGTCAACTTATATTTAATTTAATATGATAGCAACAAAATTACTCTATTTTTGTCTTCCTTTGCTCCTTTTGTATGCATTTTAAGATGTTAATTGATAATGTATTTTAAAATTTCTATTACTATTAATTCATCTCCACCATGTCCCTACTTGAATTAGTAGTCCCTACTTCAATTACTTGAATTGACAAGTGTGTAGAGTTAAGCAAAATAAATCAACACATTGGCCACATCTGAAAATAGTGACAGGCACTTTTAGCATGTTACACTTTCTCCAGACTTTAAGTTCAGTGATATTTCTAAGGATTCCACCTTGTCTCTAAAAAGACTGAAGTAGTGAACCAACAAGTATTGTTCCTGATTGTACTTGGTTTTCCTTATTCCATTCATGGAGGTTCTTAATTTACTAACTCCTACCAAGCTGAGAAATAAAAAAAATATGACTTTAAGGTTCATAAAGTATGCATATTCTTTTGTCTGAGCCTCTCAGCACCACTCTGAGGTAATACTGTACTTATTATTATTTCTATTTTCATAGATGAACAAACTAAAGCTCTGAAAGGTTGTGGCCAATCCATGACCTCACAGCTAATAAAAGTAGATGCCTCTTGACTAGAGGGCTTAGTATTCTTTCCATTTTACTACTTTGCCTCCCAGATGTTTCTAGCCAAATTTTAACTTCCTTATTCACACTGAAAATAAAATGTCACATAAAGATGAAATCATTTCATATTCAGGACTAGCATATGAGCCAACCAATACAAGTAGCTTCTATTTATTTTTATTTTCAAGTCAAGCAATATATGCATGCTGTAAGTCTCCTTAACATTTCCTTGTCTTTGCCCTTTCAACCTTTAGCTTCAGGTGGGAAACGCTCTCATATTTTTTTGTGAAAATCTAATTATATTGCAGGTTATCTTCTTTTTGTCCACCTCAGCTCTAATATCTTCAAATGACATCTCTTATTAACTGTTAGTGAAACATGACTATTTTTCTGCAACCAAGATAGTTCCTCTTAATCAAAGTAAGTTTTGTCTTTTTATGCTCCTGACTTCTAAAAATAGGGTCTTTCTTTCTATAAAATTGAAATTAAACTAATTACTCTATAATTTTCAGGAGCATCTCAAAGTCTTGGTTTTGCTGCCTAACTTATGTTCTATGCTGCTTAACAATTTTCTTCTGAATTTACTAAAAGTGCATTAAAATATAATCTACAATCCTCATTGATGATAGTGTTCTAAATTTCCTACTGAATTGAACAAGGTCTTTTGACTTTGCACAGAATCATTTGCCTCTTATTCCCCAAGGCTTGAAACACATTTAGACGTGTTCATCAGGTAATTTTGATGCTTCACCTGAGTTATTTCTTTGTTGGATCAATAAATATGATTTATGACTGTGAAAAAAACATTTCTACCTATTTCCATTGTTAGTCCCAAAGACCCTATGTGCCTTAAAAGTTTGCTGAAAATTTTAGTAAGCAGTGTATATTGAAAATAGGTAGGTTACATTTTCCCTTCAGGGTTTAAGAGCTCTAGTCACTTTGTAGTCCTGAATAACTCATTTTTACCCTAAGCTTCTCTCTCTCTCTCTTTCTTTTTTATCATTTAACATTTTATTCTTCTTTTAGAAATCAGAATTTTCCAAACATCATTGACATGGATACCTTAATATAGCTAATTTTAAATGATGAGTTGTGACATTTGGGAACACGTTGTGGAAACATTCACAAAAAGAGATTGGGACAGCCTATCTCATATATATTAGGCTCATTTACCCAAATTCTTCTGATTAAGGACATGCCAGTTTCTAAGCCATAAGCTACTTTGTAGTGTGTGCACATGGGCAAGCATTAATTTTTCTGCACAAAAGCAAACAGATTTTGCTTTTGTAGGCCTGAAGAACCTAAAACATGGTACTGAATCAAATGGTTAACAAATATTTATTGAAAACATATTGGATTAGATTATGACTAAAAATGCTTTTCAGTTCTAATATTCCAAGATTCATTGTGATCTGCGATTCCTCCAGTTCTTATTCCAGAATAGAATTTTGCATGTTTTTGGTACTTTATGAGTGTTTATAGCATTGCAGTCTCTTCTGTGTCACAAAATGGTAATGAATTAATTACTATAGCAAAAAAGCACTAAACACTGAATTTAGAGGAAATTGAAATCACTATGAACTTGATTAATCTCAGAAGGGTTCTTGAGAGTGACAAAAGAGCTTTGTGGGATGAGTAAGATGGGTAGAAAAAGGGAAAAAGGGGAATTGTCAGATAAAGGCACAGAGAGTAAATTATAGTGTTTAAAGGATGGTATGGACCTTTTTTGAGTAGAGTATTTTTGTTTTGCTGTTCAGCCATTTTTTTGTTGTGTCTGATTTTTTATCACCCCTTTCTGCTGTTTTCTTGACAAAGATACTGGAGTGGTTTGTCATTCCCCTTTTCATCTCATTTTACAGATGAGGAAACTGAGGCAAACAGGATTAAGTCACTTTCCCAGAGCCACATAGCTGGTAAATGTCTGAAATCAAATTTGGATTTAGAAGATGAGGCTTCCTGAATCTAGACCCAGAGTTCCATGCATTATGGTATCAGCTTGTTGTGCTGTGTTTTTGGTGGTCAGTGGATAATGGGTGCTAAGTTAAGGAAATTAGGTGGGATCAGGATTTTGAATAGCAGTCTGATGAATTTTTTTTTGTACTAAAGGCAGTGATGTTTTTTGTAGGGGGAGGGGAAGGAAAACAGTAATCTGAAACACAAATTTGACGTTTGTCAAATGCTGATAAATACCTTACAAGATTGCTGAGGGGAAAATGCTTTATAAACCATAAAATACTAATGGCCTCTATGCTTGTATGGGTGCTCTCATTACTTTCACAGCTTCTCTCTTCTCCTTAGGTATGATTTTTCCCTTGATCAAGAACCTAGAATTTGAGATGTGTGTGCATGCATGCATGTGTGTGTGAAAAAGAAAGAGAGAGAGAGAGAGAGAGAGAGAAAGAGAGAGAGAGAGAGAGTAAGAGAGAGAGAGAGAGAGGAGAGGGAGAAGGAAGGAAAGAAGGAAGGAGGGGGGAGGGAGATAAAGAGAGGGAGAGAGGGAAAGGGAGAAAGAAAGAGGGAGAGGGAATGTGAGTTTTTTAAAACCTATTTTGGGTGTTTGGGTGAGAGGTTGGAAGAAAAATTCTTTGTGGTCCTTCATTCAATGGACTGATTCCTGACTATTTATCAAATCTCCTCTCACCAAAGGCTGCTGGCTCATCCTGTTCTGGATTCACTTGGTCTTTTCTCTGATTTTCAGAGAAAAGTAATTATGAACCAGTAATATATCTTTGGTTCATCTCAATTCCCTGCCTGGTAACTTTGGCGATTAGAAATAAAATATATTTCTGTGCTTCTCTATTTGTTTCTGTCTCTCTGTTTCTTTCTGTAGCTGGATGACTATAACCTTCTTCATCTGCATTTAAATCCTCCCAGAAAGACACAAACATAATGATATCTTGGAGAAAGCAATTTCTTTTGAGAACACATGGCAGATATCAAAAATGAAAAAAAAAACCTCTTATATGGATTAGGAATACAAGTTAGAGTTGGAGAGATGTAAGGGTTAGTGAGGTAAGAGTGGTACCATTTTCATTCTCAGAAAACAGTCTACCACAACCATTAATGCTTGCCCATTTATTCATTTTTCACTTTCATTTTCTCCTTCTTGAGGATGAAGAGAGAAGGAGACTGCCTTTTCAGGCATAATCATAGGGTCTAATTGGATCTTAATACACTGATCAATTCTGTGTCTTACTATAGGCATCCATCTCAGCTGCATTTCAATTCTTTGGATAAGAAGGGTTTTCTATATTTAGACATACTATTATCATCTGTATATTGTAATTATATTCTACATGGAAGTCAAGTTAATGTAATAATGTATTTCCAATCAGAAGATATAGCTTCAAATTTTTGGTTTGCCATTGATTAGCTTTTCCTGGCAGTTAGATAATAGAGCAGTGATAATGTATTAAACCAGGAATCAGGAAGATCAGAGTTCAAATCCAGTCTCAAATCTTTGCACTCATTGTACATAATATCTCATGATATTAGGCAAGTCAGCCTCTTAGTGCCTCAGTTTCCTGAAGTATAAAATGGGGATAATAGCATCTACCACATAGGGTTGTTTTGAGGATAAAAGGAGATATTAGTAAACAGGAGGCAAAAACTTAAAGGCTTGTTTCCTTTTTTTCTGACAATTTTTAATACTGGCTACTATCTTCTTTAGAGTTACTTTTCTCTTCTAGTTTGTGTCTTAGGCTTTGCTGGCCTCATAAATAGTTCTTTTTTCTGTTTAAAAGTTATTCTTCCAGGAATTTGCTGTAAATAATGTGGCAATGTTTGGCTTAGAAGAAGCCTCTTTTAGGGATGAGTTTGTGATCTTGGACCTTTTGGAACAGCCCTCTGTGCTGCTTTCCTGGACAGAAGCTGAGCTTTCATCATAATATTTTTGCCCAATTACACATTTTAT
Organism: Sarcophilus harrisii; assembly: GCF_902635505.1. Classification (NCBI taxonomy): domain Eukaryota; kingdom Metazoa; phylum Chordata; class Mammalia; order Dasyuromorphia; family Dasyuridae; genus Sarcophilus; species Sarcophilus harrisii. The sequence continues at coordinate 186,361,922 of NC_045429.1, read as the reverse complement.
TTACCTGTGCAACAGTCCACAGAGCATTAAATATAAAAGGAAAATAGCAGGATAGTGACTTGTTCCAATTTTATCTGACCTCCCTCAATCAAAATGAGAATGATTTTTCTAGCTTTTTTGTAGGCTGACCTCAAATTCCACCTTTCTCAGGAGATTTTTCTCCTCTGTTTCCCCCACTACTAGTGCCTTTCCACTGAGCTTATATTCTCTTTAGATTGTATTTTGCACATATAGTTATTTGCATATTGTCTGTCTTATGAGAATGTAACCTTCTTGAGGGCAGTTGTCTTATTTTTGCCTTTGTAGTCACAGTGCTTAGTACAGTTCCTGGAATAACATAAGTGCTTAATTAATTCTTGTTGACAGAGTGATATGAATTATTATTTTATTACATTTTTATAACATTTACTACTAAGCAAAAAGGTATAGACATATTTCTCAGAGCCTCAGTTTCATCATCTATAAATAATTCCTAATATTGTAAAAATTAAAGGAGAGAATGTTTTCACAGGTATTTTGTAAGCTACTAAGCATATAAATGTATTATGGTATTATTTCATTGACCTTCATTTCTGTGATGTTAGTACCTTGAAGTATCTTATTGGACCATTTAATGCCTCTGATATTTTCTATGTTGTGATTCTGAGAGGTCCTTTAATTTTCCTGAACTTTAACTTCTAAGATTATAATTTAACAGCTAAATCACAATTGATGGATTGATTGATCTGCATGAAATATGCAAATTTCTTTTGAAATCATAGGTATTAACCTATCATAAGCATGTAGCATCTAGGAATTTGGTCTTCTGTTAAGATGAAAGAAATACCTTGTAGTCATGTAGGAAAATTATGGTATCATTGTGAGATAAGTATTGATGTGGCTATGGATCTTGAATCTCTACTTACCACATAGATGCTTTGTTAATCTTCTGAAAGCAGCAAAAGATACATGGGGCAGATAGATTAAATATTGCATGTGTGAAGCAAGCTATGCTTCATGTAAGTGTGATTCAGTGAAGTACAGGGAAAAGAAGTCTGCGTCATAGGACCTGGATTAGAATCCTGCTTCTGCCAGTTATTATCTGTGGTACCTTGAATAATCTCCATAACCTCTATGCACTTTAGTTTACTCATCTATAAGGTAAGGAAGATTGGACTAGGAGAATATTAAGGTTCCCTCAATTTGAAATCAATGATCTGAAAACCCTCTGATCAATCATGCTTACTAGAGTTTGAGAAGTATGAAATTAGTTTCATGGGTCAAAATTTACAAAGCATGTAGAAAACAGAAAGAGTTCCAAAAAAGGTCTAGAATAAGTAAAGAAATGGTGAAAAAAATAATGGAATTGGTATTATTGAGCCAATGAAGAGAATTCTGTATGGCTACTTAATAGTAGGCTTCAAGAATATAAATTCTTTTTTGTAGGAGGATAAAGTGCTCTTCTCTTATATAGAAGACAGAGTAAGCAGAAATGGGCTTAAATAGCATCAGGAAACTTGTAATTTAAAGACAAAGAATATCGTTGCAATAGGAGGAGAGGTTACATATTCAACTGAATTCAACAAACATTCATTAAGTGTATGTGAGCCCAGAATTCTTTGCTAGGAAGTGGTGGGGGTGGATGGGTGGGTAGATGAGGGAGCAGAGTTAACAAGTTTGGAACTGAATGATGGACTAGCAATAAAAGTTGGAGGGTATCCTAGTATAGAGAACTTTTAGGCAGAGGAATACTGTCTATCTGTTCTATAGCAGAAACCAGAACTAGAGCTACATTTCCTTCATTTGGGCATAAGGCATTTGGGCATGGACTGTGGAGACATAGGGAATTAAGACTGCTTAAGATGTAAGAATGGAGGCCACATTCAAGTGGTCTGTCAGGAGGGCAGGTAAATAACCCTCTTTTATTTTTTAAAAAAGCTTCTTTTCCTAATATTGTTATTAGATAGCCATGCAGATATCTTAGCATATGCGTTATAAATATTTTATTGAATTCAATTGAATATTTAATCACTTTTCCTATTGTGATACTACTATCTGGAGTGTCCTGGAACTAGCTCTATCCAACTTGGAAGCTTAAGCCCTATTTAACATTTTTAGTGTGAATATGTTTTGAATTCTTAATATTCACATATGATGGCTAGATTTATTATTTTATTGATTGTTTAGACTTAAGAAAGTGTTACTATACAAATTTAAAATATATTTAATTTCTTTTAAAATATTTATCAGCATGACACTTGCTATACTTGAAGACTGTTAGTATGTGTATTCAACTGATGTGGCAATATGCGTTCCTCAATTGATACCTAGTGTAGTGTGGTAGGAACAATGTCATGACCCATGTTCAGTTCCTGATTTCTTGGGGACCTCCCAAAGAGAATCAACAATGCTAATATAATATAATCCTTTTGAAGGTTTAGTATTATTAATAATGAATGGGAAGTTCTATCAATTTTGTTTATGTTTATCCTTTGAAAAAAATTACTAAACAATATTCATAATATGAGTTTTAGGCAAATGGTGAAATAGGAAGAGTTTGGGCAGGGAGATGGCACAGTGGACAGAGTGTCTAATCTTGAGTATAAATCTGGCGTCAGTCACTTACTAGTTGTGTGACCTTGGACAAATAATTTAATCTTTTTTTACCTCACTTTCCTCATTTGCAAGGAAAAGAAATGGCAAAGCACTCTAGTAGCTTTGCCAAGAAAATCCCAAAGGCAGTTACCAAGAGTGGAACATGACTATGATGGAACAGAGAGGCAGATTTTGTCTTTAAGGCTCCTCTCTGAGTCATCTTTGCCACATTTGTCACTATTCCTCCTTTTTCTTTCCTTCCTTTTCATCCTACTTTTATTTTAAGGGAATTTTCTTATGGATATCTTAAGAAACAAGTCTTAGATTTAGAAAGGATATCCCTTCTGATTATGAGATGCAGTAACAAACCAATGTCATTGGTTAAAGAATCCAGTAAGTTGGATGGTGCAGTGGACAGAGTACTGACCCTGAAGTCAGGAGGACTTAACATTCAATTATCTCTTTAACTCTGGGCAAGTTGCTAAACCTCAATTACCTTAAAAAAGAATCCAGTGAATTAAAACAAATGAATGAATGAACCAAAGACTTCTGAAAACTATTATTACTGAGGAACTTTTCCCTCTATTGTTGGTTGGTGTGTCTTTGTGTGTTTCTAGTGTGAAATATTCCTCAGATCTGAGAATTTAGAAAGACTCTTTAATGATTATCTGGTCCAACCTTCCCATTTTTTTAGATGAGAAAAAAGGCTTCGTGAGGTGGTTACTTGTCCAAGGTCATTCAGAAAATTCTATTACTTTTAATCATAGTCTCAGTATAACTCACAATATGGCTCTTCCCTTCACCTCTGCTTTAAAGGGCAATCATATTCCTCTTCTCTCCTGCTTTTATCTCTATTCCTACCCCCCTTTCTCTTTGATGTTCAGTTTTCTTATATCTTCCTCTTTTTTTTTTCCTGCTGAGATGAGAGGTAAAGGGGACACAAAGTTAGAGTAAGAGAGAGAAAAAGTTAAATTACATGTGAAGAGGATAGAGGACAATCTGTAGTATAGTTGCCACGAGGAATTTTGTTAACTTGTACCCAGATTTTTTTGTTTCTATTTAAAACACTGCAGTTAATTAATGAACTTTTAGAATTAAGAAGAAAAGCCATTCCTTTTGTTTGGTGTTAGCTTTTTGAAAAGCAATTTTTGGCCTGCTTTTCAAAGAAATTATAAAGTGGCCTTTTTCCCTTTCTACTTTGCAAATTGTAGAGGAAGGAAAATGATCTTAAAAAAAAATAAGAGGTAGGAATAGTAGTCTGGGCATAATTATGTTCATAATCAATCAATCAACACCTCCTACCTTCCCCTGCACATTAGTCCCACAGTATGTGGGTGGGGACACTCTGGGACCTAGAATGGATATGTGGTCCTCTCTTTATTTTCATTTATTTATTTTTGAGGTTTTCTCATCGCTTGTCCTTAGGAGCAGCCAACGAGCCACTCCAGGTGTTGGTACCGCCACACCTGCTCCCCAAAACCTACCAGCTGCCTAGGATGGCCCCATACCCCTTGGAAGCCTGGCCTACCAAGTACCAAGGTGCCCCACCACCTGAGTTTGAAAAAATTGGGCTGAGGGACACTGACAGATGCCGGGGGTGAAGCTGATGGGCTTTTTGTGTGTGTGTGTGTGTGTGTGTGTGTGTGTGTGTTTGTGTATAAATTTTTTTGTGTATATTATACATACAGACACACACACACAGAGCTCCAACTAGAAATCTTTGTCTAGAATTAGTGGGAAGAGGATAGAGGGAAATCCAAAGGGAATGGGGAGCTCACTTGAAGTGTGGCCCCCTTAAAGAAGTGCCAAGGGGTGGTGCTGTCTGGAGTGTTCTCAATTTTGATGCCCTGGCACAAGAGTGTATGTACACATACATACATACAAGCATACATACATACAGGGTGTTGTAAAAATCAGTACAATTTTAATCTTTAACAACTATTATTATTTAAATATTAACATTATTTAAATTAAATTATTTAAACAAATTAATTAAATTTAAATTAATAATTAGATAATTATTTAAATTAATAAAATTTGTTAAAGCTTAAGATTGTACTAACACCTTTGGAGCATCATATATACAATAACAGATGTATGTGTACAAATGTTACTAATGAATACATATCAATAAATCTATCAGTCAGTGGACGAGTATTAAGTATTTAATACATAACTATGTATTAGATACTTTGCTAGATGATGATATGACAGAAGTGAAACAGTCTTTGTCCTCAGAGGTCTTAATTCTATATATGTGCCAGTCCACACGTATACATGATGCAGTTACATCTCAGTATAGACAACCATACTTGTCTATTTTGAATATAGACACATAAAAACACATGTACACACATCCATATCATTTGATAAGTTATGCATTTTCCTTTGAATTAGCTTTCTGGTTCCCTGTGACCAAGCTGCTGATAATTCAAAGTTGTTACCACTAGATGGTGTAGAAGAAAACCTCTGTACTTTATATTTTAATCAGCTTCTGTTAGACACAATTTGTTAATGGAGTGGTCTGAACAGAGTTTCCTCCCACTAGCAGGGATGATTTCTGGCAGATTTTGGTTAAAACACAGTATACAGAACTTTTTTTTTCTAGTTAAAGGGTTGTGTGACTCAGATTCCAAAGCTTAATTGAAACCAGCATGGTCCTGGACTGCTCCTTTTCAAAATATCTTGGCACCAACTGAATAGAAGTAAGCAGCCCCTTTTAAATCCCTAAGAAGGTTTTTCAGAGTTGATCTGCCCTATCTTGCTGGTTTCTCATTTAGATTCATGGAAACTGTTTTTTTTTTTTAAGACCAAGATTGAAAATATGTTAAGAAGCATTTGTACATCTTTCTGTTCATATCCTTGTCTATAGATACCTTAAATATTTTACTTACCCATTAGAGACCCCTAAATAATAGCGGTGCAATCCTTTCCTATGCTGCTATATGTTGCCAAGCCAGTCTGAGACTAAGCTAATTTCAGCTTCACTAGATCATCTGCATCTAATCTTATTAGGGAGATGCTTGAATAAACTCCCTAAAAAGATTGCAAATGGCCCAGCTCCATGACCTGTAGGTGAGGGGTATTTTCCTTGCCTTTCTCTTTAGCATAGGACAAAAGATCAAGCCCAAGAGTAGTGACACTGGTAAGTGAGCAATAACTTAACTGATCCTAATTCCTCTGGCAATTCCATGTTTGTTGGGATCTATTTTTTTTTTTTTTTTTTTTGGCTATATGCAGACTTGGTCTATGTTTAGCTATAGGCCAATCAACGTGTGTAAGATTGTCTAAAAAGTAAGTTGGCAAGGTACACACAGACAGAATCATAATAGAATTCTCAGGATAGCCACAAAACAGCAGGAATTATTCAGGTTGAGACTTATGTCAGGTTCTCATTGGTCAGTGATGTCTAAAACCAGGATCCCAGAAAGGATGATGCTCAAAATAATTCCCACCGGCTTAGGTGAAACAGCAAGGCATCCTGATGAGATAAGAGGCAGCATGTGTTAGACAAATGAAATCATCAGTATCACCTTAACCACCCCTAGATCCTGATGGAGACAGTTCAAGACCCTGAGCACAAAAGCCTTTGGAATAGTAATATTTTTAGCCTAGTCCCTGAAGTGATCATTCTGGGAAGCAATCCTTCTGGAGACACAATTTGGCAACTATTTTTGCAGGTAGCATTGTCACAAAAAGAGAGTACTTTACACTGATAATCATGCCATAATTATTGTCTAGTGATTAGATTAATATGAAAGTCCATTAAAGAGAGGTAGTTTTGGCATCTGTCAAGAAGGGAAATTACTAGTTGCTGCTGATCACTAACACTTCTGCTTAGTGTCCAAGTGTTCAGTCTTAGATTCTTGCATCATATTGTAAAAAGACTTTTTCCTTTTGAGATTGAGGTTATAAGCAAAGGGAAGCTAAGTATCCCGGAAGCCTCTCCCCCATCCAAGAAAAAGACTTTCCACTTTAGCACAAAGAGGATGTCCAATATTACAAGTTCTTTAACTTCAGAGACAAAAGGATAGTACACTGAACTCTTATAGGTAACCCTAACCCTAGTGGTTTTCTGTTATGCTTTTCCTACATAGGTTTTGAATTAATTGAGTCCTATATATAAAATAAATCCATTTATAATTACTGAAATTAAACTTCCATTCAGCAGGGAGCTTTTCTCCTTTGATTGTAAAATTTCCACCTACGTCTTATTGGTCATTCTGATTCTGGAAAGGTCAGAAGACAGAACAATAGAATACCAGCTTATTGCCCAATGAGAATCATTCTGAGATGGTCCTGGTGGTAAATGAAATGTATATTATGGTAATTGGAAGGGAACTGTGGAGAAATTAGCTGGGATCGTAGAAGTCAATTATTACCTCTTACTTTTAGCAGGAGCAACCCCTAGCTGTGTGCTCTGAATGCACATGTAGAAGTCGTGTGACTGACCCAGAGTCACTCAGGTAGTGAGCAGAAGGGAGAAGTCCTCTGATTTCAAACTGTGCTGCCTTTTATTTGCTGGGATTGGAGACACCTCACATTTTTATTGTGTAAAAAAGACAGGAATTTATTTTCTGCGAGCAGGGAGATCATGTGACTTGAGAGGAATCAGAATTGGTTAAGATATATGAACTTACTACGTACTTGTAACATTCTGTGTAGCATCTAAAACTGAGGTTCTTGGGATTATTGAACCTGCTTTTTTCTTTAACATTTTGATTATTGCATTTAAATATAATTGTTTTTTTTCTAAAAACAATTTTTTTATGCATTTAAGAACATTGTTCTGAGAAAGATCCCCTATATTTTACCATACTGACAAAGAGAACCTTGGCACAAAAAAATGGTCTAGGGTGGGATAAGGAGTAAGGAAGAAAAAAAAGAAATTTATGTGTTAATTTTCTTGTACATTTGAAAGGAATTGCAAGTGGTGCTGATAAGGTAGAGTAGCAATACCTAGTTCAAATAAAATGAAACAAATTCACAATGGCCATTCTCTTTGGCAAAAGGTACTTTTATTTAGGGGGAGAGACACCAGACAAAGTGAAGGGATACAATAGACAACAGGAATAGTAAATATGAAATAGATCTGTGAGAGCATATAGTTAGACTAACCAAAGTTAGCCAGAGAAAAGAGAAAGATGCAATTAGAGGGAAAGCACTCTGAAAAGGGAGAAAGAGTAACCCCATAGTGAGCTAAGTCCTAAAAATGATTTAGCAAAGATCATCATAACCAGATTTTTTACAGAGGAAATATAGTCTTGGGGATTCCCAGGTACAAATATGTGGAATTCAAGAGGGAGGGTCAGAGAGCTAGATGGAATATACCTAGAAGACCAGATTGCAAATCCATCTAAAGATATGCCAGTCAAGATAGTAAAGGAAAGCTAATTTCTTAACGTATGGTGATCATCAAGGTTGTCTCAAAGTTTGTTGCAACTGTCTTTAAAGATGCTAACTGGATTAGAGGCAGGATGGATGAATTAATAATAGTCTCTAATTTAAAATTATGCTATAGAAAAGGATAATATGGGAATCCTCTTTGCCTAAGTGCTTGTGGAGAGGGAGATGCCCTTTCTCTTGAGATCATAATAAAATTCCTGTCTGCTTTTGCCTTGAGAAATCTCCTTAATTTATTTGAGCCAATGGTATTGTCACACACACACAGTTTATGGGGGCTTGTCTAGGATCATGTGGCCTGGTGAGTGGGTGAGGTCTCAAGAGCTAGCAGGAGAGTGCCCTGCCTTGCTTTAGGCAGCTTGAGAACTTCCAGGACCTTTCCTTGCTTCCAAGGTCAAATGGCCCCAAGGCAAAATGAAAGTCAGTAAATTAATAAATTCCACGGCAAATCCCAAGTGGCAGGAACATGGCATCGGTCAGGCAACTTTTGTGCATGGAACACCAAAGAGTAACTGAGGAGTAAGTGAGGCCTTTTAGGTGACTGGGGCTTTTGAGGCAACTTGGCCAAGAGACTGACCTGTGAGATCTTTGAGTCCACCCTTGAGTTGAGAGACTCTGGAGGGGTGCTCTAAAAAGTCTCATCAAATATTCAAAGTGGGAGTGCTCAGTCAAAAGTCTCCCACTGCAGAAAATGATTACTTTGTATAGGAGGATGTTCCCAGGGCTAATTGAGTATGTCCAAATCTGTATGTAAAATAGATTTCTGTGTGTCGGTGTGATTTCTGTGTGTGTCTGCTTTGCATTCTGTGTTCTGTGTTAAAAGCTGAGTGAGAGAGTCAAGGAGTCAGCTTCTGCTGCTGGTTTGGAAAAGATCAGGCTGAATTGTAAAGATAAGATCTTTAACTGCATAGAGAAAGTTTAGTGAGAAAGCTTAAACATATATGAATGACAAGAACATAAACTGAAAGGGATTAGAGAGTTTGAGAACTTTTGGGAAAATGGAAAACCAGTGTGCTACCACTTAAAAAAATTATTAATGAAATGAAAAATGACATTTCTGTGGACCCAGAACTAGCCAATTTGAGTCCGCAGGAATAATTGTTATGGAACTGTAAAACAAACAAACAAAAAACATTTTAGCAGATTCTGGAATTTTTGAGAATAAGTTTTAAGTTACTTGGTCCTATCAACTAAATTGAGTTGGTCTATTGTGTTTTCAAGTTGGCCTAATTTTTATGATTAAAAGCCTTTTGAGGGAAACTGTCCAAGGAGAAAAAAAGAAAATCCAAATTCCTCCCTCTCTGGATTTTTCAAGCTTTTCAGATTTGTGGAATCTATCTTGGCTAAGGAAGTGTCCCTAGATGACCTGAATTCTTCTGGGGTTTGCACTGGTGCCCCCCAACATCTTTGACATGGGCCCTCTCCCCAGCATTCCTGGGAGTGAGACAGCCACTGGGCTACAAACTGTAGCCAGACACCTAGGTCCAAATTTCTCTGAGCCCCTTCCCCTGGGATCTTAGAATCTATCAATTTCTTAAAGTCCTGTGGTTGGATTTGAAAGGGCAGTTTTCTGCTTTCTTAAGTTTTGGGATTGTGTGTTTACATGGAATTCTGATTCTGAAATTGTAGGGGATAATTACTATTAACTCTAAAAGTACAAACTTGTTTATTCTGGTATAAAAATTTAGAAATGTGTGCATTGATATTGAAGTATTGTTACTAGAAATTTATATCTATATTTGATTTTAAGTTAAAAATTTTGGTTCTTTAGGAACTTACCTAAAGAAAGCACATATTTGTATCTCCTAATTAGATGAAATATATTTAAGCTATTATGTTTTTTGATAAATTGTATATTGGGTAATTTATAAAACTTATATGAGCTGTGCTTTAACATTTTATCTGCTCAGATAGATATGTAGCATAAATTTTGTGAAATTTGATCCAAGGCTATTTAGAATATTAATCTTAAAGTTTGTAAAAGCAAGGAAATTTAGCGTATACTAATGTGTGTAATGGCAGAACAAATTGTATCTGGAAGGTGTGTAACATATCTAAAAATAAATAAGAAATATTGAGGAGGTGTACCCTGGAGAGAGATGGAGTCTGGCTCCAGAATATTTTGGTTAGGCTTTAATGAAATGACACCAGTGGGGAAACAGATATAAAGGGATGGGTGGAAGCTTTCCCCTGAGCTCTACTGCTAAGAGGGGTTAGTGGAATAACATTGGAACAAATTGTACCTAAATATGGATTGATAGAGATAATTGATTCTGATAAAGAAACATATTTTACTTTTAAGGTTTTATAAGAAATAATAAGGAAGGATTGTAAATTGAGTGGCAATTCTATACACCTGGGCATCTGCCTTCATTTGGGAAAGTGGAAAGAATGAATCAGATTCTTAAGAAACTGATTCCTAAATTAACATTAGAGACTAGATTGCCTTGAACCAAATGTTTGCCGGTTGCTTTGTTAAAGAATTAGAACTGTCCCCAGAAGTGATCTGGGACTCTCCTCATATAAGACTGGTTTATTCTATTTGGGAGAAGAAAGAGAAAGACCCTCTTTTGAAACAAAGGATACCTTTTTAAGGAATTACATACTGGCCATTTCCTAATCCCTTTTTAGCCCTTAAGAAACAAGGACTGCTTACCCAGGCAATTTGGAGTTTGCAGTTTTCAGGAGAGTGAGCATTTATTAAGTCCTGGAAGAAGCAGAGTGGGAAGGATCTTACCAGACTTGACAGATGACTGAGACTGCATTCTGAAAGTTGAACACTAGGTTTACAGAACCTGTAGAGGAACTTAAAGAATGAATGGTCTATTAAGGACAATTTATAATATCTAAAATTGACTTTGCAATTAGGAATGTTTTGGTGGGAGATGGGAATGTTTGTGCCTAGAGGAATTTTTAACAATATTCATGTTATACCTGTTACTTATATTCCCCCCCCCAAAAAAAAAAGTTTAGAGGAATTCTTCAATTGGAGGAAGTTAAATGAACATTTCTTTTCTTTTCTTTTTAATAAAGAAATCATTAATGTTAATTCTAATGTTTTATGTGAAACCAGGATATTCTGTATTCTGTATGAGTTTTAATTGGTTGTATGGCATTATCTTAAAGTTGCACCCATTATTTAAAGGGACTCAGAATAATAGTTTTTGCCTTTGTACTTCTGAACATGTTTCTTTTATGGACAATATATAATTTAGAATTTTTCTAGTATTTAAAAAGCAAAATGATTTGTGTAATGTTGAACTTAAAACCATCTACTTAGATATGAAAGATAAGCTATGAACTGTCTTAGGATGAATCTCTTATTGTTATCAATGTAAGGTTATAGTCAATACTTTTTTAGGATATATGATCCTTGAGAGCTAAATTAATCTGAAGCCTTGATTAAAAAGATTTGCTATTGGAGATAAAATCTCCTGGGAAAGTAGCTGATATTATTTGGAATTTTAAATTCAAGTAGGACTATCTAATAAATCATCAAGCCAGTGTTCCACCATCTGAAAGGAATATGCCACAAGCTACTCAGAAGAAATTGTTACAGGTGAAAGTTAGTATCTGGGAACAAATTAGAAGGGCATTCTTGGTCTCTGCTTAAGGTAGGATCCTTCTGACTCAATTTCCAAGTAGTGTTCTTTTGGATAAGAACTCACCTGATTATTCTTGGAATATGGCTTAATGTGGAATTATTAAAGTTAGGACAGTTACCTGAAGTAACACTGAGTTAAGGATGCTTTATCCTATATCATGTATGTGTTCTCAGGTCAAGGCCTGAAGGATGCTATCATATCCCGGCTTTTTTTTTCTCAAATGGCAAGTTTTTATAATCAGGACAAATGGTCAGTAGAAGCCATGAGCATCATTCAAAAAAAAAAATGCGGTCATTATATCCTAAAGTGAGTATTGCCTAATCATCCATCTGTTGCTAGGTGCATTTGTTTGTCTGTTTATTTTAACATCTCTCTTGTTGCTGACTTCTGTGGTAGGCATCATTATTTGTGAAAGGTTACCTACTCCATTTAAGGGGCACATTACTGGTTATGATGATAGGTAGCCCTGCTACCTGAGTCCAAGAAGAAAACTACCATCAGGAAGGAGATGTCTGTAGAAGGCTATCCTCATAGCACTTGGTGGGGCCCTCCTATTGCCAAACTGTATTATCCAAGATGATTAGAATGAAGAGCAAGGAAGGGAGGAAATTAGGTGATTTCATAGTTAATATTCTTATCACAAAAGACTATATTTCCAGGAGAAAATATTGATTATTGCCTTGGTAAAAGATATTATCATCTTTTTATGGTTACATGAAATCATATATATATGTATGTATACATATAAAGATAGCAGAAAATTAGCACATACTTTCATTCAAACTTGGACCTTCCCTTTTAACACCTCTTAGTGGTCTTGGTTTGGAGGAGCCTGTTGGAGACAGGCTCTATGGTTTCTCCTGATAGTTCTCAGTAGAGTTATGTTCCCCCTATATGATATAACTTATTAGCAAGGTGGTTCAGATATCAGATTTTTAAGATAGAAGATACAGTCATGGGATTAGTTCAATTGATGGTACTCAAGAGACAAGGGTGGGAGGAACTAGAGCCTGGGAAGATAGGTCAGACTCTGAAGATGAAGTCGATCAGAGAGTTGAAGAAATGTATAAACTTTGGTGTGAGAAGCTTTCAGTTGATGAAAGAGAGGGGGGAATTGAATGCAGTGAAGTGTGAAAGCTATCTCACAAGATGGAGACAGTGTTCTAAAGACTGAGTGAAGGTCGGCTGTGCCCCAGGGCCAGTTTTCTTTGTCCAGAAATCACATGGTTTACAAGGAGTGGGACCTTTTCTTTGTGAAACTAAGTTGGCACTGAAACTCCCAAATAAGGTAATTTAGTAATCCTAAAGATTGGGTTGGACATTGGGTTGAACGTTTTTCTTCATTTATGGCTTAAATTTTTTTTACAGGAATCCTCAAACTTTTTAAATAGGGGGCCAGTTCACTGTCCCTCAGACTGTTGGAGGGCCGGACTATAGTAAAAAAAAAAAAAACCAAAAAAAACAACTTTGTTTTGTGGGCCTTTAAATAAAGAAACTTCATAGCCTTGGATGAGGGGGATAATCGTCCTCAGTTGCCACATCTGGCCCAAGGGCTGTAGTTTGAGGACCCCTGGATGTGAGGTCGTTTGTCCTGGCTAATCAGGGCAAAGATCCAACCTATAGGGAATGTTAGCCCAGGTCCCTATATAATTCTTGTCTGTTTACTGGGCTTTGCCTCTCTTTGCCTAACTGCTTGTGGGGAGGGAGATGTCCTTTCTTGGGAGTTTGTAATAAAATTCCTTTCTGCTTTTGCCTTGAGAAATCTCCTTAATTTATTTGATTTATTTGAGCTGGTGGTCTTGTCACACAGATTCCTGATAGAAGAGAGCAAGTTACATCATTACATAGTGGATTTGCGATTTTGTGTATAATCATCTTTTTAATTTTATGGATTTTTTAAAATGTTATTGAACTACTTTGTTTTATTCCATAAATTTCAAATAAAATAAATTAAAAAAAAGATTCCTGACTTTGTGTGACATGTCATGTAGTGAGCCATGGAATGTTAAAGGTCAATCCTATATCTAAGGACTTGCCTGTGTGGTATGATTTGCAAGTCACTAAAACAAGATGCCAAACCTTGAAAACAATAATAATAATAAGCATTTGTATAGCATATTATAGCATATTTGCAAAGTACTTTCCAAATGATTTGACTTATTCTCCTCCCCAACAGGATGAAGATAATTCTATTTTCACAGAATTCCCAGACTATCCTGATTGTAAGAAATTCTTTATCAACCACCATTGTCCATCCCTCAACTTCTGGGAATCTTCAAATAACCTTTTTGTTTAAGCAGGTCTGGGACCTGGTCTGTCTGGTACATTCCATTTGGTTTCTGGCCCCTCCGTCTGAGTTCCTGCTTTTTCTTCTCTGGTTTCCCTGAGAAAACTCCCTCAAAACTATAATCCCCTTATAAAAAAATCTGGTTATGATGAAGATTTTTATTAAGTTCTTTTCAGGACTAAGCCTTCTATGGAGTACTCTCTTTCTTTCCCTCATAATGCCTTCCTGTTAATAGTGTCTTTCTCCTTATCCTAGCTAACTCTGGTTAGTTTAACCTGCCAGTCAATGGATTACTCCCATCTCACCAATTATTTCCTTTTTCCTGGTTAATTGTAAGCTCTCCTGGAGAAGTTGTCTTTTTCCTTGCTAACTATATGCTTTCCCAATTTTATTTCATATTCGCCACTCCTGGTGCTCATTTTATCTTTTATTTTTATTTGGAATCTATTCCCCTAAATAAACTTGCCTTTTGCCAAAGAGAGTGGCCATTGTGAATTTGTCAGATGTTTATTTCAAACTCACAATTGCTCCCCTGGCTTCATCACAAATGCTATTTTATTTTATTCTTTACAACAAGGTTGGGAAGTAGGTGTTTTTCCTACCAGACTTTTATAGATAAGAGAAACCAAGGCACAGAAAGATTATATAACTTTCCCAGAGTCACACAGCCAGAACATATCTGAGTTAGGATTTGAACTCAGGTTTTCCTTATTCCTGCTCCAGTGATTTATCCACTGCCTCAGCAAAACAGTCATTCCTTTAACTCAGACACTGAAGAGGAGGAAGAAACTCATTTTTGAGCTGAAACTCACTTGAATAAAAATATTTTATAAAAAATATGATTTTTTAAAATATTTAAAGAGACCATTTGAAAATCAAATTCTATCATTGGAAAATTAGATGGTTAAATGTTAGTAAACTTGTTTGATTGTTTCTGGATAAGCAGGTTGGTAAAGTGCTTCCCTTTATGTGTTAGCAACAGAGGATGGGTAGGAACAGAAGCAGATAAGTGAATAGGGCTCAAGGAAAACACATATCCATATAGAGAAATAAGACCAGGGCTACTGGAGGGTCGCTATGATCCTCTATTTAACTTTTTGTCATGGATAAACACAGCATAAAATATGAAAGAAGGCTTAGTTCTTGCTTACTATTGATACCAAGCTGGAGACTTAATTGGTTTTTGAGACCAAGACAAAGATGTTGACATAGCTTCCTGCTGGAATACAAAAATCAGCCAATGAGAAGGCAGGAATTGCTTTCCCTCAGGCATACTCAGTGGTATCTACATAACTAACACAAGGCAGCACAGTTAGGCTCAATTAAAATAATGCTGTATCCTCCATAAGTAGTCTTTTTATGATATGGTTTTAAATGAGCCTGCTTTTGTTATATGTTAGATGGTCTACAAGTATTTCATTTTATTCTAATTTTTAATCTAAAGCACCAGCCCACCCAGGATCAGGCTCAGTTTAAACATATTCAGTACTGTCTAGAGGGAGGTAGGCAAGGGCATGCTGGTAAATGTTTTACAATCAGATTGCCATCAAAATAATGTTTCTATTGTAAAGTTTTTAAGTTTAACATACATTTTGAGTATTTTCTCCTGAATTTTTTAGGTTAGATATGGTTTTTAATAAAACCATAAATCATGCCCTGATTTATAGTATTTGCTAATTTCGAGGTGTAAATGCTTACTTACAATGAAAATTTAATGATTGGTTTTCCAACAGGTGTCATCTGGCTCCAGTATATCTGAAGACAATGATAACTTATATAAAAATATCAACCACACTCCTAAGGATGGGTCTCATTGAATGTCAGAAAATGGAAGGAGCAAGAGAGAAAATGGTATAAAGATAAAAAGAAATTTTGCTAATTATGAATCTATAATTCCACAGGGCACTAGGGTGACAAAGCAAAAATAAACAAACCAAAAAACAGGACAAAATGGAGTAACGCTAACATTACATGTAGCAAAAAGCATGAGAATGAAGGGATAAAGAGTCTTGAAGGAAACAAAAGTGGGGGGAAGAATGAAAAGGTATACATATTATGTATTGAAATTAGTGAATTAAAATTAAATTAACATATTAAGCAAGTACAGTTATGTTTCAGTTTTCCAAGACTGTTTCAGAATAGTCTTGTCAGTCATTAAACATTGTTAAGTATCTACTATGTTCCAGGGACTGGGCCAAGATCTGAAGAAGGTGATGATCTATTTTGTTAGAGGGACTTTCCCAGTGGGGGTTCCCCAAATTAATATAATCATAGGTCCAATAAAAAAAAAGTTGTTTGTATTGGTACTTTGGAGGCAGCTCAGTGTCATGGTGGATTGAGCTTGAATCTCGAGTCAGGAAGATCTGAATTCAAATATGGCCTCAGACACTCACTGGTTATGTGACTGGGCAAATTACTAAACTCTTTTTGCCTAATCTATTGGAGAAGCAAATGACAAACCCCTTCTATCTTTGCCAAGAAAACCCCATACAGACTCACAAAGAGTCATACACAATTTAAGGTTTTAAAAACCTTAAATTGTGTATGACTCTTCCTCAAGTACATGTAAAACAATTTTTCATATTTGTTTTTAAATTTTGAGGTCCAAATTTTCCCCCTTCCTCCCCACATCTCTCCACTGAGAAGTCCCATGTGATTTGTGCAAAACATTTCCATAAATGTCATGTCACAAGAGAAAACATATATCTGTCCCATATCCCCTCAAAAAAGCCCTCAAGAAAAAAAGAAAGAAAAAAAATGCTTCAGTTTGTATTCAGTTCTTTCTCTGTGTATGGATAGCACTTTTCATCATAAAGTCTTCAGAATAGTCTTGGATCATTGTATTGCAGGCAATAGCAAAGTCATTTACAGCCGATAATCCCACAACATTGCTATTACTTTGTACAAAGTACATTTCACTTTGCTTGAGTTCATGGAGGATTTTTATAAGAACATCCTGCTCATCATTTCTTATAGAACAATAGTATTCCATTATAATCACATACTGCAATTTATTCAGCCATTCTCCAATTGATGGGCATCTCCACAATTTCCAATTCTTTGCTATGAGAAAAAAGCTACTATAAATATTGTTATAAGTATGAGCTTTTTTCTTTTTTTAAACAATCTCTTTTGGGAATCATGCCTAGTAGCAATATTGTTAGGTCAAAGGATATGCATGATTTTATAATCCTTTGGCCATAGATCATATTTTTGATCATTTATCAATTGGTAAATGACTTTTTTCTATAAATAAATTTGACTCAATTGCTAATAGATTTGATAAATGAGGCCTTCATCAGTTCCTTATGCTTTTGAGAATTGAGGCTTCCATCAAAAAAACTTGCTTCTAAATTCTTTTCATAACTACTTTTGCTAACTGTATATCCCCCGCTCCCATTCTATTTTTTTCCTTTCACTTTGTCCTCCTCAAAAGTGTTTGCTTTTGACCAGTTTCTTCCCCAATGAGTCCTCTCTTTTATCACCCTTTTCCCTTTTTGTATCCCCTTCCTCTTCTACTTTCCTTCAGCGTAAAATAGATTTCTACACCCCTATTCATAGTCATTTTTTGAGGCAGATTCTAGTGATTTAGTAGACAAGTTGTATAATTGTTAAAATGCTTAGCTGCAGTGTTCAATTAATAAAACTCTAGTTTTCTACTCCCTAGATAGCTTGTAAACGAATAGAGGTGTTGGCAATTAGCTGGTGAATAGTTGAAAAAGAAGCATAATGTGGGAAACTGACCACCCTCTCATTCTCTTCTGGGACTTTGACCTTACAGTGACTCACATATTACCTGAATCTCTGTTTTATAAGCAAGGCTAATATGGGGTTGGAGCAAGTTTCTTGGAGATAATTTGAGAGGCATTAATTACAGTAGGTCTAAGTATAGTAGGAATAAAAAGCAAGTTATTTTAACTCACTTTCAAATTGCCCCTACTCCATTCTATCTAAGAGAATCTTTTGTTATTTCATGATTTTCTGATCAAAGATGTCATAGGTGGGAAAATTTTCAGCAACTCGGGAAGTGTTAAAAATTTTCAAAGGGGAGTTAGAATATGCTAAGAAAGTTGAGTTAAATCCATTTTCTCTACTGAATGCCCTTCACAGACTAAGGTCTGGTCTTTTCATTTTGGCTTTTGATGTTCATTTATCTTTCAAGCTTAATTCCTCCCGGAGTATGACCAACCTGCTAGAGGTGCTACATTTTTCAAAAGGAAAATTGAAAGCAGAGCATTTCTATGGGAATATGGATTAGTGTTCCTGCACTTTCCAGATTTGGTATTAGCTCTAGTTAAGAGTATTATTCTTTCTTTCAGATCATGTGGTCTCATTCTATTGTTTCTATGGCTAAATGTACAAGGACAGGCAAAAGGAAGTGAGATAAACTTAGCTTTCATTCTTTTTGGACTTAATGCTATTAAAAGATCTACAAGTCTATTTAAACTATTGTTCACAAAGTTACTGAATCTTTTAGTTTATGCTAGATCTTGGAGATTCATGGCCTTATAAATAATAGGTACTTCCTTTTTACTTGGTTTGTATAAAAATTACCTGTTTTCTGATATACATAGATCAAGGACAAAGGAGCTAATGGTATCATCCGTTGTGATTGATGAATGTTGTACTATAGATATTCAAGTCAACATTTTTAATTTAGCCAACATTGCTGCTTTCCTATTTAAGTCAATTTTTCTTTTTCTATTTTTTTTTTTTTTTTGCTGAGGTTGGGGTTATGATTTGTTCAGGGTCACATAGCTAGGAAGTGTTAAGTGTCTGAAAGCAGATTTGAACTCAGGTCCTCCTTACTTCAGGTTTGGTGCTCTATCCACTGGACCACCTAGCTGTCCCTTATGTGAATTTTTCAAAGGATGTTCCTTAAGGTACTTAAGGAACGTTCCTGATTGATCTAGTCTTTTCTCTATAGGGGTAGCATAGGTCTGACAATATTCCCTAAAAGAAAAGGCTCCCCTAGTGCCTTTTCATCTCTAGAATAGATAGCAATTTTTTTTAGTGTTTAAAACACTTCACAATCTGATTTTAACTCTTCCATTTTCTCTTTTTCTTCTCTATTACTTGCTTTAGATAATCTTTTCTTTACATCAATTGTTACTTTTTACCAATTTCAGTCCATCTCCCAAACTTCTTTTGTAATATATGCATATAGTCAGTCAAAATAAATCAGCATTGGTTGTATCTGAAAAAATATACCTTATCTAGCATCTCTAGTCTACCACAGGGAGGTGGTAGTCTAGGCTTTTGATGTTCATTTATCTTTCAAGCCTAATCCCTCCCAGAGTATGACCAATCTTTTAGAGGTGCTACATTTTTCAAAAGGAAAATTGAAAGCAGAGCATTTCTATGGGAATATGGATTAGTGTTCCTGCACTTCCCACCATTTGGTATTAACTCTAGTTAAGAGTATTATTCTTTCTTTCAGACCCATGTGGTCTCATTCTGTTGTTTCTATGGCTAAAAGTACAAGGACAGGCAAAAGAAAGTGAGATAAAGATGGCATTCATTCTATTTCACACATATCCAGTTACATTAGCCCACTTGCTATCTCTCATATTTGACATTTCATTTTCCTTGGACAAGCTGTCCCTGTCCCCCTTTCTTGGAGTGCATTGTCTCTTTACCTCTGCAGTGATATAAACTCTGAGAATCCTATCCAAAATCATAGACCTTATCCAAGGTCAGCTCTCCAGAGCTGGCTACATTTCTCCCTGAAGGGTAGGTTTTCTCTAAAGCTATTGACTGGATCCCCTGTTCAGGAGTATTCTCCTCAATATTGATCTTTTAGTGTCAGTTAATGACTTCTCAATATCATTGATGCAATTGTTAACATTCCATTATCAATTTAATCAGTTTCTCTTCTATATTTGTTGGCTAATTAACATCAATTAGCCTTTACCAGAAGATAATTGTTAAAAAAAAAATTTAACAAAAACCAAAGCATATTTTCCCCTTAAACACTTTAGTTTCAAACTTAAAGGTCTCTGCATGACATATCTTCATGGATTTCTGGAAGTAGATCTCTAAATCCCTGTGTGAGTTGGCAGTAGACTGGCCTTCATGCATGTGCTCCCAGGCCTAGGACCTGATAAGCCCATCCCAATGTTACATTAGACTACCTAGTTTCCTTTAAAGATCAGTTTAAGCTGTACCTCCTATGAGATTTTTTCTATTTTTTTCAGATGCTTGAGCCTCTTTCCCCCAAATTACTTTGTATTTACTTTATATATTCTTTAAAAAACTCATTATATCTGTTCTGACTATCCTTTATAGTCCTGTGTCTCTCCTCTCTTTCTAATCAAAACTTCTTGGAAAAAACTATCTGTATTTTTTCCCCTCAACTTACTCTCTTCTCATTCAGTCATCTTTCTAAGGAATATACAAAGTGCCAAACAGGGTCATTCCCTTGTAAACTTATCAGATTGATTAAGGGATTCCTCTCTCAGCATTTATCTATATAAATATAGTCTTAATTAGACCATTAATTTCCATCATGTTCTAATTGTTACTCAATGATATTTTGCTAATTTCCCATAATTTAATCTGAAACATATTTTTATATTATATATATGTATGTATACACACATATGTATAAGCCTTAGAAGTAGCAGTATCTCCTCAAACCATCATTGCTGCTTCCAGACCTACTCCACTAGCCATCATCCAGGAAACAGGTACAGCATACTCACCAGCTACCAAACAAGAGACATCTGGAGTGGGGGTAGCAAAGGGAAGACTTTTCAGCTAGAGCAAAAAGACACCTTGAGAAAGAGAGACAGGAATCTACTTATGTTTGACAGATCAAATCACGGTCAATACTAACAGGAAAACATTTTTTCCCTGATCTTGAAAGATGGGCTTAAAGGAGAAAGAATGAAAAGAGGGAGATCACTTAAGAAGCAATTGTATTAAATTATATGAGAGGTCATGAGAATCTGAATTAGCATTAAGGAGGAAAGGATGTGAGAGATATTGTGGAGGTATAATTGATAAAATTTGGAAATGGTTAGAGATGGGGTAAGATGGGAATAGAAGAGCTAAGGATGACTCCAAAGATATGAAAATGATATTTTGGAAGCATGGTATAAGGACATTTGTAGGAGAATCGGGTTTGATAGGGAAAATAATGAAATTTGTTTTGGGCAAGTAGGATGCAAGAAAGACAGGACATCCAAGCCACAAGCTCTAGCAAATAATAGCTGATGTTAGATAAGCTGGATCCAGAAGTGAAGGAGAGGGAGAGAGTAGTCCAGATTTTATTTGGAAAAAAAAATTCTTTTGCTTTCAAAAATCCCTACCCCCTCCAGTTTTTTCTTAATAACAACACAAACAGCAGCAGCCACAAACTACCTATTATTTTTTTCCATGGATATTCTCCTGGTGATTCTAACTAGTTGTGAATTATGGAACACCCAATCTCCAAAGAATCAAAAAGGTATCTTATCCAAAAGGACAACAGAGTAATGTCTGGTATTTTTTTTGAGTAGACTGCAGTACAGTAACCAGTGCCTGTTCTCATAGCAAATAAAAATTGAGTATTTCTCCTAATCCAACCTTGAAGAGGTATTACGTATACATCTGAAGTTTCTTATTTTTATCTTAAGTCCCTGAACATCTGAATTTCCCACTTCTGCTTTGAATAGCTCAATATGTTGGCCTGCACTTTCACAGACTGAGTCCATTAAAATGCAAATAACTGATGAAACAGGCAGAATTCAGACTACATTTCTTATAAAGTAGGCTTCTATAAGTCTCATCAATGACTGAGCAATCCAGATTTCCTCCTGTATGCATTTAAACAGAGATGAATCACGGCACTGCAATTGCCCTTATGAATCTAACAATTAGTTGGATATTTGGGCTTCTTTTTCATCTGTTCGCATGAGAGACAATTTTTATTAGGGAGCCAAATGACAACTAAAAGCTGAGCTTGATAGAATGAACCAATCTAGGGAACCTAGGAGGTAAGCTATTTCAACTTCTGGGCTTGTTTTCTCATTGGTTAAAGGAAGGGATTGGTTTAGACTGATTGCCTTTCCAAAATGTTCAGTTCTGTTCATTCTAATATACTGTTTTGAAACATGATATTTTACACTTGCCTTATCTAAATGGGTCCTTTCCCACTAGCAGTTTATAGTGACAGGTCAGGAATAGAAGAACTGTGTCTTAAACATGGGCACCTAGATACCATAACCTGTATCTCTATTTGTTACCAGAGTTAGAGAGACAGTATGGTAGATATCATTGATTTTGAATTAAATTCCACCTTTGCTGCTTATTGCCTGTCTGTGTTTGGCCAAGACAAATAACTTCCTTTGGCGTCAGCTTACCCCACTGTAAAATAAGTTTGTTGGATTAGATAACATTTGAGGAACCTCTAAGTCAAAATCAGTTATTCTATGACTTGAGATGATCAAATGTCTTACTGCTTAATCCATGACCCTTACCAGTTATATTTCCCCCTCCCCCAATTTTTATTGACACCTAGTAGGCACATCTTGCTCATATTCTGGAACGAGCAGGGTCTTCTCATGAACCAATCTCACGCTGATCAAAACAGGGAGGACTCTGATATGTTCTATTTCTCACCTGGGCTAGTTTATCTTTCCTCAGGCAAGGTGGTGACCCCTCTGACTCTGGGGGCTCAGTATATTGATGCCAAACTTAGATTAGATACTTGATTTGCAGTTCATAGTTCATTGTAGTTCACATTAGAAAATACCTGGAATTATAGGCATTTATCATAAAGCCTGGTGGATCTTTTATTTTAAAAATAGGTTTTTAATTGTTTTTTTTTTAATGGCAACCTGGGTTATACTCAGTGTTGTTCTTCCTTCTTTTCACTAGCAGAAAGCCATCTCTTATGACAAAGATTGTTTAAAAAAGGAAATGAAGAAAAAAACTTAGTAAAATTGATCAATACATTGAAAAAATATGACATTATATACAGTATTTCATATTTGTAAAACTCACAACTTTGCAATAAATTTAGGAGGATATGTTTTTTTCATATTTCTTCTTTAGGCAAAACTTGTTTTCCTTGGGATACATGCCTAATAGAAAAATCTCTAGGTCAATTTATTTAAAAATTTCATTGTTTTAAAATAGTTTTAGAGATTCATAGTTCTAACAACAATGTATTATTGTATATTTCTTTCCATGGCATCTCCAACAATAACTAGTTTCATATTTTGTCATCTTTGTCTATTTTCTGAATATTAACAGAAAACCCAGAGTTGTTTTGATTATATTTCTCTGATTATTCATGATTCAGATTACTCTTTCACACAGTTCTTAATAGTATCCCATTTTTTGAGAACTGTGTGATTATATCTTTTGACTACTTATTTATTGGGGAATGCTTTTTGTTTTTAAATATATTTCTGTTAGTTGTCTATCTAGAGTACCAAATCCCTTTCAGTGAAATCTGATACAAAAAATTTCCCCCAGCTCATAAATTGTTTTCTTATTCAAGATGCATTAATTCTTTTGTGCAAAAGCATTTCAGATTCCTGTAAGCAAAATGATCTATTTTATTTTTTATAATTGCCTCTATCCCTTATCTGCTTAATAATTAATCTCTTGCCCATGTTAAAAGTATAATGTCTTTCTCTCTCATATTTAATATTTAGGTCATGTATCCATTTTCAATATATTGTGAAATATAATATAAGATATTTGTCTAGGTCTAATTTCTGCCAAACTGTTTTCTGGTTTTGTCAGCAATTCTAAGTAATTTATGTTTTAGTTTATCAAATACTGGGTTATTGAATTCCATTATTTCTGAGTCTCTTTTGTCTGTTCTTTTCCATTGATTTCTATATCTAGCTAATAACAATCTAGCTAATATTTATATAGTATTTCTATGTATCAGACACTGTGAAATGCCTTTAAAATTTTTTTTACCTTATTTGATCCTTATAACAATCCTGCTAGTTAAATGTTATCATTATCCTCATTTTATAGATGAGAAAACTGAGGTAGTATTAAATGACTTGCTCAGAATCACACAGGTAGTAAGAATGTGGGGCCATTTTTGAAATCAGATTTTCTTGACTCCAGACCCAGTCCTCTGTCCATTGTGCTATTTCACTGTCAAATATACTAAATGATTTTGGTGAATGCTGATTTGTATTAAATTTTAAGCTTTAGGTGTATTATCTGCCTTTCCTCTCTGATTATTTCCCTTGATATTCTAAATCTTTTGTTCTTCCAAATTAATTTGGTTATTATCTTAATAAATTCTGGAGTATATCCTTTTGTACTTTGATTGGGATATCATTAAATATGTAATTTAACTTAGAAGTATTATAGTTTTCACTAAAATAGCATGATCCATACACAAACACTAGATATTCTTTGAACTATTTTAACTTTTTAAAAAAAATCTGTTAGGAGCACTTTCTAATTGAATTTATGTAAGGATTGAGTATATTTGAGTAAATTGACTCCCAAATATTCTATGCATTTTTCAGTTTTTTAAAATAGAATTTCCTCTTCCAATGTTGTATTTTACTAATTGGATTTTATTGACAATTCAAACTATGATAAAATTTGAGAAAATGTGAATTTAGCTAACAATTCCTTGCCCCAAATAATACAAATATCAGTTTTGTTTATATAGCCTAGTTTTTGGAAAAGGAAATTAGCTGAGCTTAAGCAACAAAACATTTTGAAAACCATTGATTGGTAACCAATTACATGGGCAAATTTGATAAATTGTTTTCAAATGAAAGGGATAGCTAATTGAATCTAAGTGGTGATTTTTTTCAAAGTTATATGTATGCCTATGTATCTAGCCAATGTGATAAGCAGTTATCTACCTTCCAGGTTTGCTTGTCAATGGAGGTTTTCTGGGTGAAGCCAGGTTTTGCCATTGTCATTGCTCCTGACCTTGGTAAACCCTTCACCTGCAACACCCATTTGTTTTTTGAATGATGTTCTGATCACCGCTTGAACATTACTCAAGGCCATTACAAAATCTCCAGGGACTTATTAATTCTATGTCCTTTGAGTACCACTGGATTGAAGATTAGATTTTGTGTGCTCATTATATCCCACTTTAATAAAGTAGACCTTCTTGCACAGTATACAGATAATGATAACTGGAAAATGCTTCATTTGTAAACATCTCCAAATTTAATTGTGCTTTCAGAGAATGTAAGAGAATCTTGAGTGCAATACCAAGGCCACAAACTCAGGGATGGGTACACTGTGATGGAAGTAATAAGACATACATAACGGCTCATTGAATAAAAACAACAAAAAAAATTCTCTATTATCTTCTTTTATGAAAATGAATTGAATTAGGAAGATAGATATATTTTTCTTTTGAGACTTATGCTATATTTAGGAACACTGAAACTTTAATTACACTGACTATATTTCTTTACCAAAGTATTTATTGCAAATTGGTTGTTAATGCTTTGAAATGTTAATGATTTGCATATTTTATGCCTTTTATTTCACACATTCAGCACATCTGGCTGACCTACAATGTCTTTAAAATGTAATTTTTGAAAAAAGACAGCTGGGGAAACTTGATAGGTAACCACTGACAAAAAAAATGGATTCAATTATCCTCATAGAGAACAGTTATATTAATTGTTGAATGTTTACTTTTATCAATGTTATAAATTCTATCAGGCACAGACTGTTCATTTTGTTTGAATGTTAAATCTATATATACACTATTATTTGGCTAATTCATAATTTTCTATAGAATCATTTCTCTAGTAAAGCATTATCTGATGCCTCATTATTGTTTGGAAATGACCCTAAGTTGTGGAAAGCAGTGAAAAGATTGGAATGTATTAGAAAAGCTTAGAGCACAGACCCAGGGAAGAAGTAAATGTGTTTTACCTTTTGCAGATCACTCTACTTGTATTTTGGAAAGGTTCATTAATAGAATATAGGGTACAGTAACTCATAAAACACCAAAGTATATAGAGGATTAAAATTTATGTTTATGAAGGTAAAACTGATATTACTAAAATTAGGGAACATTTAAAATATTGAAGTATAAAATACAGATTAAGGAACTATTCAACTTTTTATTTCATTTTTTATTTTCTGTGCATGATAGTGGAATCAGAAATATAGTTCATGGTGATAAGATAGGACAGGACTACTTTCCCATGGGGCATTGTCCTTTAAAGACATTTCTGACAGAAATATTCAGGATTATAATTTTTGTGAGAGTGTATCTTTGGACATAATGATATTCATGCTATAGAGGGAATGGTGATATCAGGTGATACAGTGAGTGGAGAACCTTGACCTATATGGGTAATATTAGCCAAACACGGTCTGGTCATGCCAAACTTGGAGAAATTTCCTTTTATTTTTTTAAATATGGCTTTTGGATGAGATTATTTTCCATTTATTCTTGGGGAGGAAAGGATAGAAATTATAATCTTAACTTAATACAGGATGATGTGATATCTTTTCTATTCCTTTATTTTTTATTCTGCTCTGGTTAAATATTTTATTGTTTCAATTCGTGGTTATTATCAAATATATTATTTGATTGTCCCTGGATAACTAGAAATGATTCTTTTTTTTAGAACTTTGAGATTCAGACAAGATAAAAGTTCAAGTTAGGGGAAATAATTATAATCATCTAAAGTACCTTCACTCTAAACTTGAGTTTATTTGAAATTAGAATGGAATAGGATGGGAGGATTTGAGATGGTGCAGTTAGAGAAGAAAGAGAAAGAAAAAAAAACTTGTGTCTGCTTTACCAAAGGCTCTCCAACAATTCAAATTTTTCATTTTTTGTCATCTTTGTAAATATTATGGATGTGTTAGAACCTCGGATTTATTTTAATTTTCATTTTAAACGATTTGGAGCATTTCTTATGGTTGATATATGTATGTTTGAGAGCTGTCTGTTCATATCCTTTAACCACTTGTTCATTGGGGAATGACTGTTCTTTCATGAATTAGTAATCTATGTCTTGGTAGATTAACTCTCAGATACTTTATACATTCTTTAATTGTGACATGTTGAATGTTTGTATTTTGTCCTAGAAAAAACTGAGTGCTGTTGGGGAAAAAGGATGGAAATGTGAACTATGTTTTAGGAAGATCATTATCTGTATATAAATTACATCTATCTGATAGAATATAAGCTTCTTGAAGGGAGGGATTATTTTGTTTTTGTATTCCCAGGGCTTAGCATGGAGCATGTATCGAAGAAGAAGTATCTAATTAATACTTATTAAATTGAATTGATATATACAATGGCTTTGGTTCTAGTGTGATAACCAGATAATTTTGAATGAGCATGGAAACCATCATGATGACAGTATTAGATGGCTTGGGGCTTGGCATGGAAAAACAAAAAGAAAGAGTAAGTAAATGTGGGCTATGCAAGTTGGAGTTTTGGGTCTTTAGACATCATGGGGATATAATATGACAATATTTTGGAAAGTTTAAGGCAAAGAAGCATGTAGAATGAGCGCTACCAACTTTGCCTCCTCTACACTTTTGAATAAGGATAGCTTTATCAAAATATTCTAAAAAACTGCAAAGGACCAGAGAGAATTATCATTGAAAACTGATTCTAGAAGTATGCTAGAGTTGATGAGGAAAGTGCTCTGATCAATTTGTTGAGCCAATAGGGTGGTAAGCCTCTGTTTGAGGATTTGATTGTATCTTCATATAAAGGGTATGGACATGTGATTGCTAATCTCATTAAGAGCATTGGTGGTGGTGGTGGGGTTATCTATTGGGCAGTGCCTAAAAAGATTTTTGAGGGTAAAGACATCTTTTGAAGTTTCATTGGTGGAGATGAATCAATTATCTTGATCTATCATAGATTGATTAGGGATGAATTGGTTAGTTCAGGCTTTTATGTTTGAGCTAATGAAAAGAGTCCCTTGTAGAGGTCTTTTTTCTTTTTGGAGAGATACTGAGAGAATGCAGGGGAAGCCTGTACATGCATATGGTCTCTGCAGAGGGAGCCACTAATGACATATTAGGGTAAACATTCATTGCCATTATACATATTCTCACCCATATAAATTGAAAAGTGGCAGACAGCAAGAGGTAGTTGTGAAGATATTTCAATAATATGGTCCCAAGAATTATTTAACCCTAAATTTTTAGTCCTAGCTGTACTTTCTTAGTCTGAGGGATATGAAGAGTGGAAATGGGAATCACATGACTGATTGATAGGAATTTCTGAACCCCAACTTTCTAGGGAATTAAAGACATTCATTCCTAGACAACTTAAGCTTCTTACGAGGGGAAGAAAAAGGTCCTACATATAATCATGAAACTGGAGGGACCACAAAGGACTAAGTTATAATACAGTGGTACTGAATTCCTAAACAGTCCGCTGATGCTATAATAAGCTTTTTTGGACATAGCAGGTCCAATGATTATTTCTCTGATTTATCTTAGTTTTGGAGAGAATATAAGAATTAGGACAGCCCCATAAGGGAAGTGTCCTGTGTGCATCCTATATAAAAATGAGACTCACCAAGAGGTAACTATCTGATTCAGTGGATAGAGCACTGACTCTGGAGTCCGGAGAATTCAAGTTCAACCTAGTTTTAGACACTTACTAACTGTTTAACCATTGACAACTTACTTAACCAGTATTGCTTCCAAAGAAAAGAAAATGAGACTTATCAGAAGGTTGGGCAGATGGTTTTCCTAGTAATTCCAAGTTCATTTCCCTTCTGAGGAGAACATAAAAATGAGAGAGATACTATTTTTTTTGGAAGAAAAGTATTATTGGAGGAGCAGGGGAAAATTATATCAACTGATTATGGATGATTATGCATTCTTTATGACTTTTCTGTATTTCCTGTTGAGTAAAGGTTGTCCTATATCTGATGTGGCTTACCTTAAATACATGGACCTGGAGATCCTTTCCCTCACATGTATAAAGACCTTAACAGAAGATATGTACAAGCTAGATTCTGAGATTTCTTAGAGGCAACTCCAATGAGGACAAAATTAGAAATAATTGCAGGGGACACTGTATCCAAGATTGAGCCTGTTTTCTCTCTGGCCCAGAGCATTGGGTACTAGCCAAGAGTAATATCTGTTTTTAGGCCTAAACTTGTAGTTGCTTGTAAAAGAGCCTACAAATTTTAGCTTCAAGGTAAAAGAGAGCAAAACTTTTCATAGAGCCATGTGGGGATGTGGCTGGTTTCCAGCTACAACAAGTCCCAAAGTCAAGTTAAAGAGTGATTATAGAACATAGAATTTCAGAATTGCAAAGGAACTCAGTGGTCATCAGGTACAACCCGTATCCTAAAAAGATTCTTGTTCACAATCTTTCACATACCCTTCAAATAGTCATCCATTTTTTGCTGAAAGACCTCAGAGGGGGAGCCTACTATGTCCTGAGGCAGTCTGTCTTACTTTTTGAAAACTTCAATTGCTAGGAAGTTTTTTCTGACATCATCAAATCTATATTTATCTCTTTGCCACTTCTACCATCTGTCTAATCCCCCTTTGATGTGACAACCCTTCAAATGCCTGAAGACAGTGACCATGTAGTGCCACTGAGCTTTCTTCAGGTCATAAATCTTCAACCAGTCCTCACATGGCATGATTTTAAAGTCTTTCCCTGTCTTGATTGTCCTTCTCTCATACCAGTTGTAGAGCCTGCAGAAATGAAAACTAGGAATGTAGGTGTTCTCTTTTTTTAAAAGCAAAAGCTAATGCCAATCAGTAGTAAAGACCACTCTTCCTTTCCAAAGGCTTCTATGTATTTTGGCAGCTATCATTATCTCTGTTAGGCTCAGTTACATCCCATCCTAGTGTTGCTAACAATTTTGTAGGGGTCCTTGAATTCATCATCAAATATTTTCTATTAAATTTACTTACACTCTCTGGTGCTAACTTTAAAGGTGCAAACTTTACCTGCTAACCATTCTTTAATTCCTATAGTTCCAAATTGTGGGTTAAAGGTCAGCACAGAAGGGCTTTAAAAACCCAGATTCTTACTAAATACCAGCAGTGTTTTGTTATTACCAGAAACTGTGTTCTTTATATATATATTTTAATGACTAACTAAGCACAGAGATCTAAATGGATAAAGATGTCCACGGTATGCTACGTTGTTGTTCTATCATCAATAAGTACACTTTGGAAGATCTACAGTTAACATGTGTTCATAAATGATGAGAATTGTTTATAGATTGCTTATGAAAATTGGTTATACTCATGTTTGCAGCAGACTTCTATATTAATCACAAAGTGTCCAAACAAGTTTTGATTTTGTTTAAAGGCAACTCTATCCCCAGTGATCTAATTATAAAGAAGAGGTTCTTTTTTTGGGGGGGGGGGAGAGAATAGGAAGCAACCATTTTCTATGGGAATGCATGTCATTACCAAGACATTTCTAATCTGTGAAATAGCGCTATCATTTTCAAAAGACTCATGAAAATATAATCTAAAAAAATCTAGGAATGGTCAAAGATGTAAAAGGTTTTTACTTTATAAAATAACCCTTAATCCTCTTTGCCCCAGTTTGTGCTTACTCAACCTAAATTTTTCATTTGTAGTACGTCAGAAAGGGATTAGCTAAAGAAAGGGAAAACAATAGTGGGTTACATTTTATGTTTGATATCAGGGAAAAAATAAACAAACAATAATTATAACTATCTAATAGTGGAATAGGATACCTCAGAAGGCAATAAATCCTCCATCAAAGGAAGTCTTCAAGCAAAGACTGGATAACTGGAGTATGTTTTAGAAAGAATTATTTTTCAGGTATAATTTGAACTAGATAGACTCTGAAGTCCCTTCTAACTCTTGACATTCAGTGATTTGGTGATGCCATATGAACCAAAGTGCTGTATTTCTAAAGAAACATAACTTAAGAGAATCCATTGAACTTGATTTAGAGAAAAACTATTTTGAGGCATTTTATACAATTTGCATAAATACAATGGTTTATTGCAGGTACTTTAAATTTATATATTAAAACAAATTTGGAAGAGAATTTCCAACACTTTGTTAGCACCATTTGTGTTTCCATATGTACTTGAAAGCAATTAAAATGAATTAAAAAAAACATTTCTTGATTTAGACAGATTTCCCTTGGTTAGGCCAAATTACTGGGATTTTACTATATTAAATGATTAAGAAGAACATTTTGAAGTAATTTTCTTTGTTTAGCTTGTATGTTGTTTCTTCTGTTGATAATGCTCAATGTATGAAAAGATAAGAATCAATAGAACTGGTAATAATAATACATAATCTAGAATAATTTCTAATTTTCCAGCTTTTGACAATATATATTTGTGTATATATATATATATACATATATATATATATATATATATATATATATATAGTGTCATGGAGCCGTTCAAACGGAATAACAAATTGCAAATAATAACACTTGAATAAACATCACAATGCAAGATCAAATAAAAAACAACAAAAAAGAAGAAAGATAACCTTTTCACTGTTAAAATATGACACTGAAAATTTCATTTAGATTTAAGAAGCTGCTTTATGTTTCCCATGATGCGATATTCAGGATGAGAGCTATTCAAATATATGTTTCAGCCTAGAACTGATATAACTGCTAACTTTTACTTTTTGGAAATAATTTTATCATTTTTCTCTCTTAGTTGTTACCATAATCTATTATTTAGCAATCTATTTTAGACTAGAGAAAAATCTAATAGATTATAACTCTAACATGCCCAATCAGTCTTTTAAATAATGAAAGAAAGGACTCAGTTATATAGATATTTGGAAACAATGTTGACTTGGAAGAATATTGGATTTGAAGACATTTGTGCCTGTTTCCTTATCTATAAAAGAATTTTGGACTGGACACAAAAATTCTTAACCTTTTTTTGGTGTCATGGATCCCTTTGGCGTTTTGGTGAATCCTGTGGACTCTTATAATATTTTAAAACAAATCAAACAAATAGGACACAAAGGAAACTCAATTATATTGAAATGCAGTAATTAAAATGTGAAAGAAAGAAGTTCACAGATTCCCAGTTAAGAACCCCTGGACTAGAGTGTGTTTAAGGTCTCTTCTAGTTCTAACATTTTGTGATTCTGAATTTTTCTCTTTTCATCTACTATTTTTGTTATTTTGTACACAGTCACGTGGTTTCCAAGGTCACCTAAGATTGCAAAGTAGTTTGTAGGATTCTGTTCATAGATTTAGAACTGAAGAGACCATAGAAATCATCTAATTCAGCCTCTTTCTATATGAGGGAATTGAGGCACAAAGAGATTTAATAGCATGCTTAGGATCACACAGATATGAGAGAATTCTTCAGCAGACCTTAACAGCAACTTATTATACCCTGTGCATGCTGATATAATATCTTGGAAGGTTTCATTAAGGTTTGTCTATAAATTTTGTGGTTCTACATGTATAGGACTGCTTGCCATCTGGGGGAGGGGGTGGAGGGAGGGAGGGGAAAAATGGGAACAGAAGTGAGTGCAAGGGATAATGTAAAAAATTACCCTGGCATGGATTCTGTCAACAAAAAAGTTATTAAAAAAAAAGACCAAAAAAATTGTGGTTCTATAGTCCAATTTACTTTTAGCAAGAAATGCTTTGTTAAATACTTTATCCTTTAGAACTCTAGGGGAGCCAGCTTGGTACAGTATAAGAACTAGAGTTAAAAGACTATCTCTTCCATTTAATATCTGTGTGACTTAGAGAAAATCATTTTTCCTCTCTGGGCCTCAGTTTCCTAGTCTATAAAATGAGGTAGTTGGATTGGATGATATTTAAGTTCCTTTATGGCTGCTCTAGTGCCTTTATATTACATTTTTAATCTTTTCTATCCTGTTTGAATTTCTGAGCAAAAGGATATAATTGTGTCTTAAGTGAAATTGGATATTTACTCAGATCACATAAATGAAGCCAGGGCTTCAACTATGTGATTCTGTGGCAGGATTCTATGAAATAACAAGATCAGAAACAATACCCAATCAGCTAGCATCTTGGTGGTCCCAAAGAAGGAATGCTATTTTCCAAATTTATGTCAAGTAGGAGTTTTACAGAGTTAAGAAGCTTGGAGTTGGAAAAGACCTTAGACATCATTTAGTTCAGTAATGTCAAAAATAGCAACCACAGCTGCCTATAATACTCTTGAGTGTAGCCTGAAGTAGATTAAAATGTAATTTAGACATATTTAACAAAATGAATGATGATACAATAAAACAAAGGTCATATTACATTTTAAAGTTGTCGGCATGCAATCTTCAGGGATCCTTATGAAGGGATTGGAGCTCCTATTTCTTTTTGAGTTTGATATCACTGATTTAGTTTAATAAACCTGAACAGGAATCTCTTTTAAAACATTCCTCACACATGATCACCCAATCACTTACTGAAGACCTCCCATGACAGTGAACTCACTGAGATGATATTCTTACCTGTACGAATTTCATATTATTCATTGCTATAAAGAATTTACAAGAGAAGAAACTTCCTGTAATGAACCAAATTGGTACCTTCTTTGCACCTTATAGTCTTAGGGAATTTCTGAGAGCTCTAAGAAATTGAGAGATTTGCCTAGGGTCATATAGTTAAGTATGTATTAGAGATAAGACTTGAACCAAGGTTTGTTTTGGCTTCAAGATTGGTTTGCTAGCTATGATACCATGTTGCTTCTTTATTCAAAGAAATCAGGGGTGTTGGAATCAGCTCTTACTGGATCATGAATGTTGATTTTTAAATTTTCAGCATGAGCATTTATACATTGAAAATTGACCAACACTACAAATCAGTTTGATTTTTTTCTTTTGTTGATTGTCTAAGCTCAAGAAAATGATGGGAAAATGTTAATAGTGCAGGTTAAATTTAAAAATCTGTCATGTACATATATCTACATATGTGTATAAATATATATGTATATACATACATACATATATCTATATATGTGTATACATACATACAGTAAGCTGGTTCTTAATCTTTTACCAGCAAACTTTTGAAAATACTTTTATAATTGTGGTAATAGATAGCTAATTCCTGTTTTTTGGCATATAGGTATATGTTAGTGAAATGTAGAAGGATGAAAGATGGATCCACTGATTAAACAAAGAACATCAACAAGGCCTCCATGCTCTAAAATTGTTCTCCTATGTTTGGGTATTAGGAAGAATTAGACTCATGTTTTTAAATCTGACTTTGTTTATCACTCAAGAAGAAAATTTTTTTTTTTATACATTAGATCTTGGAATGTCACCCTGGAATCCTCTTAGCAGAATATATAGTGTGAGCCCTTAGCCCTAAACATGTGTTCTGAGTGGCAGGTCTATGCAGACACTGAGAGAAATGGCATCTGTTATTAATTAAACTTGCATAGGTGATTAAAATATCACAACTAGACTAGCAATGTGGAGTATTACTGGAAATGGAAAAGCCACTTATTCATAAAAGCACATTGTCAAATCATGGAATAGGACAAATATCCTTTGGGGAACTACAACCTTCTTGTAGCCTGGTCATTTTAATTGACTTATTTCTATAGTGCCTACCAATATCTTATTGGTCCATGTTTTCTAAAACATCTGTCCTTGTACAGCTTTTGAGAGAGGCAGAACTGTGTAAGAAAAAGAGTCCTGGAGCTAGAGTCTGTGGACCTGGATTCAAATTCCTCCTCTGCCACTTATTACCTGTGTGACACTGAGTGGATCTTTTTGGGTGTCAGTATCCTTACCTGTAAAAACAGGTAGAGCTCGTCTGTTCTAACTAAATCTAAGATCCTTTGAAACCATGGAAATGTAGTTTGTTTTTGTTTACACCTCTTTCCTTGTTTTTCTGATACATATTTAAGCATAATACAGTATGTCTAATGTTTGTAAGACACACAATTTAGTATTCATTTCCCTGGATGAAAAAAAATGAGCCATATGTTGATGCTGGTAATAACTACACTGCCTGCAACTTGATCATTTTTGAGCAGTCTAATATATTTTCATTTCAAAGAGTGAGGATTGAAATCTTGCCTTCTTTTCTGAAACATCAGCAGCTTTTGGTCTAAACAGATTGTAGAAATGGTCTCATCTTATTTGATCTAATTTCTCTGCTGGGCTGACTTTGATTAGAGCATCCAGGAAAATGTTTTGTTGTTAACACTATGCCTTGTTCTATTCATATGTTCCTTGTTGCTCTTCTAGCACAAGGGAAGCAAATGTGAGGGAATGAATTAATTGTTGCAAAGTTGTAGCTGATTAGCACTAGTATTCTCTGAGATGGTTATTAGACCTGATTTCCAGATGGCTGAGATTTTTTGCTTCACTTCACAAATACATTTCCTCAAGGGTAAAATATTAAAAGGAGGAGTGTACATACTTCTTATACCCTTTCATCTGCAGACACACATTGATGACCTATAGAGTCAGCAGGAGGTATAGGAAAATAAATTGAAAAGAAATTTCACATATAGTCATTTTAATCCATTCCCTTTTTAAATACCACAATAAATTTAATTTCCACAATAAATTAAATAGCCATATTCAGTTTACAAAATAGAATTACTTATTGTGAAACCAGTATTTACAAGCAATGTACACTATGTACACAACATTTCTCTTTGTTGACGTACAACATAGAGGGTAAAAGGTTGGACTCTTGGACATGTGATTGACATGCTATGGGTGACACAATAGTCCATACGAAAAAACAATAGTGCAAACTCACTATGAGAACTTTGGAACGATGTCAAATTGTTATGAGATAAGACATTCTTAGAAAAAAGACAAAAACAGTATATGACTCAGTTTTACGGCACTAATTCAGCATCTGAATGAAAGAGTCAGTATTCCCTTAGAAATATGCATATCTTATATGTTCTTCATCCTATACTTCCTGATCTATCCTGAAGCTTCACAACCCAATGTATATTCTCATATATTAATCATTTGGCTTAGATCTATGAAAATGGCAAGTGATAACTTTGAGTCAAAGGAAGACTAACTCTTTGAAGAAGAGCTGAATTCATTTACCACTCTCAAATACCACCTCTTCTTTTTCTAAATAGCCTAAAAAAAGATACAACTATGTAGAGATTAAATTGTTTTCAGTTTACTTCTCAGTAGAAAAAAATGGGTCCCGCTGTATATTTGGTCACACACTGCATATGTACAAGTATTCATGGGGTGAAAAAAAAAAGACTTTATAGCTGTGTTTTGGAAAAGTGCATATTTGAATCTAAAGAAGACACTGTGTCCCTCCTGGTGCAACACACAGTGTTGTAGAATATATTCATTTAGGGCCAGTTCAATGTTCTCCCAGTGATCTGGTAGAATTTTTGATTGAAAGGGTGAAAGAATTTGCGCAATTTGGTAATTACAGAGGGATCTACCTCTGGATGAATGCGTCCCTTGCTGCCTGCCAGGCACTTGTTAAAGACAATGTTAAACCGCAGGCAGTAAAACCCCCTTGTAGCATTGAAGTATAAATTGTATTGACTGATCCTGGGAGGAAGATTGAGGAACTTCTCCACTAACTGGAGTTCTGGCAGTGGTTCTGTAATGAGTCGATCTCCATCTACTATGTGAAACTGCTCAATTGGAAAGTATTTCAGCCATCTCTCCAGATGTTTTGTATAGATGCTGGTCCTCACAGCCTTATATTTAGTGTTCACTTCACAGGTATTAGAGTCTATTGCCAGCTTTTCAAATTTGTAGTAGGTTTTATTCTTCCTCTCCTTCCCCTCTAGCACCTGAGTGTAATCAGAAATAGCTCTTGTTGTGGGTTCCCTGACAATGATCAGCAACTTGATAGATGAGTTCATTTTGTAAATCCTTTCTGGTACTTCTTCTGTAATAAAATAGGCAGGACTCTTCTCAATGGTGATTTGCTGAGGGTATGAAAATGGCATTTTCTTCCTGTACCACTCAATGCCCTTGGCATAATTCTCATCATTATCAAAAAAGTGGATTTCCTGGGAGGCTTTAACCACAGCAGGATGGAGATTTAGCATCTCAAGTAGGGCTCTGGTACCTCCTTTCCTCACCCCAATGATGATAGCTTTTGGGAGTTGCTGGACCAGGTTATGGAGTCGAATCTGCTCCTTGGTGGCGTTGCCTTTCCGGAACTCGTGGAGAAGGCCACGTTTGAATTGCAGTGCCCGAAGTGGGATCTCAGCCTGACTGCGGGCTCCAAATCGACCTTCAATTGGGCAAATGGGTTGTAGTCTGCAAGCAACAAATGGAGATGTTAAGACACTCATTAAAATTAATTCTTCACTTTTCTCATTTTCAAGACAGAGTGAGCAAAGACTTTTAAAAGCACAAAAAAACCCCTAAAACAAAAAACCCACTCACCTCTCAGACTGCTGAAATTCACAAAGAGCATGTTTGAGAAATTTTATATTAGGGAACTTAATATTTAATAGAGCACATATAATTGATGAGCTTTCTTTTTTTATTATTGCTCCTTAAATTTTTTTTTTTTATTCACCAGGCACTTAATTGACTACAGCATATACTTGTGCTTATAGTGAAAGATGGACAAACAACATCAGTCATATTAATGGCTTTTTAAATAGCTTGCTGGTTAGCATCATTTGGAAAATGTTCAAATGTGGCAGATTTAAAATCTTTGATGAGTATTTTTGGGATGCCCAATTTCCTTGTACTTTTTTGGTATTTGAACATTCTAAAAAGCTTTTACATCTGATGAAACACACACACACACACACACACACACACACACACACACACACATAAAACCAATCCTGGGTCTCACCTACAATTATCTGCAACAACATGCAATCTATTAATATTAAAAATCACTAAGTCCTCCAGTACATGTAAACTTGACAATTTTTGTACTTAAGCATGCAGAGGGATATGCAGAAGTATGTAGGGTATTCTTTGCTTCTCTGTGTCTATTTATCTAAAGAGATCAAGAGTTCCCCCTCCTCTCAACCTTGTGATTCAGTAGAAAAGATAGGGTGATTAGACTGTAAACTCCACCATGGGACTGTAGGCTGTTTCAGGGCAAGTCTGCCTTTGGCCATTCTTTGCATCTCCAGCATTTAGCACAGTGCCTGACACATCACAGGAGCTTAATAAATTCTAGTTGACTGAGGAGACTTGTGATTTCACTGTTGTAGATAAATCTCAGGTGAGAAATCTATCTATATTAATGCAGGTTGACTCTTTCCAACTTAAGATCTTATATAGTTATCTAAAGTAGAATGTCAAACTTGTGTCCCACACAAGACTGCAAAACTCATGAGTGTGCACTGAACAGTCTGAATATGTGTCAGAGGCAGGAATTGTACCCAAGTCTTCTTGATTTCAAAACTGGTTCTCTATTCATTTCCGTGAGGTTTCTTGAGCCTCAAAGTATGAACATTTAAAAAAAAAAACCTCAACTTTCAATAGCAAGTGCAGTATGTTTCATTGAGTACCTGTGCAAATTTGCAGTCAACTATTCCAAAGATGGAGCTGGATAGTTCCATGTTTTTCCTGCTTGTGAATAAAAACTTAGAGCAGGGGTCCTCAAACTATGGCCCTCGGGTCAGATGCAGCAGCTGAGGATGTTTATCCCCCTCACCCAGGGCTATGAAATTTCTTTATTTAAAGGCCCACAAAACAAAGTTTTTGTTTGTACTATAGTTCGGCCCTCCAACAGCATGAGGGACAGTGAACTGACCCCCTATTTAAAAAGTTTGAGGACCCCTGACTTAGAGTAACACTACCCAAGCTAAGTTATGGGGGAAATTAAGCTAATTTTCTTTTTAAAAAATTTCATAACATGGGATAACGAAAAAAGATGTTTATATATGAAACTTGCTATTCCTTTTAAATACATAATAAAGTCAATATGTAAATTTCTTTCTTCCTTTTCCCCATTTTTCTTTTCTCCCACTTCTACCCCCCAAATCAGGTCAGTATATTGATTTAGTAAATTACAAATTAACATTACCCACGTTTTATTATATTTATATTTTTGTGAAATATTTCCCAAGTACATATTAACTTGGTTTAATCTACATTTGTGAGTTTTTCAGTCACAGGTTGGGCTATTATTTTTATTAGCTGATATTTCCAAGAGAATCTAAATGAATGACAAGGATGGAGTATGAAAGTAAAGTTTTTCCTTACGCAGTTCTGCAAAATGATTAACTACCTTTGCTGAAGGAGGAGATTATGATCATTGTAAAGAGATAATATGATCTCATATCTTAACACTTTATTATATAGTTCTCCCATGCATTGAGCACAGCCTACTTTGTAGCATATTTGTGTTCATATTTCTTTTCTCTCTTTACTAGATAAAGCTTCTCAGAACAGAGACTGAGTATATATCTCAGCAAGCACTGGGCACTGAACATAATAAATACTTTATAAATGGTTGATGAAAGAATTTGATCAGATCAACAATTTCACAAGGTATGGCAAAGGCAGATGGTAATATGGAAAGAGAAGTGAATTTGAAGCAAAAGACAGGGATCAAAACCCTGACTTTGCTTGTTTGCACCTATGTGATCTTAGACTAAGTTAATTTTTCTTGGTAGACCTCGATTTCTATATCTATTATATGAGGCTGTTAGACTAGATAATTACTGAGGAACTTTTAAAGTCTTTCATAGTCTGGTCTTTTGTACCTTTCTGGTCTTTTTATACTTTATTCTACTCTCTGTTCCTTGCACAAGACATAATATTTCTCAATCTGTGCTTTTTCATTGGTTATTCCCATATCTGGAATTTTCTTTTCTTTTTTATCTCTGTCTCCTGACTTCCCTCAAGACTTATTTGAAGTCCTAGGTAATCATGAACTCCAACTTTTCTCTACTAGTTCCTTATCTCTAAGTTTATTTTCCATTTTATGTTTTATATATATATATATGTATATATATTCATTATATATATTTTATTTTTACATAATTGTTTGCATTATATGTCCTTCTTTAGACTGTGAGCTCCTTGAAGGCAGGAATCATGTTTTTTTTTCCCCTTTCTTTGTATACCCAGTATTAGTAGGATGCTTGTGCTAGTAAACACTTACATGATTATTGAATGACTCTAAAATGTCTTCCAACTTTGAACCTGTGATCCTATAATCCAATAATTGTCTCATCCTGAGGGTATAATATATTTCTGAAATTCAGTCTTAATTTTCTCAAGTTGACCTAACAAATCAGGTTAAGCCTCTTTTTCAAGAGGAGATAATGTTGGCCATACGAACACATTTAATTAAATCCTACTGAATGAAGTTTCTAGTCACTCTGCTAAAGTAAAGCCTTTCTTGAACCATCCTTACTTCGTTACTCTCAAAAGGCAAACATTTAGATGTTGCTTGCTTTTCCTTTGTCTGTAAGCAGGTAGTGTGGTATAGAAAAGAGAGCACTAGATTTGAAGTTAAGAGGCCTGGATTCAAATCCTCAGTTTGCTTATAACTAGCTAACTACCTATGTGACTTTGGAAAAATGATTTCATCTCTCTCTGTCTCAGTTTCATCATCTGAAAAATGAGAGACTTGAACTAGATGATCCTGAAAGCCTCTTCAGATTGTAAAAGCTATGGTAAGTGCAGAAATCAAAAATAGTACTTTAGAGAAACATAGTATTATTTCATTAAAAGAAAATATTTCAGGATACAGGTCTTCAAATACTATATATTTATATTTATAATATATGTAAATATACTGTGGAATGTAGTCATCTAGATTATTGATAGGAAAGTAACTTTCTGAGAAACTTCACTATTCCCATACATAATCTGGCCACATTTTCAAGCAAAGAGTTTCTGGAGAAGTCCACTGGGCAATGCAAACCCTTACAAAAAAGATCAGATTTATTTGCATCAGGGAGAAAAAAGAGATGAAAGAAGTAATGACTGGGAAAAATGCAAATTATTAGGAGCAACTAATAATAAGAAAGCAATGATGCAGCTAGAGAGCCAAACTTCAGGTTATGGTATTTTATTGGTAGGCAAACATCAGCTTGTGAAACTACTGTCCCTTAGCAGCTCATAGGATCACTAGCCATGACTTGTTTCTAATTAGTGGGGAGCCTAGTTAGGCATTTGGAATTAAATTGTCAAAAGGACTCTATACAATTTCAATCTCTGCTCTGGCTGGATAATCATAAAGTTTTTGTTGCTTAAACTTTGAGGACTCAGACATGTAGGTCCTGTTCCAGGACTTGGTTAGAGAAGGAAAGCTGAAAGTTGGCTATCATTTCAATTTTAAGCCCGGCTGCATTTTCAGAACAATGGATACTGGATTAGTAGAGGAAGCAGCAGGATTTCAGAACTTCAATCTTTGCAGTGGAGGAAATGGATTTTACAGAGTCAAGAAGTGAGAATGGCACAGCTTGTCTATTTCAACCAATATTTCTTTAACCTTTGGGGACCCCAGTTTCTTTCAGTTTATTCTTATTTCAGAAATTAGCTTTTCTGTTCTTCCCCTATCATTGAGAATCCAGGACTTTCCTAAGTTATTCAGTGTGAAGCCATTTGGTAGTGTTGGGACTCTCATATCCCTGATAACATTTCAAGTGCTTGCCTGCTTAGAGATATATCCTTACCCTCTGCTAATTTCTTTTCTTTGGATTTTCTAGAGTAATCTCTCAGAAAGATAGGCTCTTTGCCTGGTACATTCAGAGCCTGATTGAAAGCTGAGCTAATTAACATAGTTAAAATTCTCCAAGCCTGCAGCCATCTTTCAAGTGCAATAGGATTTCCAAACTTGACGAGTTCCTTTGCAAGCTCATACATAATTTTAACTATTATAGTAACACATTAATTGCCCACTCATAAATTTGGAGATGATACATAAATACATCATCGCTGTTTTTGTTAAGGCTAGAGGTCAATACAGATGCATGCAGATCAGAATGAGCTTCTGGAATTACAT
Organism: Sarcophilus harrisii; assembly: GCF_902635505.1. Taxonomy (NCBI): domain Eukaryota; kingdom Metazoa; phylum Chordata; class Mammalia; order Dasyuromorphia; family Dasyuridae; genus Sarcophilus; species Sarcophilus harrisii. Next base: position 186,320,206 of record NC_045429.1, on the reverse strand, counting down.
TTTTACCATACACTGTTTTATATTCCTTTTACAAACAATTGCCTGTGCCTGCAGAATACAAATGCATATGGACAAATATCAGGACTTGGGCGACTTGAAACTTTTTTTCTTTTCTTTTTTCCCCCACTCCATAAGAAGGTTCATTATTCAAAACTGCAGAAGGAATATTTCATAGGAATTTTGGATAAAGAAAATAAATGGACATGCTGAAAAAGATGTCATATAGAAACATAAATCAATATTGACTCCATAGCACAATACATATACAGATGGATACATACATGTATATACACACATAACATATACAATGTATATATTGTATACAATGTATATATACAAACATATGTAATATATACACATTAAATGTGCATGTGTACATGTGTGCATGTGTGTGTATGTGTGTTAATGTATGTAGGGTATTCAACCTACCTATCCAAGCTCCCAACTCTGGCAACTAGATATAGAAGACTTCCAATAGCAAGACTTCCCAGCACAAAGAGCTTCTGTCTCAGCAACGCCTGCTGTTTGAATAGCATGGCCCTCCATCAATCTTCAGGACTTCTTCAATCTATATAGACCAAAATATAGAAACCCCCCAAGAGCAAAGTGGTGATATATCAATTTATATTGGTTAATAGAAGTCAACTGGTTCTTATGTATGATGAAGGAATGTTTACCCCATCCCTGAACTAAAAAGAAAATGACCCCAACCTTTATTTATATCTTTATAAAGATTTAGAAAAAAAAGACTTGGTGATTTAAGATCAGGAGACACATATAGAAAATAAAATAAACAAGTTAGAAACTGTTCAACAATGTCCATAATAAATGACAATGTGGGGCAATCACATAATTTCTTCTAAATCACTTCAAGTAAAAGGATATTGTCAGAAAGAAGAATATATACAACTTGAGATTTGAATGGCTTTGTTGCCTGTCATTTGATAGTTTTATCTCAAATGAATAGAGTGAACATGAAAACATAAATTCCTATTTAGTCATATAATATCTTTAGCATACCAATGTTATTTTAATTATATTTTTAATTAAAAAAAAACAAATGAAAGGAAGAAAAAAAGACTCACACAGAAAAGATAGTGTCAACTTTAAGAAAATACCTCAATATACTGGAATAAGGATTTTCCAGATAAAAGGGGACATTAGAGGTCATACAGTGGAAATCACCAATTTTATAGGTAAGGAAATAGAAGCTCAAAAAGGCAAATGACTTGTTCAAGGTCACACAGCAAAGCCAAGCAGAACTGGTATTTTTCTCATTCTCTTTCTATTACATCTCATTAATTCTCAGTGCAATTTCTATAGGGTTGTCTTGATAGTTAGTTTAAAAAAGTAACTTTCTTTTCCCCTGAAGCTTCTAAAATACTTTTTGTTTTATATCACTTTTCATTTCCAAACATATTCCTCCATTCCCATACCTAGCAAGTTATCTCTCATAATAAAAAATTTAAAAAAGAGAAGAAAAAAATACTTTAGTCAAACTAATGTATAAACTGATTTTGAAAGTAGCAATTTCCTACAATCATATCCACAAATGTCTTCAATGAATGGACAGAGCTGGAATTTTCATCTCTTCATTTGGGACAAATTTAAATTTAAATTTAAAATTATTTATTTTAATTTTCAACTTATAAAATTCTAATTTCTCTATCTCACTCCCAATAGATTGACAAAGAAAATGAAAAACAAAATCTTTGTAACAAATATGCATAGTCAAGTAAAATCAACTTCCCATATTGACCACATCTAAAAAAATCTATATATTTATATACCCACATACACACACATATGAATCTGCATCTTGAACACATTCCCATTTAATCAAAAGATAGTTAGGATTCTTCATTATAGGTCCTTTGGAATACTGGTTGGTCACTGAATTGTTTAAGGTTCTAAAGTCTTTCAAAATATTATTTTAGAATCTTATTATTATATAAATTGTTCTCATTCTGTTGATTTGTGCATGATTGATTACATATAAATCTTCCCAGATTTCTCTGAAATCGTTAAATTTATCATTTCTTGTAGCATCATTAATTTGAATGCCATAATTTGGTCATCAGTTCTTCCAAATGAATGGCATTTCTTTATAAAAAGCATTACTAAAATATTAGTACATATATGTCTTTTTCCTACTTCTTTGATTTCACTAAGGCTAGAGACTTAGTAGTAGTATTGCTAGGTCAAAGGATTAACACATAATGACTTTTTTGGGGCATAGGTTCAAATTAATTCACTTTACAAATAATGCATTAATGTGCCTATTTTCTTGCAACTCCTAAAACAACTGACATTTCTCTTCTATAAACTTTGTTAATCTGATGGCCATTAGTTAGAATTTCAGAATTTCTTTAATTTGCTTTTGTATAATTATTAGTTTTTTGGAGCATTTTTTCATATGACTATTGATAGCTCATTCTTTTGAAAACTTTGGGCATTTACAAGGTGGGCAATGGCTCTTATTATTTTTTAAATAATAGCTTTTTATTTTCAAAATATTTGCAAAGATAATTTTCAACAGTCACTCTTGCAAAACCTTGTTTTCCATTTTTTTTCTCCCTTGTCCTCCCCTAAATCGCAAGTAATCCAATAAATGTTAAACATGTGTAATTCTTCTATATATATATTTCCACATTTATCATGCTGTGCAAAAACAATCAGATCAAAAAAGGAAAAATGAGAAAGAAAACAAAAGGCAAACAAACAACAACAAAAAAGGTAAAAATACTATGTTATGATCCACATTCAGTCTTACATTCCTCCTTAAGGATGCAGATAGCTCTATCACAGATCTGTTATTCTAACAGACTTGGCCTGAATCACCTCATTGTTGAAAAGAGCCATGCCCATCAGAATTGATCATAGCATAATCCTGTTGTTTCTGTGTACAATGTTCTCCTGGTTCTGCTCATTTCACTCAGCATCAGTTTCATGGAAGTCTCTCCAGGCCTTTCTAAAGTCATCCTGCTGGTCATTTCTTACAGAACAATAATATTCCATAACACTCATATACCATAACTTATTCAGCCATTCCCCAACTGATGGGCATCCACTTAGTTTCTAGTTCTTTGTCACTATAAAAAGGGCTGCTACAAACATTTTTGCACTTTCCCTTTTTTACAAACTTTTTGGGATACAGGCCCAGTAGAGATACTATTACATCAAAGGATATGCACAGTTAGAGAGCCCTTTGGGCATAGTTCCAAATTGCTCTCCAGATGGTTGGATAAGTTCACAACTCCACCAACAATCCCATATCCCCTCCAATATTTATCATCTTTTCCTGTCATTTTAATGGCTCTGATTTTTATAAATTTTAAAAAGTTCCCATGAACTATGAAATATAGGATTTTTTGTCCTCATCATTTTGTTGTAATCATGATGTATGTTATTTTCTTTTATTCTGCATAAATGTTTGTCTTTCCATGCTTAACTGTAGTCTTCATATTTATTGCTATGGCACACTAACATTCCATTTATATTTTTGCGACACAATTAATTTAATCATAATACAATCAATGGATATCTATTGTACTTTGTTTCCAATTCTTTGCCAGAAAGTGCTTTTATAAAATTTCTGGTGTATATGGAAATTTCTTTGTTTTTCATTTCTCTCTTTGGAATATGTTCCTGGCAGTGAGATCTCTGAATCAAACGGTATGGATATTTTAGCCATTAAAAAAAATCATAATTCCAAATTATTTTCTAGGATTATTGAAAAAAATTATTACTTTACCCAAAATAAATTTCAGTTCTTATCTTTCTGCAGTTCCAACAGTATTAGCTATTTTATTCTTTTGTAATTTTTGCCAGTTGATTATGTATAAGTTGAGACCTCAGAGATAGATATTTGATTTGCAATTATTTTAGTTTTAGTGATTTAGAGAATTCTCTAATTCTTTCATATGGTTGTGGGATATTTATGCAGACTTTTAATTGGGAATTCCCAGATAAGGAAATTCCTTCTACTAAAACAAATTGGAACTTTCCCTGAAATTAATTGTCTTAGGAAGTTATCTAACTTTGGGAATTAGTGAGGTTATGTGACTTACTCAAATCATTCTCATAGCTGGTGTATTGCAGAGCTAGGATTTGAATTCAGGTTGAATTAGCTTCAGGGCCAAGTCTTTATACAGTGAATATCTCTCACATAATTATTAGAATTCTGCAAATCTTTTAAGAACTGTTTGTTTATGTTAACAACTTATCCATTGGTGATTAGTTCCTAATCATCATGTATTTGTTAGTTCTTATGTATTTAGAATTTCAGACTTTTATCAGATATATATGGATCAAAGATATTTTCCCCCTATTTGACTATTTCTAAGATGGATCACTCTTAAGAAATCTGATTTCCCTTTATTGTTATTCTTTTTCTGGATCATATTAAAAAAAACAGGTTTAGGCTAATAATTCTATTTATGGAATTTTTTGGATCTCTATGAAATTGAATAGATTAGTCATGATTTCTTCCTCTGACTAAAATTATTCATAAGAATTGCTTCAAATACCTTTGTGCTTGAAATAAGATGTCAGTTTACTAGTGTTATTGTTAAATTTTGGAAGAAATGTAAAGCTTCTGATTTAGTCTTTATTACTAAAAAAAATTATATTTCTTTATCAGAAAAATTCAGAAATCATTAAAATGCAATTTTAATGAATCTAGATAATAACCTAAAGGATCAGAAACCAAAAACAAAGTAAAAACCATAGAACATTCTCTTTAGAAAAATTTTATTAAAATAATCTTTGCCTTTTGAGAATTTCCCTTATGTACTTTGTCAGTGAATAAGAGATGGAAAAGGTAAAATTTACTCATTCATTCTAGTATTCAATGAGTTTTTTGAACAGTCATTATACAATACGCATATTACTGGACCTGGAGAGGGCTACATAAGGCACTGTTATGAGTTTTACCCTCAAAGAACTGACAATCAAGTTGGGCACATATTGAACAAACAGAGAATTAGGCAGGAAGGCATGTGTATAGCAGGTAAAGCATCAGACATGGAGTTAAAAATAGTCTCTTACAAATCCTTCCTCAAACACCTATTAGGCATATGACTTGTCAAGTCACTTAACCTCTCAAAGTCTCAGCTTCCTTATTTGTAAGATGGGGATAATAACAGCATGTATTATTTTTTTTAAGTTTTTTTTTCTTAAGGATCAAATATAATAACATTTAAAGAGCTTTGCAAACCTTAAAGCACTACAGAAAAACTAGGTATTATTATAGTGATAAATTTATATTAATAATATTTTTAATACTAGTCATTTATAAATGTTAGGAAATGAATGTTGATCCTTGTTATGATAAAAATCTTTACATTAGCCAACACTTTGAATTATTATCAATCATTTATACATTAATAAGTGTAAGTTTTGCCATCTTGAGAGGGCAAAGAGTTCATCTAAGTTCACTAGCATAGGTTTAGCTGTCAATAGGTAAAGTTCTTGTTTGATCAGCCAATTCTTGTCTAGGGAGAGGCCCATGGGCTAACCAGACACTTTGCAAAAAATACATCCCTTGATGAGTTCAGATGTGGAAAATAAGAAGTAAAATAATGGAGATCAAGTTCAGTGATTAGTTTTATTAGCAACCAATAAGGAAAGTAAGTGGAAGAAGGAAAAGGAGAAGGTAAGGGTTCTGAAACACAATTCAGACATACACACTAACTTGGAATAAAACTAACAAAAGGGTGGTGTTGAATTGGGGAGTACAGGACTTAGTCCCATAGTAGGGTTGTGCTCCCAGGGAGGGGAAATGTGTTCCAAAATTCCCTTTTGAGAATAGGATACTTAAACCCTGATTTTGGTGGTTATCTGGGGCTATCAAGATTCAGGGCACACCAGGAATTTGGGTGGAGGTGGGAGGTAGTCCACAAGCTAACTGTTGAAAAGATATTATTTTGAGGCATATAGCCATGCTAAACTAATATAAATGTAAATATATTAATATATAAAATATATAACCATGTACTTAAATACATAATTATGAATATATTATACATAGATAATACAAACAATATTTGTAATAAATATTTTATATTCAGAAACATATATATGTATAAATTATCCATATTTTTCCATGAGAAAACATGTAACCTTATACCCTTCCTTAAGGTGGAGAGGAGGGTGAGGGGAGAGATTGAAAAGGTGTGGAAGGATGTTGTCATGAAGGTCTCAAGAGCATCAGTTCTCATAATATAATAATGGTTTCCAGTCTCCCTTATGGGAAAACTGTTATATTGGTCTCCAAACCATTAAGTCAAATCTTATTACAAGTACAAAATGGAGAGATTGGTGGTATAAAATGTAAATTTCACCGAATATATAATATTACGATAATAAATGTTTATGTTGGAGCTTAATAAGAAATGGACTTGGTTAATTAATCCAGTCCTCTCCCCTTCCCTATCCCTTTCTTATCTAACTTTGTTTTCTACATTTATTTACACACCCTCCGGTCAGTCATTCATTATTACTTTCCATGTATATTTGGTTCAATCTCCAGTCCTTAGTTTTTGCTTATGTAGTTCCCCTTCCTGAAGAAGAACTAGGTTTGAATACCAATCTGTATGCCTTGGGCTAAGATATTTAATCTTTCTGTCTCAGTTTCCCCATCTGGAAAATGGGGAGGATATTTTCATTCCTTATCTCACAGAGAGCTAATTTGAGGAAAGCATTTTATAAATTTTAAAATCTTGATTTTGTTGCAATCTGTGCTTTCTGTTAGATCATGCTACTAGCTTTTTTCTTCTGGAAAAATAATCATCTTAGACTGGAAGATCTTTCTGCTTTCCCCCCCCCCCCCCAAAAAAAAAAAAAAAAACACCTATGATTTCTCCTTAAAAGGCAAGTTCAGAGGTATGCTATAGAATAAAGAACACTGGAATTGCAATCAGAGGACCTAATTTCTAATCCCAGTTCTGCTACTTAATAGCTATCTAACCCCAGGCAGGTGATTCAACTTCTCTATTCCTCAGTTTGCTTTTTTACTTATTTTTATTGTTTTTTTTTTTGTTTGCTTCTTTACAAAATAGAGATAGATATTGAATAGTGATCTCTTCAGCCTCTGCCAGCACTAGATCTTATGATTCTCTTGACCTGTAAGCTCATTTTCCACTATCACACCTTCCTAATTATTTGGCCTTAATTAATTTTATACAAATCCTATTTTTATTCTATTATTCTTCTGCTAAAGAATAGATATAACAGTTTCTGGTTGCCTACTGATAACATCCTCTCTCAATTAAAGTCTCTTCATTCACCAATCCCCTTCATTTACAGAGTACAAAGTGGGTAGCTGGTAGTATACCTGCTCTGTATCAGGATTTTACTCAGCCCCAAAGGAACTTATATCTTAGCTGGGAAGTTAAAACAATCCGAGAATGATGTTATCTGTAGGTACTTACCAACATGAACCCTCCACTCCAGTCAAGTTGCTTTCTTTATGGTTCCCTACATGTTCAATCTTGCTTTGGTGCTCTTTCTCAAGGGTTTCCCTCTGTCTGGAATGACTTCTTCATTTCACTTGGCCAATCCAAATCCTACATTTCCTTGAAGGCCCTGTTTAAGCTCCACCTCCTCCACATACAAGCTCTTATTATAGTGGGCTGCCATATCACATTCCACTTGATCATTTACTGCCTTGGATTTTTTTTTTCCCCATAGGCACATCTCCTTGCCTCTACTGATTGCAAATTCTTCCAAGGGTGGTACCATCTTCTGTTTCTTTTGTATTTCCCACAGTGCCTAGCATCACAGGTGCTTCATAAATACCTATTGACTTGACTTGTTCAGAATGTTTGAAAAAGATTATCCTGACAGTAGAGTACAGCATGAACTGGAGTGAGGGGCCAGTGGAGGCAGAGACCTGAACAGAAATGGAGTGAGTCATTTGTTTATTGGGATAATAATATCTACCTTCAGGGTGCTAGAAGAATTAGTCATTCTTTGCAATAGACTTTGAAGAAGAAAAAAATAAAATAAATACTAAAGCTGCCATTGATAAGGTAACTGTGTTGAAAAACAAATGTAAGCTTATTCTTAAGTACTTAGTGATTTTATTTTTAAGTTCCCAGACCATTCAGAATGCTGCCTTCCAAAAATTTTGCAACTGGAGACTGGACTGTTGAATTTGTTCACTTAATTCAGCCCATCAACCATTATCCTTTTTCACCTGCTTAGCAGAGGGTATTTGTAGCAGGCAGAACACTGGGCCCCTTGGGATAACAAATTTACGGGCAATAAGCCAAACCAAGCATCTCCAGCCCAAGTACAAGGAAGAGAGAAGACCTTTTAAGAACAAATAGAATAGATTAGAAGGTGTGATTGTTGGATGGATTGGTAAATTCATATTCACCTGGATATAATTGGGTGACATGATTTATAAAACTTAACATTGATTCTGGTTTTCATATTACTGGCCCTTTATGGAACTTGGACTAATGGTTTCTCAGTCTTTCTGATTATAGGCATTGCCAAGAGTTCATACTCTCTCTCAAGGAGTAGAAATTAAAGAGATTTTACTGTTGTACTAAAAGTAGCTATTTTTGTATTCCTTTTTATTTTATTTTTATTTTATCCTGAATCAATTCAGCCCAAGAAGGGGTCACCTCATTTCCCCCTTAAATATCAGAAAATGCTGTAACAGGCCATTAAAATAGTCTCAAAAGCTGAGATTGTATTGAAGCTTTCAGGTATGGATGATATTGTGCTGATTACATCAAGTTCTAGCCATTTTCAAACTTCTTTCATTTAAATGTTTGTCCTAACTATTCACACAAAATTGATCAAGTGGAAGAACATTGTCTATTTTTCACACAGTGTTATTCAGGTGGGGAAACAATCCACTGAACTGGTCCATCATCTACATATTTTGTAAGTCCACTTTTGAATTGTGTCCCAGATTGTGAAACAAGATGAAGAATAGGCTGAATTACTTTTGGGAAACAATGTAATACTTAAGGGACTCATATTTCCTTGTATGAAAGGAACATCTTTTTAATATTAATATTTTTCTAGTGGCAGCATGCTACTTTGGCTAGAAAACCAGCATGTAAGTCAAGAAGACCAAGAACCCCTTCTGACACATACTGGCCATTGACTCTGGGGAAATCACTTAATCTGTCATTATTCTAGGTAGCTTTCTAAGATAAAATATTGCAAAAAAGATAGTGACCTACATTGACAGAGAGTTTCCTTCTTTGATAGTTCCTTACACTATTGATACCAAACTCAGAGGTCCATTTCTATTTCCTATCCCTGTTCTTTGGGGATGCTATAAAACTGTGAAACATGGGATGCCTCTCTCCAAAGAACCAAAATTAGAAGTCATCCAAGAGTTAATACATTCATGGTGGGCACCAGAAAACTGTAGTGTATTACTAGTGAAGAATTACAATGAAAGGTAAAAAGATATGAAAGATATTATCAAAGAAACATATGATGGGAAAAAGAGATAGACTAATATCTAGAATGAGAGATAATTTATTAACAATTGTTTCATCGGAATATCAAGGGATATAAAAGAATTTTCCAAGTATGTTGTTTGGTTGGTTTAAAGAAGAGGTATTGAGTGACAAAAGTTGTACATCATGAAAGTGTGTGGTTATATTGATTGCTGGGAACATCACATTCATAGGATTAAAGATCCAACATTGTAGTCCTGAAGCACATAGGCAAAAGTTAGAAGTCTCATATCTAGGGAATTTTAAGATCCCATATGGACAAAGAAGGCTGATTGTCTTGACAATTCCAAATTCAAAAGAATTTAAATAAGGCTACATAAAAAATTCAAAGAATGATTTCCTAATCTTTTAGTATATCAGTAATATTCACAATAGTTAAATTTTGAAGGTAAAAAAAAAAACTTTTTTTGGGGAAGAGAAAAGGGATACTATTAACAGAATAAAAAGGAAAAACAAAGACTGAAAAAAGGATAATTAGAAGTTTCTTTTTTGCTTATTTTCAGTCTTTAAATGTCTTTTTGCCAGTAAAAAATCAGGATAATTACTATTTCCTCAGACATTAAAAAATTTAAAATCTTAAGGGAAGAATTTCAAGAAAAAAATGCCACTTCTGTTGCCAGAGACTGCAGCCAATACTACTTCCATCAGCCCTTTCCCCAGTGTCTACTGACCTCTCTAGATTCCTAAGCTGCCCTGGGCTGGAAAAAAGTGACTCACTATGACTTTTTTTTAGTTTTCCCTGATCAGTATTTGATTTGATGCATTTTTTATATTGTTCTAGAGAGGATATATAGAGAGGTCACCAAAAATGCTAGTTTCACTAGAATATCTTGACTTTCTACCAGTATCTGGGAATTATTTTTCTCAAAATTCAGAGTTGCCTTATGAAAATAACCAGATAATCCATAATTTTACATTTCTCATCATTTCATCTATTATTTAGATGCTAATAAGAAGAAAGAATGAAAACAAGGGGGAGGTGGTAGATACTCTTAAGTAGGAACATACTTGGGCAGAGGAGGGGGAATCTAATTGAAAGCCAAGAGAGAGAATATGCGAAAGTTTTTTTTTTTTTTTTTTAACTCTTCTTACTACTCAGTAATAATCAGGCCCATTTTAAAGACTGGCAAACACCAAAGTCAAATGACATTATGTTTTAGTGTAACATTAACCTTCTAAACCAATAAACTCTAACCAAATATTCACCAGTCATAGATTTTACTATGAAGGACATCTAATTCAATGAATATTGATGTGAATTTATCTAACCAAAATATGACCTCACATCTGTACAGGATTTCAGAACTTTAAACTGCTTTCATATATACTCAAATTATCTTCTCCAAATTCTTAAACTAATGTCTCATCAGGGTGTGGAAGTGATGCTTGTTTATCAAAGATTATTCCAGTAGAGTGCAGGCTCTTAGAAGTTCCCCAAATGGAAGCCTTAAATGTGGGCACAATGATTGATTGCATTCCTGTTTTCTAAGAATCAGTTATCCAAGTTCAGAAAGGCCCCAATGTCAGACTGATTACAGGCTGATGGATTGTTTTTGAACATACTAACTCTCTAAGACAGTCAGAGAGAAATTGAAATCTGCAATGTGAGGAAACACCCAACAAAAATCACAGACCCTTTGAATATTGAATTATTTACATAACTTATCTCATTTAAAATACAAAAGAACCCTTTGAAGGAAGCAGGAATTAAAAAAAAATATTCATTAAAAACGAAACTGAGGCTTGTGACCTGTCCAAGGTCACATGTCTAATAAATATCAGAACTAGGACTAAAACGTTGGTCTTCTGATATCTAGCTGGATATTTCCACCCCAGGATCTGTATATTTTAAACTTTTTAGCTTTTAGAAAAAACAACCATATTTGAAAAATGCACTTTAGCAATGAGGATTGAGTTTAGGTTAGATTGTATGAATTTATATTAAATCTAGTTAGTATAATTTTGTGTGTGTGTGTGTATGTGTGTGTATTTTAAATTAATCTCATCAATTCTTGATGGCTCATAAGTAAGAGTAGACAATGGAGACAGTAGAGACAGAAACTGAGGATTAGCAGGGTAAGAACAACAAAAGGAAAGATTGCAATATTTCACTGCAAGCTTGATAATAAAGCAGTAGAAGTAAAATGAGAATTGTAGTATCCTAGAAGGACAGCAAGGACTTAAGAGACTGATGGTCATGAAAAGAATGAAGAATGGATTCAGAAAATGCCAAAAGAAAATTATGGGGGCAAATAATCTAGTCTTTTAAATGAATTTTATAGTTAATGTCTGTCTACTTTTATTTATTTATTTTTATATCCGTATACTTTTATAAACAGACCTGACCTCTTTCAATATGGTTGCATGATATACAGTATCTAATAAAGCAAAAATATAATCCTCTCATTGTAAGATGTGAAATCTCTTTGGAAAGATACTGGCACTTGAGAAAAGATTTCCCTGATTAGCTTTCAATTTGCCCTGCTGTCAGGGAACATGAGGCAATCCTATTTTAAAAATTAACTGAGTGCTGCAATCTAATATTGTCATAAAGAATTAACTTTTCTTTGGTTATAATGGTTGGTTAAGAGAGCTATAATGAAAATGAAAGAAATGAAGAAGGGCATATGAACAAGGGCATGGAAGTTGGTGTTTCTTTTGTCAAATTTAATGTGGGGGAGAGGGAATGTAGGTGTGTAGCTTAACAAGAAAATAGACATCATTTGTTAGTAGAGGCTGCATTAGTATGTTTAAAATTGCTCCATCAAATGGCTATGGCAGCTATTTAGCTTGTTGTTTCTCTGGTTAGTCATAAAGGGTCAATGTTAGAAATGAAAAGGAAGAAAGTTTATAAATTATACAGAGCCACAGAGTTTATTACTGATCTGTTTCTTTCCTCTTGGGAGTCACTCTAGGAGCAGCTTTGAGCAAATTCCAAATTTTCAAATGGGCTCTCCATTTCTTTCTCTCATTCAGCTTTTGATATTGTGCATACATTATTTATCACAGCTACCATTATTTCATTGGCTCAAGTTGTCCTCTGGCTCTCTGGCTGCAGAATAATATTCATTTTGCATTTGCAATTATCTAACTTAAAAGGAGCCAGTTAATTCTGCTTCTGTTCGTGCTTTCGTTTAGCAGAATGATGTCTTAAGGACAGAAATGTGAATTGAATCTTGGTCAGATCCTGAATCTCAATTACTTCTTTAATCTCACTATCTCATTGGAATATGTAACTACTGTTTATATAAGAAGTAGGAGTTACTTCTTTAAGGTTTCCTACCACTTAATAAAATAGTCATTATAGTTTTAGCGAATTGTCCCTCATGCTGGAGAATTGAGAGAAAGATTCTTCCTTTACATACTTTAGTTTCATGCTTTATGGTAAAATCATGAAGTAGCCATTTGAAAATTAGAAAACAAATTGAAGCAGTATAAATGGTCAACTTAAATAGTTCAGAGGTCTGGGGCCTGTACTTTCTGACTGGATCACACATAGTGGTTATATGGATGGGATAATTGTCACATTTTTCATTCTCCATTGTGTATAGCCATAATAATAATTTTTTTTTTAGTAATTTTAGTTTCATTTTCCCCATCCAGTTATAATTGAAATCAATTGTTTTTAAAATAACCTTCATTTAAAAGTTAGATACCTATGTTGTTTTTCATTACCAGTTGAATATCATTTTAAGTTTCATGTCTTACTTTCTACTTGACCTTGCTTTTCCTTATTATTTTAGAGTATGGACTTTTTAATCATTTTTTTGGTCCCGCTTGTTGTTCCTAATGCAAATACTGAAGATGGCAACAGATTTTAATATTAAAAATTTAAAGGTAACTAGTGATACCACTGGCAGATCTACTTTTATGAGAATTTTATAACAAAATATCCAAGATAGTCTTACTCTCCTAATGGGTCCAGTTATATATGTTTTTTCAGGAAATCTGCCCAAGGGAAAAACATGATCTCAGATCTAATTCCTCTTGGTAATTTTTAGAAACAGTATAGTTATTATTGGCAGTTAGGTGGCTCAGCAGATAGAGTGCCAGGCCAGGAATCAGGAAAACCTGAGCTCAAATTCAACCTCAGATACCTACTAGCTGTGTGAACCTGGGCAAGTCATTTAACCTTATCTGTCTTAGTTTCCTCTTTTGTAAAATGAGCTGAAGAAAGAAATAACAAGCAATTTTAGAATCTTTGCCAAGAAAAAGCCCAGATAGGGTAATAAAAAAATGAATAAGACTGAAGTGACTGAACAACAGTCATTGTTGTTATATATTTAACTTCCTGAGCATCATAAGAATTTAATAAGTGTGGCGACTTCTCTCATGAAAATACTTCAGCAGTCTCTAGAGTCTCATTTTAGTTCCTTTTCATATACTTGTGTCTAGTCTGTCACTGGATATAGACAGTGATGTCATAGCATTATAGAATCTTAAAATAACATAAAAAGGACTCTGAACCTTATATAATGTTAATGACTTCCCTTTTCAGATAAGAAATTAAGGTTTGCACAGGTTAAAGGACATACTTAGAGACACATAGTTCTTAAAAAACAGAGTCAGAATTGGAGTTCAGTCTAGGTATTTTCCACTAATGTCACTTGGAAATAGGAAAGTATTGGGAAGAAAAGAGAAGGAATAATTTTTTTCCCCCTCAAAACAATACCACTAAGAAAGATGACAATATTTTTATTTAAAGTAAAAAGTACACTCTATATAGTTGAATAATTATCACTGCTCTATTTCTGATCATGATACCAGGGAGAAAAGTAAAACCAAATCAAACTTCTTTAAGGACAAGGTGCCACATTGCTGACCAGGGGCACTATTATCCCCTAGACTATAGTCTATATACTTTTCACATTAGGTTAGGAAAAAAATAAGGCAAATCAGGCCAAAATATTGTAATATAATTCTTCAGTTTCTTTGAACCCCCAAAGGAAAAAAATAACAACCTCTTACTTTAATTCCAGCTGTTTTTCCCATTAGGAATAATTCCATTCCTGAGGGATGGAAAGGTTCAGAGATTGGCAGTGGGACTGGGAGTCTCTGTGTAACTGCTCTGACAACCATTCATTAATAGGAGATTCCTGAACAGCACTCTGGCTTGACTCTCATGCTGTTACAGGCATTAATATGCCAGTATAATCCCCAGCTCTGACAGAAATATGGCAGGGGAAAGCAGGATGTTTTTCCTCTCTTCAGTTTTGCTTTACACGTGCTACCTTACTTATATACAGCTAGTTCCCTATTATGTTATATATGAAGAAAGAAGGGGAGAAGTTGGATATTTGTTTTCAGGATGGTCCCCCTTGGTTTTTTTTAATGCACAATACCTCTTCTGGTCCTATCCTGGCATAGAACTGGACTTGAAGCAGTAAGTGGAAATTGCAAAGAGGAAGATGTTGGCTAAACTTAAGGAAAAAATATTATATTGAATATAGTCATCCAACAGGAAAATAGGTTGCCTTAGGAGGTGATGAGCTCTTCTTGTTATAGGTATTTAAAAAAAGATGAGGTTTTTCAAATAACTTCTCAATTTCTTTCTCTTGTTCTGCTATTAGTATTTACACATATTTTCAAAAAATACTATAATTATTGTCTATTAAGGATATTGTAGAAAAGTAGTATAACGCAAGGTCTCAAGTCCTATTTTCCTAGAAACTGCTACCTATTCACTCCCCTCTCCATCCCCCAAAAGATCCTAAAAATCCCTACTGGGGTTAGGGAATAAAGAATCTGTGTTTTCCAAGACATAGCAAACAGGGTCCTGAGCTTATAGTCAAGAAAATTTATGTGTAAATCCTGCCTCAGACATTTACCATCTATATGATTCTGGGGAAGCTACCTATTTTTTTTTTGTACCTCATTTTCCTCATCTGTAAAATGAAGTGATTAAACTTTCCACATCTAAATCCATGATCCTACCACACTTAGTATTTATATTGATTCATACATTTCATTTTGGTCTGGCTAAACAAGCATGGAAAATACAATCATGGCCTGAATAAATATAGTAATGCATTGCCTTTGAAAGGTATTTGAAATCTCATTCCTTAAAATTAAAATTCCCCAAGGTATAAAGATTTTAAAAGGAACATATGGCTCCTTAGACTCCTTGAATTTCTAGTTCTTGGGTTTGTTTTTTTTTAAACATACAATGGCTTATCAAAATAGGATTCTATTCTACTTATAAAATGAGCTACCCTGCTATGAGGGACATTTGTCCCTCTCAGATACCTGGTAAAAAGGGATTGTCTCTTTCATCTTGGGAAATTGTAACAGCTTCTTTCTTTGTAACAGATTCTACAAGAATCACAAACTAGTTCTCTTTGAAATATACTCAGATATGAATATTCAAAGAACATATTTCTGCTGAGTGGTATTTTGGCCAATATCTATAGGTGCAAATATACATGTACACACATATACATATACAAGAAATGAATTTTTTAAGCATTGCTTTTCTCTAAGTTACCTCTGAATACCCAATAAGAAGAGTTAATGTTCTTGCATTCAAGAGATATGTTGCAGCAGCAACTGTACACAATTTGAACAAAGGAGATAATAGGAAAAGGTCATTTTAGGAAAATGGCGAATGTTTCTAGTGAAAATGCAGATCGTTATATCTGACATCAAATCAATATCCTTAGTTCTAATGTGTGAGAAGCTTTTCTTATTTACCTCCCCAAGGCTGAATCCTTCTGCCCATCTCTTTTCATCGCAAAGCTGGATGACCTATTACTTGACTGTGTATCCAGGTGGAGTTTTTTGGGTGTGTGAATGTGTGTTTTCCCTGTGTTCCAATTGATGCTACAGATTTGGTTTTGTCTATGCAGTCAAAGGAGAAGTTGAAACTACTTGGTGAATCTAATTCTGGTAAGAGAGTTATATAAATAACATGTACCCATATTCTTTCAAATGTCTTGGCCTGAGTTAATTCTTTTTGTCCAAGCATTCTTAACTTAGGGTTTATGAACATATTTAAAAATTATTTGACACCTGTATTTCATAATAAGGGGTTTTCATTGTAATCCTAAATATTCTATTTTATGCATTAAAAGAAAATATTATTCTGAGAAGGGATTCACAAACTTCACTAACCTGCCAAAGAGGGCCAGGATACATCTAATTCACTTCTGTTAAACATGATGAAAACTTAATTAAGTTAATACAATCAATGTCACATAGTGAGTGAAAGAATTATGACTAAAACATAGTGTCTTAGTCCCTACAATACTATCCTTTCTGCTACAGTATGCCAGGAGAATGGAAAGTACAAAGAGAATAGGAACAGAATTAGGAGATATATTTTATGAAATTCTTATGAGCTAATAATAGATTCTCAAAATTTGAAGGAACCATAAAGATATCATCTAGTACAGAGTGGTCAAATGCATGGCCTATAGGCTGCATGGCTTCCCACAACACTTTGGAGTACAGCTTGAATCAAGTTAAAAAGCTATTGGGGCATATTTAACAAAATAATAAAAACACAATAAAACATAGATAATATTACATTTTAAAGCTAAGTTAATATATGACTGGTAGGGATCCTCATGCATGGATTAGTGGCATTTCTATTTGAGTTTCAATCAATCAATAAACGTTTATTAAACCAAGTGTTGGGGATACAAAAAGTGGCATAAGGCAGTTCCTGCCCTCAAGGAGTTTATAATGAATGAAGGAGATAACACACAAGTAGATATATACAAAATGAGATGCATATAGGAGCGACAATAAATAATTATAGAAGGAATTAAGTGGGCTTGGAGAAGGTAGTATTATAATTGGGATTTAAAAGAAACAGAGAAATCAGTACTTGGAGGTGAGGAGGGACAGCATTCTAGGAATGGGGGAAAGCCAGAGAAAATACTTGGAGCTGAAAGATAATGTCTTGTTTGTTGGACAGTAATGATCTAATATCATTCAGACTTAAGAATGACCTAAATAAATCCTCTGACAAATGGTTTTTGGGCCTTTTCCTGAAGACTTCTATTGATGGTGAACTTACTAATGAGACAGCTTATTCCACTTTTGGACAACTTCAGTTGTTAGAAAGCTTCTCTTCATTTAGAACCAAAATCTGCTTGTGTAATCATCACCTCTTGCTTCTAAGTTGTACCCTCTGGAGTCAAGTAAAACAAGTTTTCAACATTTTTTATATTAAAATCCTTCAAATATTTGAATATAGATATAATATTCTGGTTGGACAGTCCACTTCCCTTCCCTAATTTCCTATTTTTTCATCTGTAAAATGAGGAAGAGGTTTGGATTAGCTGGCCTATGTTTCCATCCCCAAAACCCTCAATTCTTTTTATTTATTCTTGTATAACATATCCTCCAGTCCCCCCACCATTCTGCCCACTTTTTCTGGATGAATTTCAGCTTTTTAAATACTTTTCCTCAAATGTTGCCTTAAGAACTGAACACTCTAGATATATTCTAATCAGGACATATCACTTCCCAGTTTCGGAACACAGGGTAGGTTTATGCAAATATGCTGAGCTGAATTACTCTTCTCTTTATACTTGCCAATTTCCAAAGCTTGTTAATCATGTAATACTATGAACTTCATAGATTCACAATAGGCTACAATTTTCTAATTGTTTTTTCAATCAGTTATAATTATGGACACTATCATCAACAACAACAGCAGCATTTATATAGGGATTTAAGGTTTACAGAGAAATTTAAAAATATTACCTCATCTTCACAACAGTCCTGGGAGGTAGCTGCTATTATTATCCTTGTTTTGCAGATGTAAAAAACTAGTCAAAGGTTAAGTTAATTACTCAGGGTCATATTGTTATTGAGTATATAGAACAGAATTTGAATTTGAGCTGATATGTCTATACAGACTTTCCCTGCTCCTCTTTGTGCCCAAAGTCATATAGTTGATTATAACTAGGGAAAAGTATGGCCTTAATGTTTCTTAGTGGCCTGTTTTAATTAGTGTTCAAGTAAAGTTCACTGTAGAATCTTAGTTTCATTATCACCAACTTTTAGCACACCCTGGAATATATGTTTCTCTGGTTTGTAATCAACTGCAATACTCCCTTGGTGTTCAGAACCATCTCATGCCAATTGTTAAATTTTTTAGCATGAGCATTTTTATCTTGGATACCAGAAAGCTACAAATCGGGGTCTGATTTATTATTTTGTTGTTTGTCTAAGCTTAAGAAAGTGATGGGAAAAATGTGAACAACATAGACTAAACATAAAAGTATGTCACGGGTTTTGAAGCGTGGTTGTTAAACATTTATCAGTACACCTTTGCTCTTTTCTCTTTAGAGCTCTAACTTCAAAGATCAAAAAAACCCACAAATCATTCGGGAGAGAACAAAGCTCTGATGATTTGGTATTTGAAAAACATGATGGTTGGGGCACTCCTAAATGTGAAGATCAGCAGGTGGGAGCTCTATAATGTTGCCCAACATCTATCTATTGAGAAATGGCCATGGGAGCCCAAGTTCAAATCCCTTTTCAATTACTTATATGAACTAGGGCAAGACATCTGAATTCTCTTTGCCTAGGATCTCTCATTTAAAAAAATAAAGGAGTTGGACTCAATCACCTCCAGAGTTATTTCTAGCTTTAGATGTATGATTCTATGATAATGTGGTACTTTTCTTGGAAGGTAATGAAATTCCCTACTTTCCATGACATAGTGGTATTAAAATAAATAGAATATTAGACTTAAACTCAGTTCAAATTCACACCTCAAGATACTTGCTACCTGTCGGTTTCTTCATCTGCAAAACTAGGATATTAATAGCATCTACTTCAAAGGTTTGTTGTTAGTATTAAACTTGAACCCAGGTTTTCTGAATCAAAGTTTTATGTTTATTCTGCCATAAAAAGCTTCTTTCTTCTGATGAACTACTTCTGTTTATTGTTGTTTGTCCATCATTCTCAAAAAGGACAAATGACTTCACAAAGGTGATGTTTTGATTTGCAGGTAAATTAGATTTAAGGCAGAGGGGACTGTGCAGTCATAAACCTTACTTTCTCCTCCAGGACCATCTCGGCATAGTGGCAAGATATAGATCAGGATGACTGGAGATGATTTCAGAAGTAGTGGGAGACCTTGACCTTTTTTAAGCTAAAGTCTTTCCCAGATCTTAATTTGAGACAACAGCCATTCAGTGATTAAGGCTAGGTAAGAATTGAAGCTATGAAGCTATGACTGCAAAGGGTAGAATATATCCATAAAAACACCAACAAAATAAAAGTTGGAATAAACTAATTAATAAGTGAGATTGAGTGGTTTATTACTCTCTGGAGATCCACCAGCTTACATATTTTTCCTCTGCAAAAGGCAATTTACTTATTGATGGTAGACTTGATTGACATAATTTGACAATTTGGCTTATTAGTACACTTTGTAACTAATACTATGTAAAAATGCCTACAATAATTATCCCAGTTAACTGGAAGGAGACTTGCTCAGAGAGTAAGCTAAAGAGTCAGAAATTTCCTTAACTTTTTAAAAAAAGGTTTCCTTTATCCTTCAACTTAAAAAAAATGACCATCAAACATAGGATTATCCCCTTTTTAAAAAATTATGCTTTCAAGTAAAATATTTTTCCTTTTTGTGTCCTAGTAATCTTGAATAAATTTCAGCTCCATCCTCCTCTTTGGCTGCAACCCCTTTCAAGTGCCTTGTGGGCTGATGTACAAAATACCAATAAAAAAAAAATGAAGCATTTCTTGCTACCTGTCGGTTTCTTCATCTGCAAAACTAGGATATTAATAGTATCTACTTCAAAGGTTTGTTGTTAGTATTAAACTTGAACCCAGGTTTTCTGAATCAAAGTTTTATATTTATTCTGCCATAAAAAGTTTCCTTCTTCTGATGAACTACTTCTGTTTATTGTTGTTTGTCCATCATTCTCAAAAAGGACAAATGACTTCACAAAGGTGATGTTTTGACTTGCAGGTGAATTAGATTTAAAGCAGAGTGGACTGTGCAGTCATAAACCTTACTTTCTCTTCCAGGACCATCTCGGCATAGTGGCAAGATATAGATCAGGATGACTGGAGATGATTTCAGAAGTAGTGGGAGACCTTGACCCCACTAAGTAAAATCTTTTAACTATATAAACTCAAATCTATTACACTGGATAACAAAAACTTTACAGCTGAAAAATGATGTCTGTCCATGGAAAAATACTAGTTTTTTTTAAAGCATTAAAAATAAAAAAAACCATAATTTAACTATAGCGTGTTAATTAATAGATAGATAAAACATTTTTCATACTTAGTTTGAAGTAGAGGACTACTGGCATGTAATGTGTCATGTGCTATGAGGCAGAGGTACAAAGTTTTTGTTTAATTATTTTCCTTTGTTATAAGAGATGATTCTTTGTGCAGGAAATTTGTTATTAGAGGTGATAGTGATATAAAAACAAAAAGCATCAATAAAACTTAGAAAAATATTTACCTGAAAAAATATGAAAGTTTTTGCATTTATGGTAATCAATAAAATATTACTCATAGTCAAAATGCTCTGGTAAATCATCATACCTTGTTTCCCTAAATCCCTAAAGATTTCTGTCTAGAATAAGATATTTATATTGGATTTCTGTTGCAATGTTAATATTGAGTTATTTAAAAGGAGGGAAAGATGACAAATAATCTCCTTGCAGAAAAAAAAATTCATTCCTTTCATTTCAGTGGGCCTAATTATAACACCACTTTCTATCATAGTCACTATTTATTTTCCAATTATCCTGGGATTTGGTAGTATTTAACGATGAAGCAAGAAGTACTCTAGTGTCTAATTAAGATTTTCTTGAAGGATTAATAAGTCATGTCTCATCAACCTCAGTGACCCAGAGGTGTTAATCTTCACCTTGGCACTCTAATCTTGAAGCAAAATTCTATGGATCAAGCCCCAGAGAGTGCTGAGTTAATTGTTTGATTCAAGAGATTCTCTCTTCAGACTCCTGTCCAGTAGGATTGATTCCTGAACATTTTTATACAAAATCATTTAGACACAATTTTACACAGACGCAAGGAGTTGTACTGAGATATTGCTTGTCACTATTTTTCCCTTTGCAGAGAAGGGAGCAAAGCCACATATTTTTCATTTACCCCAAAATCACTACTGTTGCTTTCTACTCTGGTGTATAGCCTTCCAAGAGCAGAATTGATATAGGTGAATGTAGCTTTAAAGCAATATTTTACAAACATTGGTTTCCTAGTGATGCATTGGCAGCATATATGGGATTATTTGGTGGCATGTGCTTCTGTAAGCCTGTACTAGATTGGTACAGGAACAAAGACATTAATTGCAATTTCTAAAAACTCTCAGCTGCTCATTCAATAACAGTCCAGTTTTGTGAACTACAACCTTTCTTTTCTTTGTTCTTCCTTCTCCTTTCTTCCTCTCCCTCTTTTTCTTCTTTCCTTCCATAGTAAGATAATTTTTCATATTGTCTTTATGATCATTTCTTAAGACAGCAAATCACTTTACTAGCTAGAGCTTGTAGAATTTAGCTAAGACACCAAACTTAAACTCAGATGACTAGCTGAGTATTTTTGGCTCAGTTTTATTATTATTATTATTTACTTAAAATAAACATGTCAAATAACTATATAGCTCTGGTGTTAAAAATACATTTCTAAATTCCAGTTTTATCCCTAGTGTTTGTTTACTAACTAATTTATAATTTTATCTGATGTTGATATTCCTTTCTTCTATTTGTTCTTTGACATGTAAATCTTTACCTTCTCATATCCTCTATAAAACTGTCACATTCATGCTGCCTTGTAAATAAAACCTATATAGGGTTGCTTAAAATGGCTGCAGTGGCTGCCCTGGTTTTGTGTACTGTGGATCTATGCTTTGAACAGATTCCATTAGAATGTCTCTTCATGTTGATAAGTATGAACAGCAGTTCCCTTCAATGTATTCTTGATTAATTTTTATGTCACTTCCTTTCTCTTATCTTCCCTTTCTTAATCTTTCTCTCATCCCCCCCTCACTTTCAAAATAGTTATATTCCCATATATTGCAAAACTTCTCCTCAAAAGAGAAATAGAAAAGTCTCTCTAACTTCTATAGGGCTTACTGTAACCTCCTTCCAAACGCCAGCTTCCTTATGGATGAAATGAAGGTAAAATGCGTTCTAAAGTCCCTTCTAGCTTTCAAAGTCTCTGGATAAACTGCTAATGCTCTAAAATTTACCTCTAATTATTAGTCAGAACTTGAGCAGGGAGATTGGGACCTGTTATCAAAAACTCATACGCGTGTTTATTGAGCTTTTTATCTTTAAAATAGTAGAAAGAATTGGGATACTATGGTCCAGATATGGTAAAAAGATGTTTCAGCAATGTTTGTTGCTATTTAGTCAATTAGTTGTGTCTGACTTTTTGTGACTATTTGGATCTTTCTTGTCAAAGATACTGGAATAGTTTGCCAATTTCTTCTTCAGCTCAATTTACAGATGAGGAAACTGAGACAAACAGTTAAATGACTTGTCTAGAGGCATAGTTAGTACATGGTGAAACTGGATTTGAACTCAGGAAAATGAATTTTCCTGCCTTCAGGACTAGTACTCTATCTATTGTGCCACCTAGACTGGAGGGAAGGGATCTAAAGCTGCTGATTTGTATGTGATGTTGTCTCTCACTTAAATTCAATTCATTTGCAGGTCCTAGCATCACCTTCCTAATATCATGGTTTTCTTTTCGAACGAAGGACAAACAACAATATTGTCTATGTATCCTTCAGTAAATAAATATTCTTAACTTCCTAAGTCTTCCAATGTCTTTCAACATTTTGTTAATTAAATCTAAGCAGTAATGTTCATCAAGGTAATATATAATTATAAAAGTATAAAACATTATTATTCTTTCACATGAAGAAGTAACAAACTTTATTAGAGAAATAAGGCATGTGCACAAATAATAATATTATGATAGTAATAATAATAATAATAACAACAGCATTTTTATGGTTGTTATTCTTCATGCTTGAAGAGGACCAAAATGACCTCATTATACTGGGCTCAAGGTACAGTGTGTCTGGCTGTGGCCAATCAGACCAATATAAGATTAGAAGACTTTATCTCACAGTTCACTTGCATTTATATAATACTTTAAATCTCATTTGAATCTCATAAACTTTTAGTGAATTAGGTACTATTATTCTATTTTACAAATGAAGAAACAGGCCAA
The DNA here is from genome assembly GCF_902635505.1 of Sarcophilus harrisii. NCBI lineage: Eukaryota > Metazoa > Chordata > Mammalia > Dasyuromorphia > Dasyuridae > Sarcophilus > Sarcophilus harrisii. The sequence goes on along the minus strand of NC_045429.1, from coordinate 186,296,522 downwards.
AGATGTATGACTTATCCAAGGTCACACAACTAGTACAAGTCTAAAATTGGAGTTGTACTCAAGATTTCATTACTTCAAGTCCAGCACTTTATCCATTGTACCATCCAATTGTCTCTATAACTTGCAGAGAAGGATTTACATTAGTAGAGGGAGCAGTAACAATGAAATCACAAATCTAGTCTCTATTTCCTGTTCTATTGCTAACATATTTGCATTAATCTCTTAATCTCTATTTCTACACAGAGATTTGCTGATGAAATTATATATTCCTATGAACAAAAGGAAAAATGGATGTATTATATAACTTGGCAAATTGCAAAGCGAGCCCAAGTGGTTCAGGGGTGTGGTGTTGAAATCCTGGGTATAAATTATAACCACTAGAGACGTTCAGAAAAAGTCTGAAACTCAGAAAGACTTCATGCAAGAATTGAGTTTTAAGTTGTACCATGAAAATTGGACAGGGTTCAGGTAGGGTAGGAGCTATGGGTAAATACTAGTTAGAAGTTATTCCTCACATTCTCCTCACTCCAACCAGGTGCTCTGTTTTCTTGCCTCTACTTGCTGGGCTGTGGTTTCCTATGCAGAGAATAGTTTTACCACAAAAAGAAAAAAAGAAACTCTCTAGGCCTGAGGCAGAGAGTTGCCTCAGTTATCTAGGTTTTCTTGGTACAGCAGCTGGCATCTTATATTTAGTTTCTGCCATTTCCCCCCTCCATGTCCTTTAAGCTCCTAAGATTCCCCTCTCTTGTTCATTTTTTGGGGGATTGGATGGATTTGGGTCAGGCAGGTGAGAAGGGGCAATGATTTTGATTGTTTTTAATATTGTTTTAGACTTTGGACCACTCATCTTGCTTTAGCTTTTAGAAACATGGTAGAATGGAAACAGTCTTGGTTCTGGACTAACACCTGCATTCAAATTCTACTACATATTCCGGTCTGCTCATCTGCTTTCAGACCTTTAGCTGTAATGTGAACATGAACTTGTAGATCTTGTCTTATTTCAATCTATTCCTTTTTTATCTGTTACTTGTTTTTAATTTATTTCCATTAACAAAAACCTATTCTTTCTCCCTTCCACTTTACTTCTCTCTTCACTGAAAAGAAAAACAAATCCTTGTAACAAATATACATAGTCAATCAAAAAAATTCCCTTGTTGGTCCCAAGTCCGTGAGGCTAAATAGTAATTGGGCTATACTCTATTAATATACATGATTGGATAAAGAATGGTCCCTGCCCACTCTCCGTGCAAGTCCTGATGTGTTGTATAGGAAATGACGATTTTGGTGGGTGGAGGCAGAGAGAGACAGGAAGAGAAGCTGGGGGAGATTGGGCCTGGGTTCCATACTCCTAGCTGCTAGTCGTGTGGCTGCTGGTCTAGCTAGCTTCTTGACTCAGCTGCACACATTGCTATCGCCGATTCTCTTCCACCACCGATCCTTCTTCACTGAGAATAAAGATAGATGATTTTCCCCTAACCTGAATTCCTGACTCTGGCTGATTTTAAAATACACGATCTTCACAGAATGGAAACAGTCTTGGTTCTGGACTAACACCTGCATTCAAATTCTACTACATACTCTGGTCTGCTCATCTGCTTTCAGACCTTTAGCTGTAATGTGAACATGAACTTGCAGATCTTGTCTTATTTCAATCTATTCCTTTTTTATCTGTTACTTGTTTTTAATTTATTTCCATTAATAAAAACCTATTCTTTCTCCCTTCCACTTTCCTTCCCTCTTCACTGAAAAGAAAAACAAATCCTTGTAACAAATATACATAGTCAATCAAAAAAATTCCCTTGTTGGTCATGCTTAAAATAAATAATGAACTGTGTATACATACACACACATGCACACACACACACAAACACACTCACAAAGTCTCATTCTGTTCTCTGAGTCTACTTTCTCTCTTAATTTACTTAGAGTAATATTTAGAGACTTAACTCCTTATATAATTTCCTCTTTACAATGACATAAGAGTACCTCCTTTATGAGGCTGATGTTGATCCAGAGATCAGAACTAACCTATTAATTCTGCTTAAATTTTACTTTTATCTTTAAAGAATTCTTTAGTTTCTTCATCTGAAAAAAGGGGCAAAAATAAATAAGCATATTTCTTGCTTATTTTGATGTAAGGCTATAGGAATGAAAGAAATATTTTTTTTTCTAAAGTCATTTTTAAAGGGATGCCATGTAAATATATAATTCAATATTGTTCCATGACAATATAACACAACTACATATAAAATGGCCAGATTTTTTCAAAAAGAGAAAAATGATGCTGACATAACATTTATTTATTTTAGAAAATGCTAAATATTTCAATGCTTATTATCTTAAGCCACTTTCAATGTTCAGAGAGTATGATTTGCCTTCATTGTACTCCTTTTCCTTGATCTTGTGTCACTTCATATATAAATTTGTTTTGGCCTGGGAAAAGGATTAGGAAATATATTCTATAGAGGGCAAAATATTAGTAAAACTACAGCTTATCAAGGTGGTTGAACATTTTTCCTCATTTAATGAAGAAATTCCTCAGGGGAATGTGCTCCATTGTGGTTTCTGCAAAGCTAGGGAAGGTCAGAAGAGAATCCTTAAGACATTCCATCTTATTTCTGTCATATATCACATACCTGAAATGCTTTCCTCTTCACTTCTCTCTTCTAGAATCTTTATCTTTCTTTAACTCTCGGGTGAAGAATTACTACATTAAACTTATCCTGAAATCTCTAATGGCTAGTCCTGCTCCCCACTTTAGCCCAAATTTCCTTTACAGATTTTATGTTTAATTGTCTGCACACATATGTTTTTACTTTAATAGAATGACAATTCCTTGAGAAGAAGAGCCTTTTGAAGATGAGGGGGTCATCCCCATACCCTAGCACATTATTGGTACACAAAAGACATTAAACAGATCTTATTAAATGAATGGGCAGCTAAGTGGGGCAGTGGGTAAAGCACTGGGCCTGGCATAGTGGATACAGTGCTAAAACTGAGTCAGTAAGGCCTGATTTCAAATCTGGCCTCAGATTTCTTACTAACTTTGTGACTGGGAAAACCTGTTTATTTCAGTTTTCTCATCTGTAAAATGAGCGGGAGAAAAAAAATGATAAAGTATCCCAGTATCTTTGCCCAGAAAACTCCAAATGGGCTCACAAAGAGTTGGAAATATCGAAAACTGTACAACAACAACTACTGAATGAATAAATTTTGAAATGGGAACAAATGGAGTTTCAGTTAAGGGAAGTTATGATTATTGGGAAAAGGGAAAAGGTGGGAAGGAAAGAAAAATCCTGTGAGTATTATTTAAAGGAAGGGAACATAAATAAAAAGCTTTAAAGTGGTTTATGAAAATTTGATCAATTATCCACTCAAGTATTTATTAAATGCCTCATTGTTCATGGTATACTAGGTAGTAGAGGAAAAAACCACAAGAATAAAATAATCCCTTGTCACAAGAAATTTACTTTCCAATAGTAATATCTAACAATAGATAACAAAGCTGTTTCTAAATATAATAGCACCAATTTCATGTATAGAATGTTAAAATATGTGTAAAGTGCTTTTAAAAACTTAAGTGTTGTATGTATGCTAGTTACTATTATTATTATCATTCTTACTATTTACTACTACTACTTTGTCATAAGTATTATTTAAAATTTATTAGTTTACTCATGGGCCACTAGGGGGCTCCCCCATCTTCCACAAAAATTGCTGCCTGAATGAAGCCCGTTAACAGAATCATGAATTAAAATATTCTAGAATTTAAAGAATATGCTTTCCCTATATCAACATTGTCATGTTTAGATAGCTTCCTGAAAATCAAAGTTTAGTGTTTTAAAATCTGCTTGAACCAAAATGTATTTAAACTTGATCATTAAAACACAGGACAATTTATAGTAAATAATTTTACAATGCAAATGTAAATATCTGTCTGCTGAAGAATAAGGCAGAATGTTTTTCTGAACCCAATTTCTTTTGTGTACTAAAAAGGCAAAATTTCTAGTCTAAACATAACAGTTTTGTGGTTATTTTAAATCAATAATAATCTATTTTTAAAACTGAGAAACACAAATATTTTCTAGCATTACTTTTTTCACTTAGGAATTGTGCTCTGATGTCAAAGTGATTAATATTGTTCAAAAAAGCTCAAGGAATAAAAATCCCAAACCTTGCATATACCATTGCTTTGCTACTGTTAGAATTTTTTCGTACTTTATCCTTCCCCTCCTCCTATGCCCCAATTTAGCCCTGCATACTTGCATTTTTTCTAAAGTCAATGGAAGTCCTGAGATATATTTCACTTATTGTTCTAACAAATGACAAATTTGAAACTGGTTCAGAATTTGTTATCACAGCATATTAAATCATATTTATGCCTACAGTGTGATTTCTAGTCTAGGAAAATGTTTGGTATTTAGCATATTTGGTACAGTATATTGGAATCTATATATTCTCTCCCCAATCCCCTCAGTTGCATATGTATTTTTGTTGTTTTATTTTCTTATCAAATTTTGTGATATGAATGTTCAGGCTTAGACATAGAGGCTAAATGAACATCTTAGAAATATAATACCTTTTTGAGTCTAATTGATCAGCACTCTAAGACAAAATTTGTTTTCTTCCTTGTTTTTTTTTTTTTTTTCTTTTGGAAAATCTATACATATTCATCTTAGCCTTTTAAGTTATTTCCTAACTAATGTCAAATAATAAATTTACAGAATCAGGACCAAAGATTTCTGTCTAGAAGTGACTTTAGAAAAGATATCCAATCCACTTCTCTCATTTCATAGATTGATTTGCTAATAGTCATACAGGAAGTAAGTGAGTTGAGATATGAACTACATTGTCTTGCTGATTCCATATCTAACAGTCTTTGCACTTAGTATCCTCCCTCTCAGTTAAAGCAACAAAAAATGTAGTTTAGTAATATTTTGTTTCTAATTTGCCATCTGTGGATAGGATTGCCAAGGGAAAAAAAAAATTTTTTTGTAGGGCCTGAGGTAGATACAGATTTTTTTCTTGACATACCTTTTCCTTCCCATCTGCTTATGTCCCCCAACCCACTCCAAATTTTCCAATTCTTATTTTTAGGAATTTTGTGTGTATTGTACATGTTTATATCTAACACAGAGATATTTATTTGATTTGCTTCCTCTTATTTGAAAATGTAATGGCAATGAATCCTGAAAGAAATTTCTTAGCACTAAACATGAATTTAAATATTCTTCAACAAACTGTAATTTACTGATTTTTTTTCAGCAATTCTATATGTTTTTATTATTATTTTTAAAATTTAATTGATTTTCTTTTTAAAAAATTATTTTCCCCAGTAACATGTGAAAATGACTTTTTTGGGGTTATACATGTATTTTTTAAAAAACATATTTCCTTATGAATCATGTTGGGAGAGAAAAATCAGAACAAAGGAAAAGTTAGAGAAAAAAAATAGGAAAAAAAGTCAACATTGCATGTGTTGATTTACAATCAGTCTCATAGTTCCCTCTCTGGATGTGGATGGTGTTTGCCATCCAAAGTTTACTTGGATTGCCTTGGATCATTGGACCGTTGAGAAAAATCAAGTCTGTCATAATTGATCATCTCACAATCCTACTGTTGCTGAGTACAATGTTTTCCTGGTTCTGCTGTTTTACTTGGCATCAGTTCATGTAAATTTTTCTAGGGCTTTCTAAAATCAGTCTGTTCATTTTTAAAAAAACAGAACAATAATATTCCATTATTATATACTATAACTTATTCAGCCATTTCCCAATTAATGGGCATTTACTTATTTTTCAGTGCTTTACCACCATAAAAAGAGTTGCTACAAATGTTTTTGCACATGTAGGTCCTTTTCCCTCTTTTATAATTTCTTTGGGATATAGACCCAGTTGTGGCATGGCTGGATCAAAGGTTATGTACAGTTTGATGGCCTCTTGGGCATAGTTCCAAATTGCTCTTCCAGAATGGTTGGAATAATTCAAAACCCTCACCAACAATGTATTAGTGTCCCAGTTTTCTCAGTTCCCCTCCAACATTGAAATTTCTAATAAGGATAGGAATAGTTTGATAAAGTTATTTCTCAATTTTTGCTTGACCTGGGCACATTGGGTTGTGACAAGTATTTTAGTAAAAACTGCATTTTCCTGAAAAAGTCTTCATTTTCAAGTTAAGCATTTGTGTTGGAATGAAATTGCCTAGCTTATTAAACTGAAATTATTAGTGATGTAAATACTTATGATTGTAAGCTAAAAAGAATATCAATCATTTGCCCAATGCAACTAATTCTAAACATTTTAAAAATATTTTGTTGGGTCACAAAGATTTCTATTAGACTGTAAGCTCCATGAGCAGCAAAGATGTCTTATATAAACTTCTTTGTCTCTATAATACAACATAGTGCTCTATACTCAATAAATTATTTCACGAATCTAGAATTAAATTGAGCCTTGAGATCAGAGATCTAAGAATTACTTGATTAGATTTAGGCACTGGAGAGGAGATAAAATCTTTAGCAAAAGAAAATAAAGAAAATAGTTATTATCTTTATCTTGAAAAATCATTTCTGATTTGATTTGGGCTGATCTTCAGAGAAGCAACAGTTTATGGGCTATTTCAATAAGTACTTATTGAGCGAAATTGATTCAATAGTTAGAAGAATTCTTTTCTATTTCTATTTCTTTGGCATGAAACTAATTGTTGTTCATTTATATTATTAATTTAAGTAGGACTTGATGAATACACCTTTGTGCATGGAAGAGGCAGCTAAGTGGTAAAGTAGACAGAACCCTGGACTTGGAATCAAAATGACCCAGTTTCATGATTTCAAAATCTGTCTTCAGATACATATTACTCATGTGACCCTGGGCAAGTCTTAACCCTTTAACTGCCTCAATTTCCTCATCTGTACAATGGACTGGAGAACGAAATGGCAAACCACTCTGGTATCTTTGCCAAGAAAACCCCAAATGGTGTCTAAGAGTCAACAAAAACATTGTACATAGCAAAATTCTAGGAATGTGAAGAATGCAAACAAGTAAGGATCTTGTCTTCAGAAGCTTATAATCTTGCTAGTTGAGAACATAGTGATAAAATGTACAGAACTAAATTACAAGGCAAGATTACAGAAGTATTTCCGTTTCTAATGTTGTGAGTTGCTTCTCTTTTTTACTTTCTGATTATCCTGGAGGCTTCAACACATTGTCCAAAATAAAGGATCTCAGCATTCAAGAACTTTACTACTTGTTAAAGGGCAAATAAATATGAACCAGATTGGATAGAGAACCCCTTGGTAAACCAGTTTTCATCACATCAAAAGTGCTATATTGTTGTCTCATAATCTACAAAGCACTGTAGATATTGATCTTAAGGTCACTCAAATTCCTTTGCTACTACTATATATAATCTTTCTTTTTGGATATACACAATTTTATAGCTTTAACAAAGTTTTGGATATATATTTATTCATTTTAATTCAGGTGATTCAACATAAAATTAGTTTGGCATATTAATTTCTTTTCTCCTGAAATCTAATTCTGCTCATAAGAAACAAACAAACAAACAAAAAACCCCAAAAAAACTTGAGGACAGAGGCCAATCGCATAATCCAGTTTCTCAAAGGTCATTAAATAATTAACAAAAAGTTAATCAATTTGTAATGGGCAGTTTTAATCAGTTGTCTGTGCCTAGAGGCCACTGAATAAAACTAAGTAGATTTATTTAGCCGTTTAAGCTCTCATGGAGGGAATGATCTCTTCCATCATCACTTTATTAGGATTTGCTCTAATCCCAATAGTTTGCTTCTGATCATTTATATGTGTTGGCAGGTGATGACCTCCTCTCATCTTCCATGCTAATTCTCTGTTCTAATTGGCCAAGGATAACATTAGAGAACATGCTACATCCCAGCTAAATCACCACGTCTAACTTTACCTGTCCACAGAAAGCCCCCATGGATTTCAACCACAGTCATATATATTCATTACTATTGGCAGTCCCTTATATTGTCCCTGAGCAGTTGTCAAAGACCTCAATATGCTAGTATAGTTATAGTTCAGAGAGTTTCTCTGAAGAGAGAAACAAGACCAGTTTTCATTGAGGGCTAGGAAAGAAATAAAGGTCCATTTCTCTTTTTGCCCATCTGAGTTAACACCGGAAAGATTTTGTGATTTCTTTGTGGTAACTGTCTCTACTAATGCAAATTGAAACTTTTCCATGATAAGTCTTAGAGGGTAAAGTGATTTACCTAATATCACAAAGCTAATTAGAGGGAATTTCTGACCTCTATATGTGCTGCCAAACATTACAGTATCCCACCATGCCATAACAACCTCAGAACTGAAATTTATTTCTTCCTGTTGCTTACAATGTTACTGTTATGTCAAAGATACTTTTATTGTACTAAAGATTATTTATTGGGATACATATATCTTTGTATATGTATGTTGTAGCCAATATAATGTATATTGAAACTTAACAGATACTGCTCCCTTTCCCCAACATACTTTTTCATATTTTATTCTTTTTGCAACATGGTCTCTGGATGATTTTCTCCAAGAAGTGATTGCTGACAATCTACTGGCATCTACCATAGCTCCACTAAAGGAAGAGAATGTGATGTCTGGACATGTGTAGTCTTGTGGAAAGGACTCTTATTTCACTCATAGACAAGTGTAGCAGTAGGGCTAGCAGTATTTCCCCAGAGATGGTCTGATTTAAAAAAAAATCAATATTGACTCGACATATTTTCATTTACATCAGTGCATGGCTTTCAGTTGGGGGGCACAAATCAATAGCCAGTTTTTAACACTGCTCAACTAGTTTTTCCTACTGGACTTCAGACAGACCATTTCCCTTTAACACACTTTCTTAAGGAAAAAAGTTTCATGGTTTTTTTCAGCGACTAATTATAATAACTTGAACTATAGTTAATCATATGACATTATTCTCATTACCATTTACAACCAATTAACTTTGTACTTAGTGGATGCATTTGAAACAGGAGGCAATGTTCTAAGAAGAAAGGGAGCAGAAGTTCCTGGGAAGAATTATCTAGTTCTAAAATATATTTAGCTTAATGTCTCTACAACAGGTGCCATGTCATATATGTTCATTGTTGTTGTTCAGTCTTTTCACTCATGTCTAACTTTTCATGATCCCATTTGTTGTTGTTGTTTTTTGTTTGTTTGTTTGTTTTGCTTTTTTTTTTTTTTTTTGACAAAGATAGGGAGTGTTTCTTTCTCCAGCTTATTTTACAGATGAGGAAATTAAGACAAATAAGGTTAAGTGACTTGCCCAGGGTCATACAGACAGTAAGTGTCTGAGGTCAGATCTGAACTCAGGAAAATGAGTCTTCCTAATTTCAGGTCCAGCATTAAATATACTGCACCATCTAGCTACCAGACTGCTATTTATTAGAAACTGGATAGTCATTGTGGTGATATTTTATAGGTAAAGGTGTGGTGCATACAAAAATAATAATATATTGATCTGCCTTTTATAATTTTTGAAGTTCTTTTCAAAAAGTTCTTCTTTGAAGAACTTCTTCTTAGAGCTACCCTGAGGAGTAAGCAGTGTATGATATCTGTTTCCCAGATGTAGAAATTCAAGTGACTTAAGCCATAAGTGTTAGAGATCAGACTCAAAAATAGGTCATACTTATTCAGGCCTTTAATTCCTTAAATGTGGCTGATTCTCTAAATCTTATCACTCCAAAAGGTTCTTTTGTTGACTATGTCAATAAATCTGTCTTTTGATAACAAATAGTTATATCTATGAGCATAGGCGTACAGCAGTATTTAGCATTAAAAAACTTAAGATGTATGTGTTTGTGTATGTATACATATATTTCTATACAAACATATATATATACACTCTATCTTCTTTTCCTTCTTCCTTCCTTCCTTCCTTCCTTCCTTCTCTCCCTCCCTCCCTTCCTTCCTTCCTTTTCTTCTATTTAGATAGCTTCAGCTAGGTAGCTATGGTGCTGAACAAGTCAGAAAAACTTATTTTTATAAATTCAAATCTGCCCTCAGGTGCTTACTAGTTATGTAACCATACACAAGTCACTTAACCTCAGTTTCCTGATCTGAGGGAGAAGGAAATGGCAAATCATTCTATCTTCCCCATCTTTGCCAAGAAAGCTCCAAATGGAGTCACACACAGAAGGACACAACTGAAAATCTCTGAACAGCAACATCTATGTATGTATGCATGTTTTCATCTATTTATTGATCCATAGTTTAAATTGAAATTGCTATAGTATATAAAAAAGACTGGAGACCTGAGTTTTGCTTACTCTCTCTATTCTGACATTATATAAACTCAGTTAAGTCACATTAACTCTCCACACCTGAGTTATCTAATGAATAAAATTGGGATAAAAATCCTTGGAAAATGGATCAGATGACCTTTTTTTTTTTTCACTAGCTACATTGGCTATTTACACTAAAGTTCAATATCAAATTGTAATGATGCAAATATATATTTCATCAACCCTTTAAAGATCCACGATTTCATCAGTATAGTGAAGTATACCTCCATTTAGACATATTACAAACCTGTGTATATCTTAGTACACTAGCTTCATGACTTTCAATGACTGAAAAATTAATTTCTCACTCTAGTGGTAAATTTCTCAGAAGCTAGCTGAATTAGATATTGGAGGACAAATATGCCTGACTATATATGTTAACAATTATTGCTACTCAAATGCTGAAATGATGAGCCTCATTCTCTGTTATTCAGAAGGCACAACATCAAGGCATAAGGTGTTAACAAGTTTTTTTTATCAACTAATAATTTGCACACATTTTCAGCATCTTTGCTCTGTATAATTCCAAAGAACCCAGGACTGATAAAACTGTCAAAGCATGTAAAAATAGGACCATTATTTTTTTTAATAAGTACATGTACTTTGAGCCCTCCAATAAGTGATACATCAAAGTACACAGTAGTGATCTTTTCTGGAAGAAAAATTGCATAATTTCCTGACATTTACTTCTTCTCTCACCTATTACTCGACTCTTAAGATTCTACATTTTAAAAAATACCTATATTCTTTATTTGAGGGTAGAAGAGAAAATGAATTGAATTTGGAGACAAAAAATCTGGCTCTGACACTTAATATCAGGTACCTTAGCAAGCATTAAACTCAGTTTCCTTAGCTGAAAAATGAAATATTCCAATTTGCCTCCACAAGAATTTAGTAAATACCTATTATTTGCTTTATACTGGGGACACAGAGGCAAAAATCAAAACATTCTCTGCTCTTGTAGAACTTAAATTCAATTGGAAAGAAACAAGTGCAGGATATGTCATCAACTTGCATTTCAATGAATGCTTAATTTGTAGTTGGTAAGGTTGGGATTATAAGTGCAAAGAATGAAACAACCCCTACTTGTAAAGTTCTTATATTCTAATTAAGGAGATAATACTTGTTAGAACTAACAAGTGATAAATACAAGGATATTTGAAGTAGTTAAATGGGATGCAATTTTACCAGTGAAAGGGATAAGGAAAGGCTTCACACATAATATGGTACTTGAATTACTTCTTAAAGAATAAGAAGTGAGGTGAAGAGAAAGAGACATTTCAGGTATGTACCAGATGGTGCAAAGGCACAGAAATAGAAAGGGGAACATCACTTATAAGAAAAAGTTGATGCTTAATCATTTTCTAGTTGTGCCTGATTCTTTTTGATCCCAATTGGGGTTTTCTTAGCAAAGATATTGGAGTGGTTCAACAATTGTCTTGTGAGGAAAAGAGGGAAAGCCAATTTGGCTGGAATACAGTATTTTAGAGGACTAGTAATTTCCAATGATATTCACAATGTAGGTTGGTGCTAGATTGCATAGAACTTTTAAAGCTAGCCAGAGGAGCTTATATTTTATTCTAGAAACAATATGAAGTCACTAGATTGATATATATTTAAATGTAGATATTTATTGTTGTTCAGTCATATCTGACTCTTCGTGACACCATTTGGGATCTATCCAAAGATAATGGAATGGTTTGCCATTTCTTTCTTTAGCTGATTTTACAGATGAGAAAACTGAGGTAAACAGGGTTAGTGACTTGAAAGTTAGGAAATATCTGAGGCCAGATGAAATTTGAACTCATATTTTCCTAATTCCAGGTCTCACACCATATCCTACTGAATTATCTAACTTTCCCTAAATATATATATATATATATATATATATATATATATATATATATATATATAAAGTACATTGCAAATCCAAATTGATTTCATGGATGAAGGTGAGAAAATACTGATAACTTGAGATATCAGAAAGAGCTTCTATTTAGATGGTAAGAGTTGAGCTGAGATTGAACAAAACTAGGGATTCATAAAAGTACAAGTGAGGAAGGAAAGCATTCTACATATGAGCGAAAAACTGGCATACAATGAATATTATATACAGAGAAGAGAAAGTAGGACAACTGGAACTGTAGAACATGTGAAGTAGAATAACATGAAGTAAGTTTTGGAAGAGAATTTGGGGTCAGATTAGGAAAGACTTTAGCCACATATAAACATAATGTAATATAGTATCTATAATATAGTATATAATATAATATACAAATAAATAACATAAAATAACTATAATAAATAATGAATGAATGACATATAAATAAAATAAAGCAGCGGTTCTTAATGGTTTTTGGTGTCATGGACCCCTTTGGAAAAAGTATGATAGGCTTATGTACCTATCTCAGAATAATGTAAAATACTTAAAATTATGCTTAAAATAAAATACAAAGGATTACAAAGGAAACCAATTAGGTTGAAATATTATCAAAATAATTAAAAAAAATTCCTGGATCCTGTGAAATAGAGGAATTTATATCTAAGAGGAAATGGAAGCCATTCTGCAGAAAGGGGGACATGCTGCAGGAAGTGGGAGGACACTGAAGATTTCATAGTAGGTAACTGATATAGTTAGAGCTGGACTGCAAAAACATGAATTGGGTAATCATGTAGACAGATTGTAAGATATTTTTAAAAAATTCTCTGGAACTTCATTTTTTGGTATTTCGATGTTTCCTATTCCTATTTCCACTATTGGATTCCCTCCCCCACAAAAGAAAGAGAAGATGTTATAGTTGAAAGCAAGTTTTATGATAACATAGTATTATAGTATGCAATATCAATTTATATGTCACCTTTGAACAGCTATCAACTATATTCTTTACAGAGTTTAGCCAACCCTGACTAAGAAAACAAAAATACCCGAAGAGGTGAAAGTTAGTTTAAATTAGGAGTCAGTTTCATTTTAGCCTCATTGCTAATTCTGGATCTAAGTAATGCCTAAGGGCATCTCTGACAGGCCTAAGGCAGGAGAAAAGGAAAAATGATAGAGGAAGAAGGGAGCAATAAAAAATATTGAAAGGAGGTAGGGGAGGATCGAAAAAGAATAAGCCAATATAAAAGTAAGAAGAAAGAAAGGGGAGAAGAAAAAAGTAGTAAAAAGATGATGGGAGACTTATAGAGGCAAAATTTGCCTTTGGCCCAACAAATGACATTGGGGCAATAGATGCTTACTTTTGGTAAGTGTTTAATCCTTTCTTTATCTGAAATTTATGCTGAGTATTAAAAAATACTAAAAGCTCATAGCTATGATGACTATATCATAATTCTGTGCAAGATTTGAAATTTTGTGGAAATTCATTTATGACCAAACCTCAAAGAATATGCTTCTATATTCAGTTATTCTTATGTAAAAGAAACCCTTGTGTACTTTAGACAAGCTAGTAGAACAGTGCAACCTTGTCAGAGATATGCATTAGAAAACAACTGACTTTACCTTTCACTAGTGGGATGCAATCACCTCATTGTAAACTGTGTATTTTACATAAATGTATTCAGTTAAATTCACTCCAATTCAATGTAATATATATATATATATATATATATATATATATATATATATATATATATATATATTAAACCCCAATTATGTTTTATGCATTATCTTAGGCACTGGAAAATGATATGTAAGCTCCTTAAAGGCAGAAACTGTTCCATTTTTTGCTGTAGTACTTAACACACAGTAGTGCCTGGCACATAGTAAGGAAGAGTCCATAAATGCTTGCTGAATTGAATTATTATAAGCCCGACTCTCAAGTGTGTACAGTCTAATAGAGTTATCTGGGAAGGAGGGAAAAAGTGAGTAAATGAATATAATATGAGAGAAATATACATGCAAAAGGATGTTCAGGAAAAGTTCTATGAGAGATTCAAAACTCATTTTGACTTGTAGGGGATCAGGGAAGGCTTCATCCAGAAAGCTGATTTAGGTTTTGAAAGAGGGAAGAAACTTCAAGAGAAGGTGATGAGAGAGAAGGATGGCAGGAAGAAAGAAAATACATACTAGACATGGAGAACAGCAGGCCCAGAAGTGTGGGTGATGAGGAGGAATATTGAGAATACTGCATGGAGAATGACTAAGATTTTTTGTAACTTAGAATTTATAAAAAGAAGATGATATAAAGCTGGAAAGGTATATTGGAACCAAATTATGGAGCATCTAGGATTTATCTTTGCAGAAATAATGACTTTTTCTTTTTATTCCAGGATGATCCCAATCAATTGTTCTTGTATATAGTAGAAAATATTGGGAACTCCATCTTGTTTTTCTTCTGTGGAGGACAGAGGCCCATGATTGAAGCACTAGTAGAAAACAATAAAGGACTAAAAAAGAAAGCCCTAAAGCATATTATTCATGACAAGGTTTATGTGAGGAAAAGGGATCACTCAAGTTGTTCTATAAACTGCCAACCAAATCAATCTAAGGTTAGAGGTCATGTTAAAATAAGATATTTTCATTATACAAAAACTCATTTTTTTTTTGCATTTGTATTTTGTTTTAGTTTCCTATTAAAAGTTCTTTTTGAAAGTTCTCTTTCAAAGTTCTCTTTGTTTCTACTGCAAGAAGGGGAAATGTTTATCAACATCTAGTCCAAGTTAGAAAGGAACAATGTTTTCTTAGACTGTGTTCCTTGGTACTCTGGTTCCAGGAAGGACTTTAAGAGGTTCCTTAGAAGAAAAAAATAAGGTTGTGACGGAATATTAGTACACACACACACAAACACAGACATACACACACACACACACACTCTCTCTCTCTCTCTCTCTCTCTTTTCTTTGCTATATATTTGTGGGCATCATGTACATTATCTACGGCAGATGATAGTGATGGCTAACATTTCTCTTCAATTTTTAAGATTTGCATTATCTCATTTGATCAGAGAGTTATTAGGGATTAGTCAAATTTAATAACATGTCTAAAAAGTTAATTTCTTACTGTTCTATAATCAATTATTGAGGGACACAAATGATAAAAGTTGCTTAATTGTATAAGAGTATAATCTGTATTAGCAGAGTATACATAAAATAATTAGTGTCTATTTGTATTTTCAGTGGATTTCCTTTTATTTAAAAATTCTACCTTTTGAATATCAATGCCTATTGAGAAAAAAATGGGCAAAATGGGACATACGAAGAGACTTTAATTTGGTGATAACAACCAAGATCACCAATGAAACAGATATTAACCTAGTTTGGATATAAAATCTTAAATATCAAAGAAACAAGTATAAGTGATAGTGGTCTTCACTTTTATTTTCAGTCATGCTAATGTATGGCATATTACATATTACCAAATTTAAAAAGTTTAGTTTCATGGTTCTGATAAAATGGTACACAGCCAACAATCATAGAGAACAGATCACAGTCAATTTAGAAACAGAATTCTAACTTTTTTTTCCCTTAACAAAAATCGTGATGAACTAAAACAACCTCCAAAAACACTGGCATATGTAAGCAAAAGAAAAAAAATGATGAAAATTGTTTTCAAGCATCTTACATGGTGAATTATTGGATCCAATTTTGTTTCCAATTATAAAACACTCACTGATAGCAAACAATCATATTCATCTCACTAAGTAGGCTCTTTTTAATATTGTTAGATCCAAAATAAACTGATCTGAAGATAGGCTGTATTTTAAAATCATTTCTTTGTGGTCTGGTAGTATTAATAGTAGGCATTTAAAAAGCTATTTTAAAAAGATTTTTATTGGAAGGATTCAACTATTGTCTTATTTAAAGTGAAGGGTTCTGACATTACAAACCACTATCACCATCACCTTTTGATTTGAGATAATCATTTACAAAATAATTCATGATACCATAAATCTAAGTATGTCTATCCAGGGCATGGACTACAGACTTGTATTCAAATGAACATCCTTTTCCTTCTTAGTTATGACTTTTCCAAGTGCAGTCAACCTAGTCAGAAGCCGGACTTCATTTTCAAATGATTTAAGGGTACATATAAACATGACCCTAGATCAGGTGCCACAGAGCAAACAGCATTTTCATAGTTGTAGCTTACTTTTAAAACATGAGATTTATTTAAACTGTTGATAATGAGCAAACATTTTTAAACCACTTACTATGTGTAAGGCACTGTACTAAATTCTGGGGGTATAAAGCAAAATGAAAAACAGTTCTTGTCTTCAGAAGCTTAATTTTCTTTGGAGGCAGAGGGAGGATATTTTAAAACAGCACATTATTATAACACAAGGCAAAGTGACTGACACAATACATCATATTCAAACTCCCTTGGTAGACTTTTTAAGCTGCTCTATTATCAGCCTCCTAGTTGGCCTCTTTGACTATACTTTTTTTTTTTTTTTTTTTTTTTTGTTTTTTGCTACAGTCCACCCTCCACTCAGCTCCTAAATGATTCCTAAAGCTTTTATATGACTGTCTGACCACTTTCCCCCTGAGTCATGGAGTTCAATGACTCCCTATTGCCTCTCTGAGAAATGGGGAATTACCACAGAGATAGATTTCAGGCACGGGGGATACACATACATAGCTCTACTGTAAGTGTGCGTGTGTGTGTGTGTGTGTGTGTGTGTGTGTGTGTGTGTGAGAGAGAGAGAGAGAGAGAGAGAGAAGGTTGAAATGATAAAATTTTTGAAATGGGAATCTATATGTCAGGTGAGTGAAAGTAGGGGTAACACTGAGGTGGTACCAAAGTTCAAATACTGGAAAGGGAAGTTAAGACATCTGTTTTGAACAATTTGAATATGAGCCATCTATAATAGGAAATCCAAATCATAATGTCCAGTCAGCTGATGATAGTAACTCAGGAAAAAGACAGGGGATAGATATATCTTTATTTTTTTCCTCTCTCCTTTCTTCCTTCCCTCTTTTTCCTTCCTTCCTTCCCTCCTCTTCCTTCCTTCCTTCCTTCCCTCCTCTTCCTTCCTTCCTTCCTTCCTTTCTTTCTTTTTCTTCTTCCCTCCCTCCCTCCCTTTCTCTCTCTTTTTTCTTTTCTCTTTCTTTCTTTCTTTTTCTTCTTCCCTCCCTTCTTTCCTTTCTCTCTATTTTTTCTTTTCTTTCTCTTTCTTTCTTTCCTTCTTTCCTTCTCTCTCTCTCTCTCTCTCTCTCTCTCACATTTCTTACATATGGAAGCTGATAAAATGACTAAGATACATAGTGCAGGGATAAAAGAGAAGTAGGCCCAGGATAAGGTGTTGGGGAACAATCACAATCAGGGGCATGACATGGATGAAAAACTAGGAAAAAACACTGAGGAGTGATCAGACACATAGGGGATGATCTAGGAGACAGTAATGCCAAGGACACATAAAGAAATAGCCAAGGAGAGAGGTGATCAATTATGTCAAATCATGCAGAAAGGTCAAGAAGGATGATGACTGAGAAAAGGCTACTCATATTGACAGTTCAGAAATTGTTGGTAACTTTTGGGAGAGCAGTTTTAGTTGAATGATGAGGTTAAAAAAGCAGACTGAAGAGGGTTTAGAAATGAGTGAGAAGAGAGGAAGTTAAAAATACTAAGTATAGAAAGCTTTCTCGCTGAGTTTAATTTAGGAAAGAAGAGATATAGGATGATATGCTGGGATGGTGGGATTAAGTGAGGATTTTTAAGGATAGGAGAGAGAGATGTCTTTGTAGGCAGTGGGGAATCAGCTCTTAGATAAGGAAAGATTGAAGATAAGAGAGAGTGTGGATGACAGTGAGCAATCTGTTGGAAAAAGATAGACATAGATAGGATCAAGAATACATATAGAGGTATTGGCCTAGGCAAGGAGAAAGGGTACCTCTTTGAGGCTGGAGTGAAGGAAGAGATAATGAGGAAGGATGTCTGAATGAACTGAATGAACAGAGAGGAGAAGGAGGAACTGTCAGGGAATGGTCTAATTTTTTTCATTTAAGTATGAACTGCATTCTCAGCAAAGAGAGTGAGGGAAGGTGTTGCCATGGAAGGCTTGAGGAGAGATGAAAAGGTTCAGAACAGTCACTATTAAGAAAAGGACAGCGAACTGACCAGGGTAGAATCAGGAGGACTGCTTTATCAATCTGGACTTAACTAAAATTAGATAATATAACTTTGTTGTACACTGATTTTATGATTTCTTTTAGTTTCATTCAGGAGCACTGTGAATAGGAATGAAGAAGACAGATGGTAGTAATAATCCACAGTTGGGGTTTATTAAGAAAAGATCCAAGAGATGATGGTTGGAAGCTAGTATTAGTTGGATATAGGGGTAAAGTCTTGTCTTAAGATAGGCTGCTGGAGCTTGGAAGTTGGAGAAGACCCTACACCAGGGCTGATGCATTGCAGAATTGTCTCTGTAGCTTGAGAAGGTGGCTGGATCTTATTCCCAGAGACAGTGAGGAGACATAATGGATAGAATTTTGGCCCTGGAGTCAGAAAGACCTGAATTTAAATTTGGCCTTAGATTCTAGCTGTTAATTCACTTAACCATTGTCTGCTTCAGTTTTCTCAGCTGTAAAATGGGAATAACAATAACATCTACTTCTCATGGTTGTTGCGAGGATCAAATGAGACCATATTTGTAAAGTGCTGGTACATAGTAAGCACTTAATACATATTTATTACTTCCTATTAGGTAGGTTCCTTTCTATTATTCTAGGTAATTGTCTAATCTGAGAATTACTGAATATTTGAGTCAGGTCTGTATTATGAGTCTTTGGATCCTATTAGGCCCAATCCTGTCAGGATAACTTTTCAGGAGTTTCAAAGGACTATCCTCACCCTTATTCCACCTAGTTTCTGATTTTCACAGGCTCAATTTATAGCTTCCTGTGGGTCTGCAGTGGACTTCAGCATTGACTTAATCTTAAATTATAGTCATGAGAATCAGGCAATCAATTGAAATTCACAAAGAAAGTACTGACTTCTTTGTTATGTTCAGCTCTATTCTGAGCATATATTAAAGAGCAGGTGATTTGAATAAGTTAATAAAGCTATCAAAGATTTCTGAGTCTTAGAGCATCTGATTGAATGGCTAATGTCATAGTGGATAGAGAACCCAGGACATCTGTGTTCAAATCCCTCCTCAGACAATTAATTATTGTCATTCCCTTGCCTAAGATACAATTTTCTCTTGGATTCTGTTCTAAAATGCAAAATGGGTAAATTGGGATGAAGTAAGGTCCTTTCTAATGCTAAATCTATATGTCTAAGTTCATGTATTTTTTTATAAGGAAAAAAATGTCTACTGAACTTTGACATTCCATTAAAAATGTCAATCCTGCTCTTTTTCTTTTTGCACATGGTTGTTCACTAATCCAAATGGTCTCATTAACACCATGGCTCGATTTTTGAAGCTTTTATTACCTTCATTCAAGTAGTTTCCAGTTATATCTATAAGACTGGCAAAGCATAATTATTAAGAATACTGTCTTATAACTGTTTTAACGATTCTGCAAGAGTGCTAATGTTAATGTTGTGGTCATTGTTTTCATGGCTTTCTAATGAAGTATAAAATTGCTCAGATTTTTATTAACAAAGTGTCAAGTGTTGTACCTACAGCACCTTGTCTAATATCAGTGGTATGATTTTTAGTTCCTTTGCTTGATGAAAAGAACTTACTCTAAAGACAAAAACAAAGAAAACAACCAGAAAAATTCTTCGATTAGACCATCCATTAAAATACAAAGAAGATAATCCCAATGTGACCTTGGACAAGTCACATAACTGTTCAGTGCCCCAGGCAACTCTCTAAGGTCAGAAGTTATACACCATTCAAAAATTTGCATTAATGGAGAGAATTTTCACACTAGGAGAGGTCTGTACATTGCATAAATTACAGGTCTGAACTGTCTTCCTCATAACACATACATATACAGACACAGACACATACAATGCCCAAATAACATAGCACTTTCTTGAATACTTTCTTGATAAGCAACCCAGGAGGTATCGTATTCAGTAAAGATGTAACAGCACCCTAAAAATGACACTTACTATAGCTTAAGCAGTTAGGTCCCTGAAACAGTAAGTCCAACAGTTAAAGTAAAAAATCAGAATGAGAAGGTATTACCTGCAATGAAAGCAGCCCCTGAATGACCTGCTTAAATAATGTGATGACTTTAATAATTGGGAAATTGATAAAAGAAGACTCTGACTCCATCAGCATTTCCCAAAGACATTTAAGTGATGTAAACCAGTTACTTACAATAAGATCAAAAGAACTCAGATATTGCCTTTGCCTGCAGGTTCTTTATTTTCTTGCCAAGCTGAAAGACATTTTACTCAAAGGCAATAACAGGTCGAAGAATATATACGTATTTGCATGAAATGAGAGCAGTCATTTTGGTGCCTATATGTAGGTAAGACAAAAAATTGTTCTTTCCACCTGCTCCTATAGTCTTATTAAGCAAAGCTTTGGTTTGATTTGGAGGGATGCAGGCCAGTGACAAGGGCATGATGAGAATTGAAAGGGATATATAATAGATTATGCTCAAGGAATGGGAGCTGAAAAAGAAGCAAAGGAATTCAAAAGACAAATTTAAGGCTGTAGACTTCTGCTAGATGGCTGGGGAGCATTGTGGGACTTCACAAAAGAAGTGAAAAGCCCCAGCTGCAATTTAATAAATGACCAATGGTTGGCAGCAGTGGACAGCACCAGAGAGAGTAGCAAGCATCAGTATCATAAATTCTGAGATTTAGGGAAGTGAGCACAAATTGCACTGCATTCACATGTTCCCTATATATCCTCTTTCTTTTGCATGATCTTGGTCAGATGTCATTCTTATGTATGTTCTTTTTTCCATAAGTAGCCTGGTGCTTTGTAGGTAAATATACTCCCACATTTATGGGAATATTTTTTCTTGTTTATTTTGCTATGTTTCATTTGCTTTTAGTACAGTAAAGAAATTGGAAGGGCTTTGAAAATTGTGGTTCTGAATAGCTATTGACCCAAAGCAGTCATTAAATCGAGGGCAATTTTCAAAGTAGCCATGTTTATAGGTGAGAGCTGGGCTACATGCAAAGCACAGTAAGCAGCAACAATCACATGAGACAATCCACAATACCCTAATAAACCAACAAAAAAATCTGTTTAGAAAAGGAGTCTAACAAAAGCTTGGTATGTTGTCATTGAGATTTAAAGTACTGGCCCTGGAGTGAGGAAAATTTGAGTTCAAATATGGTCTTAGACACTATATGTGTGACTCTGGGCTCATGACTTAATGTCTATTTACATCAGTCTTTTCAACGTAAAATAAGTATAATAATAGCATTTAGCTTCCAGTTGATCTAGTTGTTCTAGTTGTGGTAAAGATAAAATGAGGTGATATCTGTAAAATGCTTTGCCAATCTTAAAGCACCACAGAAATGCCTGTTATTATTACGATTATCATTATCCAGAACAAAAAGGAGGCATAAAAACACATTACTGACTGAGCAACTTGTTGCAGCAATCTAGTTATATGTGCATCTTGGACAATGGGGAAAATGGATAATGAACTCGGCCCACAAAAAATAAAATCAGACTGGATTGAATTGGGAAAACTGTGTGGTATTTTCAGAAATCTCAGCCTGTTCACTATAGAAAAAAATTATCTCCTTACCACCAACATATTCTAGGGGAGTCTATTACATATAAGAATGAGATTACTTGGTGATAAATTTGGGTGGCAAAATATTATCTATAATGTTTGTATGTCAGAAGTGGGGTTTAAAACATTAATGAATATATGTAGGTCTGGAAGAGAAGGTGGATCAGTCATGTAGTGAGGAGAGAAGAGATAGAAATATAGCTTGAGTGGTATCTTGGTATCCCTGAGATATTAAAAGAACAAGAGGAAGAACTAGCAAACTGTGAAGATATTCTTTGGATGATTCAGAGAAAATCATGGACAAGAATTGCATTAAGATGAGAAGATGAGGGAAAGGTTTTGATTTCAATCAGTGAATGAAATGCTCCTACTAAGGAAATCATGAATTTTTCAAAGTTCAAAATGCATTTAAAATATTTCTGCTTGAAAATTTCAAAAAGCTATGAATTCATTAGTGTAGATACTCCCTCGATCAGTGAAGATTCCTGTGGCTAAAAAAATTAATCACCTGATGGTTTCTTGTAATTAACCTCTTTGAACTTAGCTAGCTCATGAGATGGCAGACAAACAATCCATCTCTGGATCTGCACTTAAAATCTTTCTACTTGGGCAGGACATGCTTTATATATACTGCCTCCATCCACATACTTCATGCAGTAGGTTCAAAATTATATATTCACATTTTAATGGCATTCATAGACACAGTTTATCGCTTGTGTAGTCAGCAGTGCTTGGAGGCTAAAGAAATGGGAAAGGATTTGTGGGAAGAATTTTCCTGGGTCTGCTGCAGGGCCTTCTTTACAAAGTTTTCTTTGCTCACCCAGAATTAGTTTAAACCCCATTTCTTAATAGTAATTATAAATCTTGACATTTTATATTCTACAAAAATGTTGAATGGCAACATTTGGTATTCTGAAAGCAAGCTGCAACATCATCTATATACCTAAAATAGCCATTAAGGAAAAGAAAATGGCATGTAAATTATTTCTTTGGAGAAAAATGGCCAAATAAAACACAGACTATATAAGTGTACTATTTATGTTGCTAAATTTACTCCATGTTTATGGTAGTTAATTGTAGAGATCATCAGATGGCACATCAATAAAAGGGCATTTCACCAAGTGTACTTTAAAAAGAGCATGAAACATAGACATGTGCTAGAAAGGACCTTAAAAGACCATCTGGGAATATCAGATATAATTCTCAGCATGCAAGTTATGTATTAGAATTGAGTAAAGGACTTAAGTAGACTTTATTATATTTACTAAGATTTCTACTTCCTACTCTGCCTTTTTGATAACATAGAAAAACAGTACCACATAATTTTTCTCCCTCTCTCCTTTTCTGCAAATTGAAAGGACAAATACTATTGTGATAGTGGGTCCTTTACCTACAATATAGTTCTTTCTAAGGGAGATACCCTAACAATGATGGAGAGGAGATGACATTTTCTTTTCTGTGTTTTGGTGGACAATCCTAGCTAGATGTGAGTCAGAAAGACCTGGAATTGAATACTGACACTGTCACATACTAAGTTTTACTATGGGCAGATTATTCAGTCTCTACCTGCTTCCCTTCCTTGTGAGTAAAATAGGGACAGTTGATTGCATTACTTAATCTCAAGATTATCAATGCAACCTAGTTGAAAGAGGTTAGACTTGAATCAGAAGATTTTGGATTAAATCTTGTCTCATGTAGAGACTATTAGCATAATATTTGTTAGTATGACCTGAACAAATTACTTTTATGCCTCTAGCCAATTTCTCTAAAATTGTAAGTTACAAAATAATGGAGGAGGGAATTTTCACACTGGGAATTCATCAAAGAATTTGAAATCACAGTTGCAGGCACAGATACTCCCTCCCTATCCCATATTTGACTGTAGTCACAGCCGGCTATAGTGGGGAAGTATTAGAATGAAGGTTTGAGTAGTGGGGCTGCTGTTTTCCTGCCTGTGTGTTTGTTGCCATGATCCCGAAATGATAGCAATTCTACTATCAATGAAATATTTCCTTTTAAACTATGTTTTGTGATCCTATATAGGGTCTTATAATTGAACATGAAGATGGCAAAATTATGATTTGTTATAAGTAAATATTTGATTTGTATACCTATTTTATATACTTATATATGAGGTGTCACATTAAAATTTCTTGTGTGAAAAGGGATTGCAAGTGGAAAAAGTTTAAGAAGCCTGCTCTAGAGAACTTGAATTCAAACCTGTCTATGATGTTTACAATCTATGTGATCTTGGACTTAATTTCTATGAGTTTCTGTGTGTTTATTTAGTTTATATTTTAAAATAGCCTAAGGAAATATCTCATCATGATCTCAACTGAATAGTAATCTAGAAAAAAATTCTAAATTGAGGGATTTAAAAATATCATTCAATTTATTTATTTATTATGTATTTTGGCCCAGTGCCCTGATGAATAGTAGATACCCAAAATACACAATAAATAAATAAATTGAATGTTGTTGCTGTTCACATGTAGATTATTGCTGTTCACGATTTCCCATAGGCTAGGTAAGAACAATCCAGTTTCTGGTATCTGATCAAGCTGGAAAGGACTGGCAGCAGTCTGTCATTTTGTTGTTGTTTTTGTTCTGTAGTTTCAGTCATGCTTAATTCTTCATGAGCCTATTTTGGGGTTTTTGTGGCAACGATACTGAAGTATTTGCCATTCCCTTCTCTAGCTCATTTGACAGAGAGGGAACTGGGGCCAATAGGGTTAAGTGACTTTTTTAGGGTCACACAGCTATTAAGTGTCAGAAGCAGTATCTGAATTCAGGAAGATGAGTCTAAGTCCAGCTCAATTTGTGGCTCCACCTATTTAAGGAACAGCTTAGTTAAATATAGAGAAACTCCTCACCAGACTGATTCTAAGGAGAAGAATTTTTCAGCCATAGCCAAAAGCCTGTGATGGCAGAAGTGACATCTATACCAACAAAATTACAGAACCTTGAAGTTGAAAATGATGTGCCATGGATTGTGCAAGGTTCTATATGGGATATTTAGAACTGGCCTAAACCATATCCATGTTCTCAAAAAAGTTCATAAAACTAAATATGAAACTAAACTCTGTAAAACAATATTTGAATAGTAAATGATAAAACACCTAATATTTATAAATTGTTTTAAGGTTGTAAAGTTCTTTATATGTATCATCTCATATGATCCTCATATCAACCTTGGGAATTATCTGTTGTCAGCAATTTATAGATGAAGACCATGGAATAGATAGGACTTGAGGTTGGGTGATAAGGGAGGCAAGTATGTTATAGTGAAAACATATTGGACTTGGAGTTTCCATTTTGGGGGATACTATTGGACAAGATTCAATTTAACCCTTCTGAGCCTTAGTTTCTTTATTGGTATAATAGGGATAATAATACTTTCATTATCACTTTAATAGAGTTATGAGAGAAATGAGGAAAGATATGTGAAATGCTATGCAAACCTGAGCAATTATTTTTAACAGAAACTGATGAAATAAGAGGGAAAAAAGATATTTCAAACCTGTTGAGTACAAGCAAATACTTAGAGATGGGAATAAGGACAGTATAAAGAGAGAAAAAAGAAGAAACCATTTCAGCAGGAAGGGATAATACATCTTAGAATTCTAGAAGTTAGGCTGGGAAGGTAGGATGGAACTGGATTATGGATGGAAAGCTTTCTTGAAAGCCAGATTTGGAGGCTGAATCTATCTACAGTAGACAATCAAGGGCCATTTTAGGGTCATGAGCAAAAGAGTGAAAAATCATGGCCTTTTGTTCTTATTAAATGTTCTGGTACAGAGCACTCATTCTCTTTTGAGGCTTGGGGATTTGCATAGTTCAGAGTTAGCCAGGATGAGGTTAGAATTTGAGATTTATGTTACTTTTAGTCTAAAGAAAAAAATACCAAGGAACAAAGGAGCCAAGGAGCAAAATACAATTCTTACTTGGTTGTCTTTCACTGGGCTAGTCAGTCATGAAATGGTAATTTTCTATACTGTCTATGATCCAGGATAAAGAATTCATCTTCCATAATGGTCTGTAGTATTGTACTTAAGTACAACTTTTCTATTTTGCAAGAATGGAGAATTAGAAAAATGTTTCATTTTTGTTTTTTTGCTTCTCCCACATTATGTGGACATGGTATACAATAAATTTAGTCTCCATCAAATGAAAAAAAAATCATTCTTTTTTGGATGAGCCCTGGGATTGGTTTGTTTGTTTTTTGATGAAGTATTTTTTTTTTTTACAAACAGCTTTCATTAACTTCATCATGAAGTTCAACACACATTTCTTTTTCTCTTTCTAATTTTTTTCAGGCATCTTCTATTGTGCTTTTTCTTTTAACCTGGCCTATATAAATATTAATCCTATAACGTTGCATCATTCAAATACAATTTTCTAAGCTAGTCACTAGATCTAAAATTAACCTGCCTACTCTTTGGCCATAAAATATTAGGCTTTCCATTTAAGTGATGTGTTGATGGTCACTGAGCTAGCAAATGGTGGTGAAAGACTTCAAGAATAGGGTTTTCCCCCTTGGATCACACTGCTTCTTTTTTCAGGTATTCCTGCCTCATTCCAAGGCAACTAGGTAACAGAGTGGATCCAGTGACTCTGGATCTGGAGGCAAGAAGACCTGAGTTCAAATACAACTTCAGACACTTATTAGCTATATGACTCTAGAGTAGTCATTTAACTACTGCCTCAGTTTCCTCAACTGTAAAATGGGAATCAATATCCTATACCTATCAGGGTTGTTGTGAGGATCATATGAGATAATATTTCTAAAGTGCTTAGCACAGTGCTTTACATAAATGCTTGTATTCCTTCCTTTCTCCTTCTTTCCTCTCCTTTCCTTCCTTCCTTTCCCTTCTTTCCTTCCTCTCCCTTCTTTCCTTCCTCTCCCTTCTTCCTTCCTTCCTTCCTTCCTTCTTCCCTCCCTCCCTCCCTTCCTCCCTCCCTCTCTGCCTCCCTTCCTTCCTTTCTTCCTCCCTCCCTCCCTCCCTCCCTCCCTTCCTTCCTTCCTTCCTTCCTTCCTTTCTCCTTCCCTCTCTTCCCCTAGCATAATAGCAAGAAAATGACAAGTGATTAGTATATAATGTAGCTATTGATTACTATTTCACAGGGCTACTGGATAACTATTCTTCAGATACATTCAGATATACTTTCTATAAGAAAGCAACCTTTTTCAGAATTAAATGGTTTCTATGATTCTGTCCAAGTGCTGAAATTTTGTGGCTCTATGGTTTTGTGTGGTATAAAGAACACTACTGGCAGTCAGGGGATCCAGGCTTTAACCTTGACTGTCACTGACTAAGTATATGGTAGAACAAATTGCTTTAACTCATTTGTGAAATGAGAGGAGTTGTAGAGAAGTGATTTTTTTTTAAAAAAGGTTCTTTATAGCTTTAAATTCTGTTTCAATAACTTAAGTCCTTTGCTGGGACCTTGTAGCTATTCTCAACAGAGAATTCCATGCACTGTAGGCTTATGTTAGATCTTATTCTATGAATTTTGGTTCTTGAAATGCTGAAAAAGGATCTTTTTGTAAGGAGATTTCCTTGATGCGTGTATCCTGAGGATATTACCTGCTATAATATAAGATTAGAAGTTCTTATGCTTTAAAGTTTCTAATAAGCAATTGAGTTATGTGATGACATTAAGCTTACTTTTCTTATTCAACACATTTTAGAGGATTACTTAAAACAATCAACAAATTCATGTTAATGGCTTTTCTTACCTGAATTAAGGAACTGTTATGGTTTAGGATGTTATATAAAAGCACAGACTTTAAGATCTGCCCAAAGTGGTTGAAGCCAAAATTATAAAAAGGTAAGTTACAAATCTAGCTTCCATTCAAGCAGCCCCTGTAGTACTTTGGAACTTCCAAAAGGTGGGGTGGCAACTTCCCAAAGGGGCTTGGTGACATTATTTATTAGAGGCATGAATTTAGGTTTAATGCTTCATAAAGTTTTGAGTTCCTAGAATACAACTTTATACACATTTCAGGAAAGCTCTTAGGAAAACAGAAATACTAGAAGCTCTTCAGAACCTAGATGTTTTCAAAAACACATCAGCTTTAGTGAAGTTACTTGGAATAACTATGACTTGAATATGAACTCCTGGTTCTTCTGGTTCCAAACTTATAATTGATTTGCCCAGGGCTCTTCCTGTGTGAAAAGTTCAGCTTTTCTGATGTTCAGAAAGGTGGTGGAAATATCATGTGCTCATGAGAGAGGTGAGAGCAGCCTCACCCAAATCTGTTACACTGATATACACTGGGGTACAGGCTGTGAGGTTTGTTACTCTCTATGATGATTTTTTTTTTTGCATTTTGGGAAGTCTGATTACATTGATATACTTTAGTCTCAGAAGAACCTGTCTCAAATTATCATGCATTATTTTCTTAGTGTTCAATAACAACTATAAGAAAGAGTCATAGTTCAAAGTCTTTATGTAATAACAACAATAATAGATGAATTAGCCATTGTGTAGTGGATAGAGAGCTGACTTTGGAGACAAGAAGTGATTTCAAATTCTATCTTTGACACATACTGAATGCATGAATGTATTTAATTTCTCAGTACTCCATGAAATTCTCATTGGAACAATTGTCATTAACATTGGTCATAATTGCTTGTTGTTAATTCAAGTTTATTGGTGCACTGATTGATAGGTTAGTAGAAGGAGTTTCCTCACTGCACATTCCCTAAATCAATCACAAGTCCAATCCACTCCCCCTCCCCACCCAATAAAAAAATATTAATAATAATAGGGCTAAGCAAGGTGAAAATAGATCTGATTAGACTATGTAAGAAAAAAGGAACAATCATATGCTAGTAAGTGGCTTGATTTAACTCATATATCATTGAAAGAAACATTTATTAAATGCCAAATGTGATTGTTATAAGAAATAGAAGATATAAAAAGTCCTTTTCTTCAAGGGGCTCACAGACAAGTAATATGATCAATAAGTATAATAATAATACTACAAAATTACATTGGAAAGTATATGAGAGGTCTGAGGGGGAAGATCATTAACCTATTTATTATGCCAAGGAAAGCTCCATGGAGGAGGTGGCATTTAAGTGGAAATTTAAAAGATAGGTAGGTATTCAAAAGGCAAAAAAGAATTCATTACAGAAACAAGAAGTAGCCGAGAAAAAGTACAAAGAATTGAGATGACAATGCATATTTTTGGGGAGCAATTTCATTGAAATATACAGGAGAGAAGTGATATGGAATAAGTCTAGAAAGGAAGATTAGCATCAAATTTTGAAAGGCCTTGAATGTCAAGCCAAAAAAAGAGTATGAACATTACTTAATAGGCATTAGAGAACCATTGAGGAATAAAGGAACATGAATAGATCTAGGTACAAAATAAATTATTTTACCAAGGGATAAAGGATAAATTTGGAGAGCAAAAAGAAAGTAAAGGTGAGTAAGATTTTGGGGAAAAAACATTTTTGCTTTAACCTAAGCAGGTAGTAATAGGATATCACCTGTATGAACTTGATTGGTAATGGTGGTAACAGAGAAGGAAGATGTGATTCAGGAGAGATTGTATGAATGTAATGAACAAAACATGAAAATTGATAGGTTATGAGAGAAGAAGGAAAATTCAATATCCCAACAAGATTATGAGCACCAAAATAGTGTTATCACAAATGGAAATGTTGAAACCAAAAAGAGTACCTACTATACTTAATGTAATGAATATTGTTTGTTTTAAACATATTTTAAACTTATGGTACCAATGTGATATCTAGGTGGTAATACTTTTAGTGGTAATTCTAGGACTCAAAAGAAAGGTCTAAGTAGAAAAATAAAGTTAGGCATCATTTGCAAAAGGTGATGGCTGAAACTACAGAAATTAAAATATCAGAAAGAACTCTGTAAGAATTAGAACCTGTACAAAATGGAGTATGCATTTTAGGAGGTCTTCAGAGATTGAGTGACCAAGTCAAGTCAGCAAGCATTTATTGAGCACCTACTATATATTAGATACTGTGTAAAGCACTAGAGATACAAAAAAGGGCAAAAATATTCCCTACTCTTAGATAACTCTGTCTAATGGGGGAGATATAAAAACTAAGATATATGCAGTTTAAATTGGAAATAATCTTAGTCACTATTTACTGGGTATGTTATGGTAGGTATTCCTTTCAAATATAAGTTTGACTTGATGGTTGCTGAGGTCTATCCTTGCTCTGAAATTCTGTAATTCTGAATATGGTTGCCAAGGAAAAGAGCTAGGTAGACAAGAAGGCCAAGGATAGACTACTGGAGAATGTTCACAATACAGGATTAGAAAGCTAAGCCTGGAGTCTTCAGTTGCAGAAATACTTGAACAGGAACCAACACACTTGCCCCCTTTTCCTGCTGTTTGCTTCCATTGTCAATCTTCGAATAATTCTGTAGGCTTTTGTTCAGAATGTCATGAAAGTTTTCCTTGTCTGCTAAGAAAACTAGGGACTATAAATGAACTACCTCCAGGGAAATGGAACAATAGGTCTCTTTTCTCCAACCCCTATCATCTGCAAGAGTCAGTATAGTTCTTTTATTTCTCTTCAAATATTTCTATCTAAGAGAAAAAAAGAAACATTTGAGGAGAAGTAAAAAATGGAGTTCTATAAATCTTAAAACCTGTTGAACTACAGTCTGTTCAAGATAACTATTGACCTCTTGCTTTGTATAAAACAGTCTACTGAATGCTTGGTAGGGAGGATCCATATAAGAGATCAGATTTAGTTTTTTTTACTTTTATCCACCGTCATAGATGGATGGATCTACCTATCTATCCGGACACATAAATACTATTAAAATCAGATAGTTGGCAATAGGAAGAAAAAAATAAACAGATTTTGAATTTTTTACTTTTCTTGCATTGGTTAGACATTTCCTGAGCTTGATGTCATGGCCAAATAATTCAAATCATTTCCTATTTTAATATAGTTTCATTTAATTTGCATTATATGCCATGCATTTTCCTTTATGGGTTTAGCATTGACGGGTTTCCAGAAACAGTTTGTATGAGCTACATTATGTAAAGCTCCTATTATGATGATTTGCACAAAGGCAGTTGGTGCTATAACTACTGCTTGTAAATATAGAATACAGAGGTATAACATGCCCTAACGTTTTTCTCCATTTCATGAAGCATTAAAAATGCTAAATGTACTTATGGCATAGGTTTATGAGTTGAGCTATTTGAAGAGAGTTTTTTTTTAAGTCCTACTTTACATTTGAAATACTTTTTAGCATTTATGGAAGTCACAGTGACTGAAGTTGGTAAATGATGTATTGAGTTCAATAGAGTTCTCTGCTGAAGGACAAGTATTTTAGTGTCTCTGTGACCTGATCCAAAGGCTATTTCTAGCAGTTTGTCATTTGGTACAGAGAAGGTTAGGAAGGTTATGGTGATATATGATCTTTCATGCTCTGAACTTATCATCACACTTGAGCTGGCCTTACAGCTCTCATTAACAATAAGTAATTCTCTTCTGAAAACTAAAGAGTAAAATAATTGCCTGGCATCTTTTGAACTGTAATATGATGAATAGCTTAAGGGTTCAATAAGCTTGAAGTTTAGAATGTTCAGTTAGGGTAATTTTAGGCAACTTTATTTTTATCCAAAGGGGAAAAAATAGCTTTCAAACTCTCAGAAGAAAGCTGAACAAAATTGTACAAAGGGAAGCAAATGTGAAATATTTCACAGCTAACAGACATGGAATATGTCTGTTCCTATTGTAAAATGAAATCTTTTAAAAAATGTAACTGTTTCCTGGAATTGTATATTTGAAAGAATGAATTTTTTTTTCTCGGAAAGTAAGAGTCCAAGCAAGAGGAAGTATGGTGGAACATCAGGTTTTCTATCTCAGGCTATAAGTTCCTGCTACCTCTTTATGTCTCATTTTCTTCCTCTGTAACTTAGAAGATAACATGTTGCAGGATATGGAGTGTTGGGCCTGGAGTCAGAAAAACGTGAGTTAATATCTGGACTCAGATGCTTAGTTGTGTGATCTTAGGCAAGTCACTTAATCTTTGTTTACCTCAGTTGCCTTAATTTATAAAATAGGAATAATAATGCTTACCTCCCAGGGTTGCTGTAAGGACTGAATGAAATAATACAAATAAAGCACTTATGGTCCAGTGCCTGCCTGATCTTTTGCTATATAAAGCTCAGTTGCTCAGGAAATTTATCTTGATAGGGCAAAACAGATCCACACAGAATTTGTAATCTAAATCTAATTTTTTTCTCATGACTTTGTAGTCCAAACATAAATAACTTTACGATAACTTTTATAAATCTTGACTCACAAGAACCCTAAACAATGTTAGTGCTATCATTGGATCAAAAAAAATCATGACAATGACAGTCAAAAATTAAGTGATTTAACTCAGTAAAATGAGTTAAGGTCAACATTAACATTCAGAAGGCCTTCTTTGTAGCAATCTTTTTTCTCATTTAGTCATGGGTCATCTTTGTCATGTTCAGATTTACTACTCTGCAGTGTAGCAAAAGCTAGAGGTGCTTCTGTGAGGTCAAACTTGTATAGTAATCAACAAAAGAAACTAATAAAATTCTTGCTGGTTTTGACATTCCTATTTAAACTACTGATAGTTAAATGATAAAATTCAATAGAGATACATTTAATTTGGGACTAATTCTGGACACTTGAATTTACTCTGGACACCAACTACACAAATATTACACAGAGCAAAGTTTCTTAAACTGTGGGTTGTGACCCTAGATGGGCTCATGCAACGGAATATGGGGGTCCTGAAATTATGATTTATTATCAGTAAATGCTTAGTTTGTATACATATTTCATATACCTTTATATCTTAAAACTTTTCAGGTAGAAAGGGATTGCAAAGTGGAAAAAGATTTTAAAAACCCTGCTAAAGAGGAAGAATTTTTTCTCAAAGGTTCTGATGAAAAATAACTGAGATACTATAAGCATCATATGAGTCAAAAATAAGGTGCATTTCTGGTTTCATGAATGACTACTGTATTGTCATACTGGGAGCAATAGAGAGACCTAGTCTCTTAAAAAACATTTCAAAAAGAAAAGATCTGACAAAAGGGTGGTGATATACACAATTGTAAGTCCATGATTTTGAATGTGAATGACTGATTGGAATAGAAATGTTGAAGTATACGAATATCTCATACACCTATTGACTAAGCAGAAGAAAATAATAAAGTTTTTCTAAAATATATCACCAACAGGAAGAGAGATATGATAGAGCTACAATGGGGAAGCTTCACCAATATGGACATTAGTTTGGACTCGTATTCTGTTAAAAGTTGGACAAATGAAACATTTTTGACTTTCTTTGTTGCTGTCGTGTCTCAGGAAGTAGAGGAAGCAATGGACTTAATTTTGATTAACAAAGAACTGTTCAGTGAAATGGAAATGACAAGAACTTTGGGAAAAAGTTATCCTGGACAGAATCAAACATCTATCATAGATTAAAAAGTGGTTTCAAAAAGTTTTAAGTAAAAAAAGGCTTAACCTATAAAAAAGGGAAAAGGTTTATGTAAGAGGAGGGGAAGGAGAATATGACAAAATTCTCACTATATAATCACAAAAGAATCTGTTTGGGAAAAAAAAGTTGGGGAGCATCTATACAAACATTATCACTTGGTTTGAAAAATATTTGAAAAATGACATATAAAAGATAAAAGGAAAAGTACATGTACAGGACATATAGACACAAGTGGCAGAAAGCTACTAAAATGTAAAGCTTGATTAAGACTTTTGGAACAGCCAGCATTTGCTTTAAGATTAAAGAATAATATTAGTCATAATATACTCCTATTTTACAGAGGAAAACATCATTTTAAAAAGGAGGATAATGAGGCTTCTATTGAAAAAAGTGGTCTTTCCAAGGTCAAGTAGCTGAGATGGAGATTCCAGGCTTTCTTTCTTATTTAAGCAAAAATTCAGAATAAGGAATCCATTTCTGATTTGATTTTGGTTTTCTCCATAAAAAAGGGAACATAATTAAAAGGAACTGAAACTCAAAAAAGCATATATTGTTTTTTCAGTCATTTTCAGTCATGTCTGATTCTTTATGACCTTATTTGGGATCCTCTTGGCAAATATAATGAAATGGCTTATCATTTTCTTTTTTAGCTCATTTGACATTTGAGGAAACTGAGGTAAATTGGATTAAATGATTTAATCAAAGCCACACAAGTAGTATCTGAGGCTAGATTGAACTCATGAAAATGAGTCTTGCTGTCTCCAGGCACAGTGCTCTATCCACTATACCATTTAGTTGCCCTTAATTACCAAAAACAAAATGCCTTAAATGATTTCAAGTCTTCATGTATGGATGAATTCTATTCTAGGGCATTGAAAAATTTTATTTGGAAAAATGTACTTGGAGAACTGCTGTTGAGGAGGAGAGATAATAGAAAATTGGAGATGGCTTATTTAAAAAGAAAAAAAAAAGACAGATTATAGTAAACTGTAAATAGAAAACTAGCAGTAGAATGCCCAGCAAAGTTCTAAAAATAGAATATTAAATGGGTACTTATAGAGTCTTAGGAAAGAAAGAAGTTCTTTATAAGGAAAACACTAAATTTCTGTTAACTTCTTTTTGAATAGAATTGCTAGATTGTTAATAACTACTATTAAATCAGGGAGTATTACAGATGCTGTGTTTCTGGAGTTCTCTAAGGATCTTATTATTTATTTGGAGGAAATTTGGAGGAAGTTGTGAACATAGCAGAGTTAGATTCAAAGCTGGTTGAAACATCATACCAAAAGAATATTCATTGACAGACTAATGTTAACCTGAAAAGAAAGATCGTTGGTGGTTTGTCAACAGGACTCAGTTCTTGAAAAGACAAGCTTATTATGTTTGTAGACCACAAATACAGAAGGAATAAATCATATACTTAATAGAATTACAATTCTTGCAATTTCTACACTAATTGGAATGGTGGATCCAAGAAGGATTTGTTATTATTATTAATAATAGTAACAATTTGTAATATATATATATATAATTTCTTAATTCTTTGAGGTTTGAAAAGTAGTAGCATTTAATTTCATTTTTCAGGGACAAATGAAAGATTTTGTGTTTGGGTTAAAAAATCAATTGTCAGATTTGAATAGGAGAAACCCATATTGACATTATATAGATCATGTGAAAAAGAGCTATATAGTTTATTTGACAATAAACTCAATATAGAATAATATGATGATTTATTTTCTTTAAAAAGGTTAATATGCACTCTTTTAAGTTTGCATTAATAAAAATATGGACCTTAAAACAAAAAAAATATACCTAGTATAATTAATAGTGGGCAGACCATAGTATTACTTTAAGAAAAGTAATAACAAATTAGAATCTATTTATCAGAAAGTGATTTGAAATGGTGACCAGGTCATTGTGTAAGAATAGAGTAAGAGATCATCTTTGAGAGATATAGGGGGATTCTTCCTCTATTTGCTGGGAGGTTGGACTACATGATGTCCAAGATTCCTTACAACTCTGACTATGCTAAGAATGTTATGCATTTGAATGGGGTAGAGAAATAGGGGTCTTTTGTTTACTCTTCTTCACTATAAATACAAAAAAACCAAGTTTTCCCTTGATGAAATCATAAGATGTAGATCATAGATAATGGAAATAACTAACTATAAAGATGCTGAAGGAATTGTAAAGAAATGTTACTTTATTATTCCTTTAAGATCAATGAAGTAATACTTAAATTAACTTCTTAGTGGAATTATATTACAGAAATAGCTGAAGGATCATAAATCAATGATTTTTGGATGATAAATTTTAGAGCTGGAAGGAAATCTTTGAGGTCATCTCCTCTAATTTTCTCATTTTGCAAATGAAGAAACTGAGGACTAGAGATGTTAATTGGTTTATCAAAGATCACATAGGTAGTGTGGGGAGGAAGATGTGAATCTATATCCTTTGAGTACTATTTTAGTGATATTTTTTTTTTACTAATTTGTAGATATTTCAGTAATCTAATGATAATCAGATTGTCCCTGATAATCCTACAAAAAGCAGGACACATTGTAAGGGTAAGGCAAAGCATTAGATAACTCTTAGTGAATTTTGACAGAAGAAAAGAGAAGGATGAGAAAGAGAGATTTTCTTTCCTCCTATTTTCATTGCCTTGCAATGGAGCAGCAGATGCAGTATTTATTGAAGACCAGATCTAAAAAATCCATTTGGGTGGAAATTGTTAGCAATGATGGTTGTGAGTTAAGCTGCAGAGAGGAACAAAACTGGGGAACTCGGCTAAATGCTAATAGAGAGGATGTGCTCTATTAAATTGGGGACAAGGACTTTCTTCTGTCTTTATTTATATCTACAATACTTAGCACAGTGCCCAGAATAGTGTAGGTGCTTACTAAATATTTAATGATTAATTGATTGCTCATGATTAAGGGAACAGGATGAGACAGCATGAAAAAAAGAAAAAGCATGTGTCACTTTAACCATGTGTTTTTCCTAAATGTGTGTATTTCTACTAGTATATTTTATGCATATGCCTACTTTTCATGCTGACATTATTTTGTATGGAATAATGATTCCCAACATTCATGGAACAATGGTTTTTTATTGTTTGTGTTATTCCATTTCAATAAATATTCTTGTTTTGAATGAATTGCGTCAACTGGAGGCAAACTCATGAATGTGGAGGGTAGAGTTCATAAACTGTCATTCTAGAAATTGATTGTGTAGGTAAGACTCTGGGTATCTCAATATGCAAGTGTAAGTTGATAGAGGTGGCTCAAAAAGATGTACTGCATATTAAAACAACTTACACTGCATTTTAAAGTATACATTTCTTAAAGCATATAGACATTGAAAATTATTTTTAAAATAACATCAAAAAATAAAATTTACTTTATAAATAGCATCATGTTTTTGTTCGACTTGCATTTTAGACCACCATATAATCAAACTATGTGGAAGACTGTGGGAACTTATAGACCATGAGAAATTTGTAGATTTTGATGACTAAACTACACAAAAAGTATAAAAATGCAACTTTACCTAGAAAATGTAGAAAAGTTTTAAATTAAAAAAAAAACCTGACATATTGGGAGAGGCTGCTATTAATGCAGATAGCCAGATCCTTCCCATAGTTACTTGCATTCTCTGAGTAGGATTTTTGCAATCTCATAGCCAAGAAAGTATTTTTCTTCTTGTAACAAGTTTATTTATTTTTTACTTCATTACTTGACTTCACAGAGTCAAGCATCTTCTTGCTTCAGAAGTCACTAATGCATACCGGTAATTAAGGACACATTTGGCATGAGAATGATGTCTTGCCATTTACAAGCCAAATAATCAAATTAATTTTATTTTTCTAAAAGAAAAACTGCATCCTTCAGTGTTGAATTGATTACCTGGGAACTTACAGCCAAATATTAATGTAGATTTGAAAGGAAACAAAAAGTGTTCAGCTACTAATGTAATTTAGGCCTATAAATCTGAAGTCAGTTGTTTTAAATTAGCTTGGGTTTCTTATTCCAATTCTATTATTCTTTCTGTATTGTTGTTCTGCCCAGTAATTAATACAGCACATAACAATGTCTCCTAAGTTCCTAATATCCATCACATTACACGGCATTCCTCACCTGAATCTGTTCAATAGTATTGCATGACAGAAGTAGATTACACAATGAAATGTCAACATAACTCCCAGGAATCCTACCAAGTATATGCTCCTCCTTTCAAACTATCTTCTACATCCAAGAAAAATATATGATATATGAATACTGATGAAATCTTGTTGACAGAAATAACTTCTATGGAAATATTTAAAAGATATTTAATTCAGAAGTCATTTTTAGTAAATGATATAAGGAAACATTTGGTGATGGTAATATAGCTATTATTAAATCTCAAATCTTTGTATAACTGGAGGAGTGGGGCAGACTAGATGATGAATTCCCAG
Organism: Sarcophilus harrisii; assembly: GCF_902635505.1. Classification (NCBI taxonomy): domain Eukaryota; kingdom Metazoa; phylum Chordata; class Mammalia; order Dasyuromorphia; family Dasyuridae; genus Sarcophilus; species Sarcophilus harrisii. The sequence continues at coordinate 186,258,657 of NC_045429.1, read as the reverse complement.
ACCTTAGAAGATGTTCTGATTTTCCCTTACTAGTAACTTATACAAAGTACATGCAGCTATTCCCTTTATGGTTCTAATTCAACCTATAGTACTTTGGGGAGCCAGTTTCTAACCATGAGTAATTGGCATAGTCTCCAAATTGATGTGAAGCCAGAAGAACCAAAGAGTCAAGAGGTGTTAGATCTGAACTAAATTTATATACAAAAAGGACAGTTGACTCAAGTCTCAATCTTATGTTTCCTGGCAATGAGTGAAATAAAAACTGATTTGAGATGCCAGGTGGGAGAAAGATTGTCTGCCCCATCTCCCAGCTGATCATCACCATAGCTATAAGAAATTCTTGTTTCGTTTCTTTTTTTTTTAAACTTTTCTCTGATTTTATTGTGTATTTATGAAACTGACCAGGTTATGACCCTGTGAACTTCCAAAGTTTTGAAAAGTCATCAGAGGTTCCATTGTCAAGGAAAGTTGGCAGTGGAGTCAATAAAATGCAATAGTAGTGGTGAATAACAGATAATAATAATATGCAGATGCAAATAGAAAGACTATCAGTCAAAGATGGCAACATCTTGAGGGATTGCTACCTTGGTGATGAAGAAGAGTATTCTATGACTATGGACTCTAGAATCATTCAGAGCCCAGAAGAGAAATACACCTAATAGGAAATTCAGGAGGATTCTATGAGGAGACTCATGAGTTCAAGGTAGCCCTCTGCTCTATTATTCTCAACATGTATACCTGACAAACTTTTTATTCTTAACTTAAACCCATTCCTACCTTATACATGAAAGGGGTTTTGTTTATTGTTATTTATCCTTTATTCTCAAAGAGAACCAATGATATCATAAAGGGGATAGCTTGACTTGAGAGTGACTTGGGATTAAATGCGATAAACTGAGAGAGTTTTAGCCTCACTCTCTTCTCCAGAATCATTGGAGTCCAATGGTAAGACAAAAATCAAGACTTCTTATGATGGCTCATTAAGGGGTCTTGTATGTGCAAGAGGAGCACATGCTCTGGTGAGGAGGAGTAGGGAATTATTTTTATAACAACTTTTTTTGTTATACTTTTTCAAGAAATCCATCTCCTAAAAAGCTAACAAAGTCCCACTTTAATTAGTTATGATTGATTAGTTAATAATTGATTAATTAACAATGACTGATTGATTAATAATGGGGAACATACTAATTGAAGCCTCAGAAGATACACTGCTAGATATCTGGTCTCTTAGATTTATTCTTAGATCACTTTGGAAAGTAGTAAGCAGTCATCCTCTAGGTAGTCAACCCTTTAGTGTAAGAGATTGGACATATAAATCGAAGACCTGATAAAATTACCACGAATACCAGCAACACGTTAGACCTTTTCAAATCTGGAAAACAACTATAAAATAAAAGAATACACTGAGGAAGAATGAACCTAGTACCTATGAAATATAACATTGCAATTTACAGGAATTTTAGTGGCATTTAATATATCTAACCAAGTATAAAATTGATTTATAGTCAACTAACCTAATTTCAAATATGGCCCTCGGATACTTTCTAACTGTGTGATCCTGGGCAAGTCACTTAACCTGTGAATGCCTCAGTATTCTCAATTGTGAATAATATAATTTAACTTTTCAAGTTACTTGAGAATCAAATAAAATATTTGTTGTAAAGTACTTAGAATACTGGAACACAATAGACACTATAAATGCTCACTATAATTATTGTAATTATAAAAGTAAATACTTTATGTCTGACAATGGAAAAGGCAGTATCTAACTACTAGGTAGTTCTACAAAATTATTTATTGGGCATGTCTCAGTCCTACTAAGTGGAAAAGATGACTATCTTACTTGAAACATGGTGATCATTATCAGGAAGACTGCTAGTTAAAAGTCCTTATGAGATGTAAATGAATCCTACCTGGTCCTAAATGGATCTTTGGGACTGAAGACTATGGAGTAAGGATTTGGAGGAAGTTTTGATTCCACTTCTCCCTATCTCCTCTTTGCCGTATGTAAACTCCTTGCAAAGGGTGGCTTCTTTTTCTGTCTTTGTCTTCCCACTAAAGGCCAACATCTTCAATTCAACTTGATTTAATTGAATTCAATTCAGCAAGAATTTATAAAACATCCACTATGTTACAGGCACAGTGCTAGGAATTGGAGACAGAGAGACAAAACCCACAAATAATCTCTGGTTTGGAGAAATTTCCATTCCATTGGATCAAACACACACACAAACACAAATACACACAAGAAAAGACAAAATAATTTCTTGATATGGAAATGGGAAGGTTCTTACAATTTGATGGATCAAGATAGACCTGTAGAAAGTCATACTTAACCTAAAGTCTTTGAAGCAGGATAAGGATTCACTTATAAATATTTGTTCAAATAAACTGTAAGGGTAGTAGACAATTTTAAGAGAACTCAGTCCTAACAGAGAAAAGGGGATTATAAGCTATAAGCAGGGTTTCTCAACATAGACAAGAAGGGTTTCAAGTCACGTGTGAAATTAGGAACCCAGAAAGAGGGCAAATTCTGATGGCCCAACATTTCATTGAAAAATAATGACAACAACAATTGATATTTATATGACCTCAAAAACATTTCATTTGAACCTCATTATAACCATAAGGTATGTAGGAGTATTAGTATAATCATTTTATAGTAGAAGAAATTGAAACTTAGACTTAATGACTTGTCAAAATGACCTTTGACAAATAGCTAATAAAAAGTAGCAAGTTTGGGGATCAAACTTGGGAAACCCTGAACTTTGCCAAGAAAACCCTAAATGGGATCAGGAAGAGTTGTCAAGAAAACCGCTAATATCTTCTGGAACTGCTTAGAATAGAAATAAGAAAAGCTAGTTCCAGGCTGATGTCAAGACAGCAATACAAAATGGAGGAAAACATGGAAATATAGTGCTATGGTATTCCAAAATCCAGGAGTTACAGCAAAATTCTGATGAATGCAGTCAAAGTAAGAAGCTTCAACAGTTTCCAACTTGTCCCAATATATATTCTGGCCCTTGATAACATGCTGAAAGGAGATGGAAATAATTGACAATTTTCTCACCCTATCTGCTTACATACAGAGGAACAATTTCCTTGTTCCCCCATAACTTTTTCCCCTAGTTTTTTCCCCAACCACCACTTCAGGATTAAAGTATGTCCATTTATGTGTGGTGGTGAAGACTGACTCCATTACTTAATTTCTTCTTGTAATAGACATTGGTTTATTATTATTTTTCTTCATAATATTATTCTTTTGCTATCAAATTGACAACTTTTGCATGACTTGGTGAGGGAATGTTGCATTGGTTGAAGGCTCAGATTTGCATAATTTGATGTGCTAAAATAACAACACTAAACATGATTTGTTAAAATATCCAGGTTTCCTGAGATACTTTTCCCACCACCCACCTCCATACAAAAGATCACTCATACACGTGTACATCACACCCCCAAAATTCATGCTTCTCTGTCTCTCCACATACAAATATACACTATATGTATGTATAGTGTGTATGTGTGTATGTGTGCATGTGTGTACGTGTGTGTGTGTGGAATTATGTCCAGATGCCTCATGAACAAATCTATGTCAGAACAGTAAGAAAACATAGTTCTTTATGTAACCATTTGGTCTCAGGTAATGAACTGTGATGATGAAAAAGAAAAATCCAACCCCCCCAAGGTTTAATTACTTTATTATCCATATTTCTTGATACATCTGAGACAATGTAATTGAAATGTCTCTCTTCTTCCAGAGGAAAAGGCTACATTGTTAACAGTCACCTATTGATTTTCAGATTTACATTGTTTGAGTCATGTGAGATATTTATTTTAGGCAAAAGACTTGAGAATGCTAACCAAAAGAAAGATTCCACAAAATGAACAAGTCAGATGGCATATTTCATGATGTGGAATTCCATTTTATACTCCAGGGTTGATCAGAGCCATGTGGGCAGAACAATTTGGTACTGTGGCCACTAAATCTTAACGGGAGGTTTCCTAGGCTAGGATTATGTAGCTCAGATGAACATTAAGCCCATTCTATGGAAAACTAAATAAAATATAATTGATTTTTCTTTGGCAGATGTGAAGTCCAGTTAAAGCATGGAAAATGGAAAACATTGAATAAATCAAATGTTTATATTCTCTTGTACACACACACACGCACGCACATTTACACAAGCATTTCCAGAGTTGGAAGGTTACTAAATATGAGCTTTTTCTTAATTTTTCCCTTATTAAGAACATATTTATAGTTCCCACTTTGAACTGAGAGAAATGCATACAATTTGGCAATTTTTATTTTAAAATTTAAGTGTATTTTTAAAAGTCATTTAATATATTTGTGGGCTTTAGAGAAAATTGGCCCTAAACACAGTGATATTATTATGTTGAAAAACAGGTATAAATATAGGAAGCAGCATGAATTTGATTTGACAAAAGAATGACTGCATTTAGGCAAACCAGTTTTAAACCTTTATATTTTTGTTTGAAAGTTATTAAACATCCAGGGAGATCAGACAGCCCTTTATTTCTACTATCACCCACATCAAAGGCAGGAAGAAAGCCATTGGGAATTCAGTATCAACTTATTCCAATAAAGGTTCCTCATACATCATTCTCCAATTTAAATCACTAATACAGCAAGCTGGGAAAAAAATTGGGCCACAAATTGAACTCGTTCTGATTAATCAATTCCCAGAGTATAGGTGATGAAAAGAGAGAAATGATTATATAGCTTCTAAAATATAGCAGATTAGTGCACAAGGTTGACAGGTCAAAGTTGCTCACACCTCATTAGCACGTAGAAGGGGTATTTGACATTGTTTGACTCTACAGATGAAAAAATAGGGAAATTATGTAGTCAGTCTTTTGAAGCACAAAACATACATGAAGGAAGCTGACAGAGTAAATATATACAGAACAGGAGCTGACAGAGAATATTACATCAGGCTATGAAACAAAGCCACAGAGACCTCTCAGGAACATACCTACAGGAGGCCATTAAAACAACAAAGCTCTCGAGGTAAAATTCTATCTAAGTGGGTTTAATCAAAGAGCAGCAGGGATCTCATATTCTTGTTCTATCCTCACCAAGATTAATATCATCAGTTCCTCTGGGCACTCCAATAAGAAACAACATTTCAAAAATACTCCCTGGGTACATTGAGAGGAAAAGAAAGCCAGGTATACTTTTTTTTTTTTTTTTTTACAAAGAACTCTAGGATTGAGGGAGGTAGGGATTTTTATGGAAGCAAAGGCCACCTGAAGTTTTCCATTCCATATTTTACCATTAGCATTATAGTATAGTAAAAAAAAAAATGAGGCAGCTAGATAGCAGTGAATAGAATTCTGGTCCTGGAGTCAGGAAAACTCATCTTCCTAAGTTCAAATCTGGTCTCAGATTTGTGTGACTCTATACAAGTCATTTAACCCTGTTTGCCTCAATTCCTCATGTGTAAAATGAACTGGAGAAAGAAATGCATATCACTCCAGTACCTTTGCCAAGAAAACCTTAGATGGGATCAGGAAGAGTTGGATAGAACTTCAACAACTGAACAACAACAAAATAGTGGCAAGAGTGCTCAATTTGGAGCACTGAAGTTAGACGATTGAGATTTGAATCTTTGCTTTACTACTTATTACCTGAGGAAGTTTGTGCAAATTTCAGCTTTCTGGGCTCTCATTTTCTTCATCTTCAAAATAGTCATTGGACCCAGTGACCCATAAGGTTTGAATCCTTCTCTAGTTTATAGGATCATATCATATAATGAGGTAATATTCCCAAACAGGGACAGACTTAGAGAAGTTTTGATTGTTAATTGATTAGGGGTGTGTGTGTGTGTATCCTGCCTTCTATTGGAGAATTCTGTTTTTATCAGTTTCCCTACTTTCTTCTGCACTTATTATCTACCTTGTATCAAAATTGCCTTAGCAATTTTGGAAAATGCTCTGCAAATCATCATCCTCATCATCCTCATCATCCTCAACAATAGCAACATCTGTTCTCTGCAGATAAATTATTGCCTGATAATCACTTAACCTTTTCCAAGTATGGCTACATTTTCAAACTAAGCTCCTGAAGAACTAAAAATCTTTAAGACTTTAAGGAGTTAGATTCACTGTGCCTTTATAGACAAGAAGAAATATCAGTTTAGTAGCTATTTTGTAGTGCTCATAAGGAGTTTAGGTAAATAAACCAATATAAAAATAATGACAATTTATTTAATCACATCATACATTATAGAGGACAAGTGAAAGCATAGACATGGCAACCACTGAAAATCATCACAAAATGAAGATTAAATATGTTATATAAGACAGAAATTTGTAGTTACTGATATAATAGTCATTTCAGAATCATTGTCAGTGCAGTCAGATCAATTAGTTAAAAACAAGTGCCATAATCAATATCAAACCTAGAAGAAATGATAAAGTTGAAAGAAGATATCATGCATCATTACTGCAGCTCTCATCTCATCTATTTACAAAATTGTCAACTCAAAAAATGGCAAATATGAAAATTGACTCTCAGTAAGTTTTATAGACTTTTAAATGATATAAAAAGTTGCCACTGCAAAGAAGATAAAAGAAAACAGAAATTGTTTTAGTCAAGGAAGTTCTGAAATTCTTTGCCAACCAGAAACACATGGCAGGACTAGGGACCATTAACTAAAGTACAAGCTCATTTGCAAAATCTTTCTGAGGAAGATAACAGAAGTCTAAAAGTGGTATTTTCATAAGACCTGAAAAAAAGCAACTGAGGAGAAAATGAATCTATAAGAAACTTATAATGAAACTCAGCTAAGTCAGATTCACCTTGAGAGTATTGATAGATGACACAGGAAAGAAAACAAATAGATGTGAAAGTGATCCATTTTAATTAGGTCCTAGAGCTGCACCACTTTAATTGGTCTATTTCACTTCCTCACTTGTGAGGAAGGTCCCTGAAGAAGGGACCTTGTATTTGTGAGGAAATGGCGATGGAAATTAAGAAGATAAATGAGTAGGGAGTCTAGACCTGATCAGATATCTACAGGAAAGGATTGGTAAGATTTTAAGAGTATAATATTATAAATATTAAGAAATCTTAAAAATAATTCTAAAAGAATCTAAAAGATTATTCTAGCACTTAAAAGTGACAGAAAATTCACTAGCAACTATTAATCTAAACATTTATTTTTTAAATTTCTGATTTTTTAAAAAAGTAAAATGGGGTCTGTATACATTAAGGATCCCTGTGATAATAACACAAAAAGGAAATAATTAAACTTTCATTAACATTTTTAATAGCAGATTCTATCTTTGTAGCCATACCCTTTACTGAAAGATACATGAACGATGCTACTGTGCCTATTGTTTTTTGATTTAAACGAATTTTGATTTGGTAAAAACTTAAGGGTTTCCTTCAAATATCTCTTTTCATATTCATAGATTACATTATACTACTATGCTTCATCCTCAAATATTTCAAATTCTTCTCAATGAAATCCATAATTATTTGAAACTGTTTGGACTGATCAGTCACTCTGGAAAAAACAACATAGATGAAAAATATATATTGATCAGATTAAGAAACGCAGTTGGATATATAATGAATCTATCAATACATTAATATATATATATATATGTACTGCCAATGGACAATGAACTGAATATAGAATTAGAGGAGAAAAAAAGAAGATTCTATTACATATAGAGAATTACAAAGAGTTTTTAATGATTTGTAATTTCTTGCTATTCTCTTGGAAATGATCATGGAATACTCCCATCTAAGAAAAATCCAATTTGTAAATAAGCCAAAAGGAAATGGGAAGACCTGTTCTTGTAATACTAAGTACAAATGTTTGCAAATAAAAAAGCAACAAACAAAAACTACTTTAACTTAAAGACTTTAAAGAAATGCTTAAACATTTTAGAAGATTGATAATTTCATCACTGTATGTACTATCCCAGTGGATAGCACAAACAAACTATGTAACTCTTTCTGGTCAAAAATGTACATCATCTAGTGAGTAATCTTGTAATGATTAGTCTATTTTAGTTTAGCAGCAATGTAATGTAGACACAAAGTCTATTGTTAGGGCCATACTTGAAATCTTTCCAGCTTGTAAGAAACTGCTAAAGATTATAGTTCTCTACTATAGACTTTGATCCCAGGGTCACTTCCATGAAATAACAAGACATGAGATTAGGTTTTTTATTCTTCTAATATTGGGAAATAAGTCAGAAGGGGACATATATCAACCTTATCAGAATTAAAACTATCAAGTTACAGTTTCTTAAATTGAAAGGGGCCTTACATATACTTTAGTCCCATTTTCCATCTAAGACAACAATACTTAAAACAACATTTCTGAGTGATGATTGATCATCCACTCATTCCTTAAAAAACTCTAGTGACAGAAAGCAGACAGTTCTACCCTTTCCATCTCTGAGGACTGACTCATATTTAACATCTGTTTATATGAAACACTTTTCTACTTTGTCCTTCAAAGTTCTTGTTAAAAATATTTGTTACTATGACCAACATTCATCAAGTCAATTTCATTTTGTAATACGGTTGATTTTTAGGAAATTTTTTCTTTTACTAGTAGGTAATATTGTTTTTATATAGTCCATACAACCTATGAGAAACAATGATTCTCTAAAGACATCTAAAATATTTTTTTCAGTCTTATGAGTTATGATAGATCAGAGTTTTCATTTTATTATCTGAGTTTAAGTCTGAGAAGTTTAATAGTGGGAAACTTTTTTCCACAAGAAAATTGCTTTCCATGCATGCAACTCTGTAAGTTTCATTTCTATAGAGATCTTTACTTTGAACTTAAAAATTCTTATAATTTGTAATATAATATGATCAGCTTATATTTTTAGCCATAACCACATATATTTAAATGTTGCCATTAATTATTTTTAATTTTATTTGTTCTTTTATGGAAACTAAGAAAAAATATAATCCCATTTGTGTTTTAATATATTATCCTCAGCTTATCATTAAGATAAATCCTTTTCCAAGTGCTATACTCAAGTTCTATTTCTCTTAAAAAAAATGTCATCAACTCATAATGGTACTATACTTTACCTGCATCTCTAATTTTTTTAATCCTTACCATATCCTTCTGTTTTTGTGTGGTTTTTTCATCACAATAGGGTTAGTCCAGAATCATAATTAGCAACACAGCAGCACAGAATGTTAAATTTGGAAGTTGCATCAAAGATCACTTGATCCAACTGCCTCATTTCACAGAAGAGGAAATTATAGCCTAGACATATGAAGTAATTTGCCCAATGCCACAAACATATCAGAGCTAGGACCAAAACCCATGTCTAGAACACTGAGATCTTTCTACTATATTTAACAGTTTTTTTTTCCCCAAAATTCTATCATAGGATTTATACCAAGGACATTGGAGACCCAAGCTCTAGTCTTGTTCTCTTCTGCTGATTCAGAAGGCTCCTGAAGGGAGAAAATAGCCTCTCTTTGTTCTCTATTCTAAAATGTGGGCCATTTGTTTAAGCATCGCTGCAGGAATCATGGAAAATAGCTGATGAAGGAAATACTTAAAAAAAAAAACAATACAGTAGGAAATGCTTAGCAATATCTCTTTTCTCCTTATCCCTTAATTTCTCTCTTTCTGTATTGCTTAAGATTAATGATGTGAAAGACTATTTCTGTTTCTTTTTTTGTGTGTTTTAAATAATTTAATACTTACAGAAACCAAGACATCTGAAGACAGTTTGCTGCAAAATCATGATTTATATATACATTTCTTCTTTGTGCTAAATGATTATTTTTGTGATATTTTGACTTAAAAAAGATAATAACAACATCATTTATGAAATACACTTTTAAAATGTCTAATTTTGGTAATTATTTTTCTAAACATATATGTATTAAGGGAAACACATCTAACACTTAACATTTAATTAATAATTAATAAATCCCTTACTTTTAGTATGATAGAAGGTCTTGTTTGCAGTCTCATAGCTTGTCAATTCTGTAGTTTCAGAGATGCCAAACTGCAGGATCATCTTCATTATGTAAGTGGGAACATTTAGTTTTACCCCTATAAATCCTGAACACAGATGCTCCAAAAATATTTAAGTTAGTGTCAGACTTCATAAGATATTCCCTTGCAATTAAAGCTTAGACAAGCCAATTAGGGATTCTTATTGATCTCTTAAAAAATGATAGCAGCTTATAATAAGAAAAAACTCCAGTCCCTGTTCTTTTTACAGAGAAAACAATTGGTAAGAAAAGTTATTGAATTTAAAAAGTCATGCAAAATCTAGATTCATGCCAATAGTAGACTAAATCTTCAAATTGTAATCTTATTCACAGGTTTACTAGTGGCCATACAAACTATTACACACTCCTTTCATGGTTTGACCTATATATGGAATGCTGGGACTCAAGAGTAACAACAGCAGAGAGTCTTCAGTAGTGTGAACCCCCAGTGCAAGTGGAAAATCTTGGCTAAGCCACAAGGTGAAAAGCCTGACTTAAACAGCTACAGATTCTGAAAATAGCAACTAAAGTCATGCAGAGAACTGGATGCAGGGACCCAATATGGATATGATATCAAGTTATGTATCTGGGTTTAGTAGCTTTAAAGATAACCAAACACTACCGACAAAACTATGAAGCATATGAAGTTTCTCTTAACATCCTCCTTTTTTCATCTTTATTATGTTTCCCAATGCCTTTGATATTTTGAGAATCCTGCCTTACCTCTCCTTGCTCACCCAAAGACTAAAAATCACATCCTATTATAGATATAGGATTCCCCCTTCAGTTAGACTTGTCTTCCTGCCTGCACATATTGCAACCTCCTGTCCATTTAAGTCTTTTACCTGCTATAACAATCTATCTTCTCCCTTGTCCCCATCTCATTCCCTCTGGATCAGGTCCAGGGCCTTTCACTGTCTCAATTTTGTAAACTGATAAGGTAATGTGAGCTAACAGAGGAGCATAGAATATGAGCTGATAGAGGAAGCTTCCTGGAGGTCATTAAGTCATTAATATAGCCAGTATATATGAGATGAAGTTCTTGAACCCAGGCCTTTCTGGTTCATAGGACAGCTGCCTTTTCACTTTATCCTGCTACCTCTTTTACATTATGCATATCCCCTTTAAAAGACAATTTAGAAAAATTTGGAATAAGTGACCATTGCAGCAATAGCAGAGATGTAAGCTCACTGATTAATATATTATGTTGAATTTTTAATTGAACTTGGTGGGGTGAATAAATTTTTTTTAAAAAAATTTGAATCTATACTCCTTCTCCAGAGACCAAGATATTATAGGGAAAAGGAGGCACCACATTTTGGAGTGCAGAAATATTCGTATGTTTATTATTATTTTGTTTTTGGAGTAAATATGCCTTTGCAAAAGTTAATGCAAGTTAACAGGTTAAAAATAATTGTAGCAATTATAGCATGGGCACTGACTATTGATGATTAACAGTTTATATAGGGAATATGTTGGAATGGGCATATGAAATGATAACATTAGAGAAGAAGGACTTCTTCAGAGATAATCCTAGAACCTTGAGTGGAAGAGACAGTTATTTAGCGTTACTCTGGGAGAAGGAATCCAGAGGCTTAGCACATCAGGAAAATCAAAGGGATAAAGATATTAAGCATTTAGAAAGAAGAGCCACAAAATATTAGAGGTAGTTTATTCCCTGAATCATGAATTTAGTTACAGAAGAGACCTCGAAGGTCATCTAGTCCAGATTCCTTATTTAAAGGCTAGAGAAAAAAAGTGAGTTTATCCAAGGTCACATGAACAAGTAATTGGAAAAGCCAATAAATGAATTCATGGTCCACAGAGTCAGCTGTTATTCCTGACTTAGTTACCAGTTCTTTTGCTACTTGTCCATCACCCATCTGGCTATGTGGTTGAAAAAAACCAACAAAATACCCCCCCTATAATCTATTTACAATATAGTATTAAAGAGATATATAGTTTCTGATTTATTCAAAGTCCATTCCATAGAGTGAAACAATCAATCATAAAATTTTGTTCTAGGAATTATTTATTAATTTATTTTTCCTGGTAGTATATATATATACACACACACTTTTTTTTTTAAATAAACACATTTCTTTATGAATCATGCTGGGAGAGAAAAATCAGAACAAAAGGGAAAAACCATGAGAGAGAAAAAAACAGAAAAAAGTGAACATAGCATGTGCTGATTTACATTCAGTGTCCATAGTTCTCTTTCTGGATGCATATGGGGTTTTCAACCGAAAGTTTATTGGGATTGCCTTGGATCACTGAGCTGCTGAGAAGAACCAAGTCTTTTATAATTGATCATTGTACAATCTTGCTGTTACTGTGTGTACAATGTATTCCTGATTCTGCTTGTTTTGCATGAACATCATGATGTTCATGCAAATCTTTCCAGGCCTTTCTAAAATTATTTTTATAGAACATTAATATTCCATTACTTTCATATAGCGTAACAATTCAGCCATTCCTTAATTGATGAGCATCTACTCAGTTTCTAATTCTTTGACACCACAAAAAGAACTGCTACAAACATTTTTGCACATGTGGGTTCTTTTCCCTCTTTTATGATTTCCTTGTGATAAGATTCAGTAATGGTACTTCTAGGTCAAAGGGTATGCACAGTTTCATAACCCTTTGGGCTTCTTCCAGCTTGCTCTCTCTTCAGAATGGTTAGATCATTTCACAACTCCACTAGCCAGGTATTAGTGTCCCAGTTTCCCCACATCCCCTCCAACATTTATCATTATCTTTTCCTATCACCTTATGTGCTAGGAATCTTAAAGATCATTTAGTCCAACTCAATTCTTATTTTATGTAAATCTATAAAGGATTTGCTCAAGGTCCCACAGGCAATAAAATAATTATGGCCATTGAGAAATGAGGATCAGCTATCACAAATGATATACCTAACTTCTTAGACATTTTTTTTTACTAACTACGCTGGTCTTCAAAATAACATGAGAATCGACATGGCATATTGGAAAGAATTCTAGAATTCAGGTGATCTTGGTTTTGGTCCTGGCTTTGTCAGTCACTATTTCTGAGATCTAATCCCTTAACTTATCTAGACTTCAATTTTTTTCCCCTATAAAACTGATCTCTAAAGTAAAAAAAAAAAGGAAAAAAAATAGATCATAATAGCAATGATATAGGGAACTCCCTGATAAGGAAAGTCCATTTACTAATGTAGGTTGTTACTTCTCTGACACTTATGGAGTTGCCTATGGTAGTGAGAAGTTGATTTTCCCAGGGTCTGATGGCAAGTATATGTTAAAGATAAAACTCAAACTGGGGTAGCTTAAAATCATCTGGATCAGCAGAGAGGAAGTAAGAACTATGCAAACTTAATGGGAATAGTAGTTGGAATGGAATTGTTTATTTTGACTGGAAGTACAGCCCATGTTTTAAAGAGAAAAGTTAGAGGTATGTTGGTAAATGTTGACTCTTTGGGAGAAAAAAACACATAAACATACACACACATATACAACCCACCCTTCATTTTAATCTGCATCATTACATTTTTCTCCATTACTTTTTTAAGTCTAGACAATCAGCAAAATAATAAATCAAGCCCCAATTTGTAGCATATGCTAATTTCTGCAATGTAAATGTTCATGCAATTTAACAATCAGCTGGTTTGAACTAACTCTAGCATACTCCTATCAAGTGGTCACAGGTTCTTTCATAAATCAATGATCTCTTAGAGATTATGATTACAAAAAAAATGATCTAAGCAGTGGACAAAGCATATAGATTCCTAGGAAGTAAAGCACAGATAATCAGATATGGGCTTCACAGACACATTCATATACAGAACCAAACACTGAGGCAATACTGACATGGATGGGTGAGAAAAACTACTAAGATTTTATCATGTCAATAAAGTGGCCTTGTTTATCATACCCTTGCATTAGCACTGAGGAACTTACTTTTCAGGTCTCAAAATTTCATGCAGCATTTACAATAGCTTAGCCTTAGTATTTGAGGCTAAGCATTTCAAGGGATAAAAGAAAATTCCATACAAGGAGAAATAAATATATTAAATTGGTACAACAGACCTATACTTTTGAGACTCAAACTTTAATGTCTAAAACTAAATTATAAGAACTGAACTATACATTTTAACTGTAAAGGAACGTACTAAACTCTGAGTATGCTGGAGGTGATGAAGTACTAAAGAAATCACTTTAATGTTTGTGTCTTCTTTTGAAACACTATGACACAATTTACATTCAAGAACAAAGAAAGCAGGACAGTATCTGTACATAGGTAAGACAGGTGGCAAGATGCCCTTGATGACCAGGCCCAAGAATTCTGATAGATGGCTAGATGGGTTGGAGAAGGGTTTGATTCCATTGGGTCAAATTCTTCCTCAGCCTTTTTCATTTGGTTTTCTTGGAAACCAGTGTTAAATGGGGAACTCTGAATGTATTTGCTGTAGCCTAACATTTGCATTTAATTTTCTCATAATGTTATGGGAAATTAGAATGAGTAGTGGGTGAGGGGGTACATAGCATTAGTAAATGAGGATGGAGATAATTTAAAATTTCTCAGTCAAACTGAATTTTGAAGATTTTTTTTTGAAAAAAAGTAATAATGTTTATAACAGTGAAAAAGAAATAGAATATAAGACAAGCTTTATTTCATTTTATAGAAGACACAGATTTGTGCCTGGGCCCCTAAGCCATCAAGACAATTTTTTTAGATTTATAGTTGCCACCTTAGGATTAATGACAATCCTCAAAGTTTTAGGGTAGTATTCCCTTCTGTGAGCCCCATCTTCCCACTGCCCATATAGTTATCTCCACACTTAGAATACAAGTTGCTTAAGGCTCCTTCAGTAGAAAAAAAGCACTCGGGTTGCTAGAGTGATCTTTGTTTTCCTAGAGCCCTTTAATTTCCTAAAGACTCATATTATGGCATTTGTTGGCATCCCTTGAAAAAGAAAATAATTTGAGATCAAAAGAATATCTACTTCATTACCCAGACTTGCTCAGAACATTGAGAGTATTATCGTATTTTTAGTCACCCAAATTTCTAACCTTGAAATCATCCAAGGCTCTCTACTCTGATATCTAACCAGAATCTGTCTTATTGGATTCTCCATGTATAGCACCTCTCTCATCTATCTCCCTTGTCTCCTAATACCTTAGTTTAAGTCACTGCTTCTTATCTGGATATTGCAGTAATTTATCTTCCCATATAAGCCTTACCTCTCTCAAATCTATTTTATTCACATAGTTGCCAAATTGATATTTCTAAAGTTTGACTATTGCTTTCCTGATCAATACTCCGCATGCGATTTATTTTTCAGCCATACCAGACAATTTGCTGGTCCCTATATGTGACAAATTAGATAGCACTGGCCCTGAAGTCAGGAAGCCTGAATTCAAATCCAGCCTCAGATACTTACTTGCTATGTAACCTCTGTTTGCCTTAATCTACCAGAGAAGGAATGGCAAATCACTTCAATATCTTTACCAAGAAAATCCCAAATGAAATCATAAAGAGTTTGACACAACTGGGAAACAATATATGACAATTGATCTCTCACTTCTATGCATTTGTACAATCTGTCCCCCATGACTGATTTTTTTCTCTCATTTCTTTGAAACTTTTTCTGTCTTTGAAGTCTCAGTGTAAGTGCCATGTCCTACAAGAGGGCTTTCTGATTGTTCTAGTTGTTATATTAATCTTCAAATAACTTTGTATATATATTTAAGGGTATACTGGTAAATGGCTAACAGAACTGGCTCTCAAAAGAATTACACATGAAACATTTTAATGTTTAATTTTCACCGTAACATTTTCTCCATTGTTTCTCAACAAAAACAAATTAAATTGGTAAGTTGAGTTCTTATTTGCTGGTATGTGAAGAGAACTAATATTGAATATTTAACAATTGGCTCTCTGGAGCTAGTTTGAACTGGCTCAATACTGAACCATAAAAATACAAGATGTATTTTA
This sequence comes from Sarcophilus harrisii, assembly GCF_902635505.1. NCBI lineage: Eukaryota > Metazoa > Chordata > Mammalia > Dasyuromorphia > Dasyuridae > Sarcophilus > Sarcophilus harrisii. The sequence goes on along the minus strand of NC_045429.1, from coordinate 186,242,660 downwards.
TATTTATGTATTTGTGAATATATTGTATCTGCGCAAGAAAGTATAAATCCTTTGTGGGCAGGGACTGTTTTGTTTTTATATTTAAATTCCCAGAGCTATTAGAGTGTCTGGCACACAGAAGGCACTGAAAAATGCTTTTTGAAAGTCAAGGGTCAAGTTTGACCACCCATATTGTAATTCTATTCCTTGTTGTATATTGTTCCCAGGTTGAATTTGTTTCAAATATTTGGCATGGTCCAAGAACAACTAAACTTGGTTTAGGAATGCATTTGGCAGACTGATAATTGCAATTGCCACCTCTGTTGCTGAAAAGTTCCCAACAGGTTGGGTTTAGGAGTTAAGAGGAGTGTGTGTGTCTCTGTGTGTGTGTGTGTGTGTGAGAGAGAGAGAGAGAGAGAGAGAGAGAGAGAGAGTGTATCTGTATGTTATTGTGCATCTGTATGTGTATGTACACTCACGAATATGTTACAGGGTCCTCCAATCAAAATTTACTTTATATTTTTAGCTTCTCGCCTTTGCATTTCTCTCTAGCAACTATATTCTTTCTGTCCTCCAGAGCTTTTATTTTTTAACAGTTTTAAAAATTATGTCTCTTGTTTCTACATTGCATATATTTTCCATCTCCCCTAGATCTTCCCCTTTGCAGAGTGCCATTCTTTATAACAAAGATTTTTTTTAAAGAGAAAAAAAATAGTAAACTGTTCAACACATTGAAAAAAAATCTGGGTTATATGTCATCCTTCTCCTCTAAGGTGCTCTACTTTGCCAAGGGATGGGGAAGTATTTTATCAAATCTAATCTCTGGGGCCAAGTTCAGTGTTTATAATTCCTCCTTTATTCAAATTTGTTGATTTTTGGTTGTTAATTTTTCCATTTAAATTATTGCAATAATTGTATATAGATTTTTTTCTTCTGGCTCTTTGTTTACTCTAGTCTACTTCTCTGTAGGTATTCACTTCACCAACAAAAAAGTAAAATGTAAACTCTTTGAGAGCAGGATTTCATTCTTTCTTTCCTTCTTTTCTTTTCTCCTTTCTGGCCTTCCTTCCCTCCTTCTTTCCTTCTCTCCTTTCCTTTCCTTTCCTTCCTTCCTTCTTTGTTTCCTTCCTTGCTTATATAGTTCTATTAAGCATATAGTAATTGTTAGTAAATTTTTGTTAAAATGAAAATGCAATAGAGCTGAATGCTTTATAATTGTGTATAAAGAATAATACTTTATACTTATGCAGTATTGTCCTAAAGGCAACAAGAGAAAATATATCTTTCCCCTTTTACTAAAAATGTGGAGGAACTACGGATATGAAGTATCACATATACTGTTAAATCTAGTGACGTGTTGGTTTTGCTAAACTACTTCCTCTCACATCCTCACCCTGCTTTTCTCTTTGTTAAAAAAGAATGATTCACTGCATAAAAGGGGAGCATATTTAGAAATTAATAGGATGTAAAAACTATATATATATATATATATATATATATATGTTTATAATAAAAATGTCTTTGTTGAATTGAACCATTACAGAGACATTATCAATGTCAGAGAAAGACATCAGGAAGAGACAAGATTATGTCTCATATAAAACATTTTATACCAGGATGCAGGGCAAGTTTTTTTCCAAGTAAAATTGTAACATTTTACATTTTATAGAAGAATTTAACATCCTAGAACATAGCTTTTAAGAACAACATTTATTTGATTTGGCTAAATTGAATTCTTTAGGAATAGTCATGCTTCCCTCTGGCCTCTATTCATTTAACACCTCAAGAAAACTAACTGTTGTTTGTGGCAGCCCTTTTTGTAGTGGCTAGAAACTGGAAACTGAATGGATGTCCATCAGTTGGAGAATGGCTGAATAAATTGTGGTATATGAAAATTATGGAATATTACTGTTCTGTAAGAAATGACCAACAGGATGATTTCAGAAAGGCCTGGAGAGACTTACACGAACTGATGCTGAGTGAAATGAGCAGGACCAGGAGATCATTATATACTTCAACAACAATACTAGATGATGACCAGTTCTGATGGATCAGGCCATCCTCAGCAACGAGATCAACCAAATCATTTCTAATGGAGCAGTAATGAACTGAACTAGCTATACCCAGAAAAAGAACTCTGGGAGATGACTAAAAACCATTACATTGAATTCCCAATCCCTATATTTATGCACACCTGCATTTTTGATTTCCTTCACAAGCTAATTGTACAATAATTCAGAGTCTGATTCTTTTTGTACAGCAAAATAATGTTTTGGTCATGTATACTTATTGTGTATCTAAGTTATATTTTAATATATTTAACATCTACTGGTCATCCTGCCATCTGGGGGGGGGTAAGAGGTGAAAAATTGGAACAAGAGGTTTGGCAATTGTTAATGCTGTAAAGTTACCCATGTATAAATCCTGTAAATAAAAGGCTATTAAATAAAAAAAAAAAAAGAAAACTAACTGTTGACATTTTAGTTTTGCATTTTAGTCAAGAAGAGAACTGAGTTGTTTAGGCTTTTGTCAGGCCATCAGGTTGCAATTATCCTTCCATTCCTTTTTACCTAATCCTATATGAAATATTTTACCATCTAAACTTCTATTGAGAAAAAAATTGTACTCAGAAAAAGATTTGGGTGCCTGGAGAAGGAAGAGCTCAGAATAGTGTGCAAATAACATGGTAATTAAAACTGTTTTTACAAAGAACAGATGGTCAAGTACACTTTATCACTATTTCCCTCCTTTCTCCAATGGATCTAAGGCATTTCTCATTGATTGAATCTATTAAATCCTCACGTCCTTCATACAAAAGATAACAATTTTAGCAACTTATTAATTTAACCACAATGCTCCTAAGATTAAAGAATTTAAATGATGTTAGGGAGTTTTCTATGAAGGAATTTTTAATAATTAAAATCCTCTTGTATTTAATACCAACAAATCATGGATTGCAGTGTCTAGCACAAGCTATTTTTCTTCTAAGATAGAAATTAATCCACAGCAAACAACTTAGGTAGCATAGTGGATAGAATGGCAGACCTGGAATCAGAAAGACTTCAGTTCAAATCTGACCTCAGATACTTACTAGCTGTGTGATCCTAGGCACGTTACTTAATTCTGCCTCAGTTTCCTCATATATCAAATGATCTGGAGGACATAGAAAACCACTCTAGCACCCTTGCCAAATGGGGTTAAGAATAGTTGCATACAACTGACAACAAGAGGAACAACCAGCATAAGGTACTGTGTATTATGGTCATAAAGACAATATTAAAAATAATCTCTGACTTCAAGAAGGTTGCATTATATTGGGGTCGGATATACCCAGGTAAGTGCAGCATGATAATTTGAGTTAGGAAATAGTATTACTAACAAAGAAGAATTAGTTTAAACCTTGAAGAGCAAATTTTATTAAACTGAGAAAGGAAATTGATTAATCATCAATAAACATACTGCTATCAGAAACCATTCATGAAAGTATTGCCTGAACATAAAATAATGTAACTCAGATGAAAAATTCTTCTTCACTTTGAAATTTAACAGCATAAGCAAGCAACATTTGATGTAAACACAGAAAAAGCTATGAAAATGCAATGGTATGGATTTAACAAATACATAAAAGCAAAAATGTACAAACAATATATAATAAAGGGACCTGATAGCATCCTAAAGAATGTAAGATAAACTGTAACAGATATGAAAACTTTTCAGACATGGGAAGCTAGAGAAAAATTACTATTTACAAATTCTGTTATGTAGGAAATGCTTTGTGGAAAAGATGGGATCAAAGAAACTATTCAAAAGGGTTATCCATCACAGCATCACAAGCATGCAGAGACAAAAGAGGAAGATAAAAAAGCAGACAAAAAGACAAAAGAGCAAGGGTTCTGGAATCAGAGGACCTGCATTCAAATCCTGATTGTGATATGTAACCACTTGTGTGACCTTAACAAGTCACTTGACTTGTCTGAATTCATTTATTTCATCTACAAAATGAGGGGATTTGACTAGATGATTTCTAAGATCCCTTTAATCTCGAGAATTATGAAGGAAAAGGGGAACAAGCATTTATTAAAATGTGCCAAACATTATTCTAAGTGCTTCACAAATATTCTCATTTGATCATCACAACAACTCTGAGTTGGGTGATATTGTTAGGCCTATTTTATAGTTGAGGAAACTGATGCAGACAGAGATTAAATTACTTGCCTAGATTCACATAACCAGTAAATGTCTAAGGTTGGATTTGCATTCAGGTCTTTCTGATCCCAGGCTCAGGGCTTTATCTATGATACCACAGAACTGCCTTTGATGTTATAATGATATAGTTAGGAGAACTGAGATTCAGAGAAGTTAAATAATTTATCCCAGTTCAAATATGAAATAAAATTTAAGATTTTTTTCTATTACAATGCAGTTCTTCTGATTCTAAATCAAGTATTCGTTTCACCATTTTTGCTCCTTTTAAAATCTTCTATAATAGCAACTAACATTCTTTTGAAAGAGGTAAACTATTATTCTTGATCATGTTTGTTCATTCATCATATAAAAATAAAAATACTTGAGTAATTTTCAGAGCTACAAATACAGAATTTTTGTCATTTATCTTTCCTTAATATCACTGAAATTGTATTATTGTATGTGATCTATTACAGATAGTGATTCACCTAAATAACCAGAAAATATAATAAATTTTGCTCTTTATGTTTCATCATTTTTCAGTCCAGGGTGTGGGGGAAGAATATTTGCAAAGGTGAGATCTTGTGGTCAGTGGGTATTTCTTCAAGGATAGGTTAATTCCTACAGTACAATAGATATTTTAATTCTGGCATTCAGATAATAATTGTACCTTACAATTTAGCTGTGTTATATCAAGGTTTTAGAACTCAAGTCAACAACATGTAATCAGATAAATTCCTTTTAAAAGGAAACATTGTATAATTTTGAGATTAGAGAAAAAACAAAATAATTTCCCCTTATTATTAAACTAAGGGAAAACCGAGTGTCAATAGTTGCCATGATTAGGGGAATGGGGTTGTACCAAGCAGTCTTAATTTTATTTGTATTTTAGACCTCTTTGTGTGTGGTCAGGTGATCAACCCACCAATCCATAAAATGCACAAAATTAAATAGAATTATCAAAGAAACCAATTATATTCAAATAGTCAAATTATAAAACAAAACAAGGTTCCAGACTTCAGATTAAGCACCCCAAGGTATTTGGACCCTTATTCTGGGAGTCTGCTGTATTATCACTGAGGTTCCTACTTCAGTGTGTGCTAAATGGATATCTTTGATGCCCATTTTTCAGATGGTCTCATTATGGAACAAAATTCAGCAGGTGTTTGCTCACTGATCCAGGAAACGGGAAAATGGGCTGGGATTAAATTGTAAGGACACAATTTTATTTTAGTCCCACTGTGTGTTTCCCTGTATTGGCAAAATTGTGTTGTGCAATAGTAATTCTGCTAAGTACAATAGGAAAGAGAAGCTTGGCTGGGAAGCTAATGGAGGGAAGCGACCATCTGTGGAATTGTAACCAAATGCCTCTAAAAGAAACACTCATAAATGTAACTAGCCATCTTGCTGATTAGCTTTCTCGTAGACAGGGTTTCAGTTGCCGAAATGAACCAACAATATAATTCACTTCAGGCCAATAAATAGATGGGCAGCCATTTGCTCAATGTATTCCAATGCATTCCAAGCCTGCTTGAACAAAGGGTTGCAATCAAATTATATAAAATGAGGAACACTGTCGCATACCTTTCAAGATACAAATTAAAATAGTACATGATAAGATTTTATTCTAGTATCGATAAGCTCATTCTTTTGCAATTAAATATTTTAAACTGTCTCCTCTTATAGTCTGGCTACTATAAGTTAATAGTAGGATGATAATTTTTTTTAAACCTTTGAGTTCCTTAACTTAAATTTAATTTTAATTTTCCACTAAACACATAAAGAAAAGAAACAATTCTCAACATGCAATCATGTTTTTTCCTCATTGAACATTCACATAGTACACATTTCTATAAGAATACATTTATTATCATTTCTCCCTCCCCCCCTCTCTCCATAGACACACTTGCATTTCTTAGTTTCTCAATCTAAACTCAAGTATTTCTTTGAAACTTCTGAATGTCTTCATTGAAATCCATTTACATGTGAATTTTCAGACAGATAGGTTCAGTCAGTTAGCTACTGAGGTTAAAAGGGAAGAACATTTTTTAAAGCAGTGAAGATTTTCAAATTTTCAACTGAACAGATTTATTTCATGTTTCCACTTATTTTCATCTTATATTATGAACTGTGTCAGAAAAATTAGAATCCAAAATTGATTTTTTTCTGAGGATTTTGAAGATCATAGGTTGGAATTTTTCATATGGGAGTTAGGAGCCTAAGATTCTAGTTCTATTTCTACTAGTGGAGTGCTCTTTGTCAAAAACTGTTGTTGAGCCCCGGTTTTCTTTTTAACATGAAAAAAGTTGGAATAGATGACTCCTTGGCCATTCTAAAGTTTTAGGATTCTATTATAATGGAATCCTATTTCACTTTGCACACTGCTTCTCCATTTTCTCTCTCTACTCCTCTACTAAGTCTCCTCTTTTTCTACTTATTTTAAACTTAGAATTCATAGTTTAAGGCAGCTTGCAATCTTCCCAGATCATATTGAGAGTCCCTTTGCTTAAAGTCAGAAGAATTCTAGCTTCAGACCCCACTTCTAATAATTACCCGTTTGCAGTAGGCTTTTTGTGAACTTAAAATTTCCTCATCTGTAAAACGGGGATATGATTTTTAGGACCTATTTTATAGGGTTGTGGCAAGGATCACATGATAACATATGTAAAAACATTTTGTAAATCTTAAAGCACTATAAAGGAGCTAGCTATTCTCCTTTGTTCAGATGAATATGTAATTGCATAAGCTAGTGTTTATGGAGAGAAGTAAAAACTAGAACAATATGCAAATAGATTGTTGAAATCAACTTAAAACAAACATGTAATTTGAGTTTGAGATTACTGTTCTAAAATATTTTTTCTTCTGCCAGTTTACTCATTCTTTTCTATTTTTAATCTTTATTTTTCACCCACCCACAGTTTCATTCACTTTCCTTTTAGCTTCTTTTTATTGCTAATGTGTCCTCTTTTGTACAATATGCTTCTTTTTGTTAAGAAACATAAACACATAAATAGAATTTGTTTTGCTTTTATGTACAACAGGGTTGATAACTTTTGAGCTATGGGATACCAAATTTCGGAGCTTAGTTCTTTAACATGTAAAGGAAGAGAAGTGTGATATAGGGCAGGCAAGAAACATCTTAAAATGATTTCTTCCTCAGAAATATATATTCTTTCAGCATATCTAAATAGAAATTAATTTTGGTTAACTATGTTATCTTTCAAAGTTTTTATTGAGTCATGTCTGACTCTTCATGACCCATTTGTTTTTGTTTTTGTTTTTTTTTGTTTTGACAAAGATACTGGAGCAGTTTGCAAACTGGGTTAAGTGATTTGCCCAAAGTCACACAACTAATAGGTATTTGAAGTCAGATTTCAACTCAGGAAGATGAGATTTTAAGACTAACACTCTAGGTATTGCACTATCCAGTATCATGATTAAAAGAACAGAAAAGAATATAAATGAACATTTAAAAGATACCCTAAATAGATATAGATATAGACAAACAAAGCAATGTTGATACTGCCATGTTAAATTTAATATATACTTAAAAATAAGATGGGCAAAATAGATTCAATAGATTCATAATAAATCCAATTTCATATACAATCTTTATTCTTTTTATTTGATATGTTCTTTTTTTGTTATTATCAAATTGATAACAATTTTTTAACTAATGCAAAAAGTAAACCAGAAAAATCTTGGTAGAGTTAAAACTGTTAGAATTCGAGTCAAAAGATAGGAATGAGCCCTGTTATTTATTTCTTGTGCAACCTTAGGCAAGGCAGCTAGGGGCAGCTAAATGACACAGTGGATAGATTGCCAGGTCTGGAGTTAGGAAAATATGAGTTCAAATCTGGCCTCAAATACTTACTAGCTATGTGACCTTGGCAAGTCACTTTACCCTTTTTGCCTCAGTTTATTCATCTGTCAAATAAGCTGGAGAAGGAAATGGCAAACCACTCCAGTATTTTTGCCAAGAAAACCCCAAAGGGGGTCATGACTGAAATGACTGAATAACAGCAACAAAGAGCAATATTGGCTTGTTCAAGAGGGTCATGGCATTTATCTGCAGGTGTAGTCTATCTGAGAGCATGTAAACATTAGCCTCAGGTGGAAAAAAAGTGGAGCACAAAAAAAGATATAGCAGAGCATTAAAAAAAAACACACAGCTTTTTTTAAATTGTAATTCTGCCTCATGATCAAAGTGAGCTCAGGAGGGAAGGAGAAGGCTTACTGCTCCCTTGGAACTTCTCACAACCAGGCAATAGTCCGTTATTGTTTGCTTTATGGAAGTGACAAAACTGACATTTGATGACATGCATAAGATATGTTTTATGAATAGTCTTTCAAGTCATGCTGATGGATAATAATGCTAATATATCACATATATTTCTACATAGAAATTTGTGGCTTAAAAATTACTACCTTCACAACATCCTTGAAAGGTGGCTAGCCTAAGTATTATTAACTTCATTTGCAGATGAATAAACAGATAGAGCAATTAAATGACTTATTCAAGGTCATACATTCTAATGGATGTCACAGAGGGGACTCAAATCCAGATCTGAAACCTGGTCCCATCAATCCAAGATTATTTCTGTTTCTACTATATACTTTCCATTCTCTGAGAATCTTACTGACATGCACCAGTGAACAAAAGCAATTTGCCCATTTACAGCTTTTATTTGTCTATTCAGAATAAAATATAAATGAAGAAGCTCATGACAAACTGATAAGTCAATTTTGTGTTAACTGTCCTCAGGCTTTTCTTTCTTTCTCTTTTCTTATTTCTTGTAGTCTTCCCTCTTCCCCTAACCCCCCAAAAAGAGATATAATCCATGGTCTGAATAGCACAATAGTAGCAACTCTCTGCCTCTGCCATTGGGTGGGTTGAATTGAAAGTGAAAAAAAAAGTAGAGAGAGAGAGAGATGATGGAGCTCTAAATGCAACGCTCCATAATAACAACTTTAGTACTGTAGACTGATGTTTGATTGTATGTTCAAAAAAGTTAGGAAAGGAAGTGAGAATAAACAAATATTTATCAAACATCTATGGAGTCCAGAGCATAGAGGTAAGCACAAGGAAATACAAAGTCCAGATAAGACACTATTCTTGCCTCCTGGAACACACAGTTAAGTACAAGGAGGAGAAGTCAATATAAACAGCTGTCAATCATATTTTTACATGTAAAATACATTAAAAAGACAAAAAAAATTCCTGTGAGAGCTCACCAATTGGAGACAGTAACAGAAGACTTCATGGATAATGTGATAATTAGACTTCAAGACTCAAGTGATGGTGAGGGTCCTTATAGGGAATTATAAGAAATATACACACAGACACAGACACACAGAGTATACACAATGACATTTGCTTATAACTTAAAAGCGTAGAAAACTAGTGATTTGTTTTCATTGATCCATCTGTATTTCCTCCTTAATCCCTCAAGAAGTCAGTGGCTTTAATTTATGAAAAGGATGGCCACACTAGGACAGCTTGTGCTTAGTTGTGACACAAAATAAACTAAGGCTAAATGGACAGTAAAAGGATCAAAAAGGTATCTTGGTCTGAGTAATTCCATGCTCTAAAGTAAAGTGGTATATAAAATGTCAGGTCAATGAAAATACTTAAAAAATAAATATTCTGAAAATATTAAAATATTATTTAAACTTTTCTTAGTTGTTAAAATATCTTCTTAAGCTGCTAAATATTGCCCTTACTATATTAGTCAGTTGCTAAGTTTTGCCAGTTCTCCATATTTCTTACACTTGTTCCTCTTCTCTACATTTAAACAGTGAACAGTCTATTTCATTGCCCTCTCATCACCTCTTATCTAGAATATTGCAAGTCTTACAATTTTTATCTTTTCATCTAGCCTTTTCCCTTGAATCTACCCTCCACATAACTGCTACTGTTAAAGCGCAGGATTTGAATAACTTTGGCTAAGAAGTTTCAGTGGCTCCTTATTACTCCCAGATTAAAAATTGCTTCTCTATTTGGTATCTAATACTTGCACCTTCCCAGCCTAATACATCCCCTCATGATCCATGTTTCAACTAACCTAGTCATATGGTTGTTCCTTTGACATAATAATCCATTTGCCATTTCCATGCCTTGCATTGGAGGCCTTTGGAATTTCTAATTGTGAAGCTTAACCCAGGCACAAGACTTTCTTGATTCCCTGTGTCATTAATGCTCCTACCTCCCATACATGAGATGGCATACATAATTGAGCTGGCCATGGAGTCAGGAAGATCTCTCTTCAAGTTCTCTTTGACATGTGAACCAAGTGAAATAACTTGGTCTCTCAGTCTTCTAGACCAAAGCTTCTTAAATTGTGGGTTGTGATCCCATAAAGGGACATGTAATTGAATATGAAGTTGTGAAATTGTATTTTATTATTAGTAAATATTTGATTTGTGTACCTATTTTATATATTTATATATCCGGGGTTATGTAAAAATTTCTTGGGTTGAAAGGGTCTGTGAGTAGAAAAAGTTTAAGAAGTCCTGCTCTGAGCAACTCTTCAAGTCAACAACTATTTATTAAATACTTATCTTGTGTCAGTCATCGAGATACAGAGAAATTCAAAGACTACATATAAGGTTTATAAAGCTGTAAATTATATTGTAGAGGCAGTTTGCTCATGTGGGAATTCACTATCAATGAAATCACAGGTCTAATCTTTGTTCTTATGATTTGCATTTATATCTACTTATATGTCGCTCCCTCTATTCTATCCTATGGAATGTAAGCTTTTTGAAGGCAGAGACTTTCATTTTTCTCTAAATATTTCTTAGCATGTAGCATTCTGCAAGCATTTAAGATAAATGTTTATCAAAATGAACTGAACTGAATTACAAAAATGAGATGTATAATTATAGACAGCTTATATTTGTAAATCAAAGTGTAAATAAGGCTTTCACATGAAGCTAAGACAACCAGATAGATTATTATTCCAACACTGGATATTAACAAGCATTGTTTGGGAAAATCAATACATTGTGCTAGGTTTGTGATATTGTTAAAAACAGCTACACATCCTTTGGGGAAAAAGATTTGAAGAAAGTTAATTTCCAATAGCATAAAAGGAGAAGATTAAAAATGTCATTGTCTCAAAATTTTTTAGCATCTCCTAACTCACAAGATAGATCTCCAGTAGAGTACATCGTCTTTAGGTATCTTAATTCCCACCTGCATATACATACTGATAGGAGTACTCATATTCTTGTGTTTGAGCTTCTGTATAGGTAAGTGAATGGGAAATGGGATATTATTCACACTCTCTAAAGAGAGAATAATCTGTTAGATATTTCTCTAGGGAACATCTCTACTTCATCTGTTTCTAATCAGAACTCTATTCAATAGGTGAGGCTGAGATAGATAATTATAGATTCAGAATTAGAAGGGAAAACCTAATCCAAATCTCAATTTACAAAGGAGGAAACCGAGGCCAGAGGACTGAAATGATTTGTCCAAAACTTACTGAAACCTTAGGTTTCTGAGGCAGATGCTAACCTCATGATGATGATAATCATGTCTTCTCTACCATACTGTTGTCATTGTGCCCCTTTTCCAAGGTGCCCTTTGCTCACATGTCCTGACACACAGATCAGGAGATGTTGGTATATTTCTTGCTCCTATTGTCTCATTTAGACCATCTCTTGCTACTTCTACTCAATAACCACTTTTCCCCCTTGAATGGTGGCTATGTGGTATAGTGGATAGAATGCTATACTTGAAGACAAGAAGACCTGAATTCAAATCTTTTCACAGACATTTATTAAGCTGTATGACTTTGTAAAAGTCATTTAACCTTTCTGAACTTCAGTGTCCTCATGGAGATGGGGGTGGGGTGAGGATAACAGCTTGCTTCTTATTCATTTCTTACAGTCTGTTTTTTCAAACTCATTGTTCAACTGTTCTCACCAAAATTTCTTACAATCTTTGAAAAACTAATAACCTTATCTCATTTCTGATCCTCCATCTTTCTGCAGCACTTGACATTGCTGACCAATTGGTTTCTCTGGTTTTTCTTTTATCTATCTGACTGCTTCTCAGTCTCCTTTGCTGGATCTTCTTTAGGGTCACATCCACTAGTAACTATAGGTATCCTTAATTGTTCTGTATTCCATGGTCTCTCTTTTCCTATTCTTCTAAACAATTTTTGTGATCTTGTCAACCTCAATTCATTCAATTATCATGTCTATATAGATTTCCCAGATATATATATATTTAGCCCTAATTCCTTTCCCATATTCCAGGCCTATATCTTCAACTACCTTTTGGATTTTTCAATTTCCCCCTTTTATCTTTCAAATTTAATATGTCCAAAAAACACCCATCATCTTTCGCTCCAAATCTTCCTATTTTCACTACTTTTTTTCTTTCTTTTTGTTTTTCTTTTTTTGGCTGAGGCAATTGGGGTTAAGTGACTTGCCCAGTCTCACACAGCCAGGAAATGTTACATGACTGAGGCCAGATTTGAACTCAGGTCCTCCTGACTTCAGGGCTGGTGCTCTATCCACTACACCAACTAACTGCCTCTTTCCCTATTAATTTCAAGATTACTTTATCTTCCTAATAATGCAAGATCACAAACTCAGTCATCCTTAATTACAATCTCATTCACCCCATACATCTAATTTCTTGACAAATCTTATAATTTAACCTTCAAAACATCTTTCAAATCAGTATCCCCTACTCTCTACTTATGGGGCCGCCCTACCTCATACAGCTCCCCATAATTTCTTGGGGGCCCCTGTAATAGCATTTTAATTGGTCTACCTTTCTCAAATTTCTCCTTGTTCCAATTGATCTTTCACTTCTTTGCTAAAGTGATCTTCCTAAAGTGCAGGTCTGACCTTCCTACTCAATAAACTCGAGTGACTACCTATTATCTTCAGGATAAATGTCATCTATTTGGCTTTAAAAGCCTTTTATTACCTTATCCCTTATTATATCTTTGGTCTTACATTTTATTCCTAGCACATGAGTTTATCTTTTAACTCTGCTTTTTCATTCGTTGTCTCTTGCTCCTTTCCATCTAACCCATCTAACCCAGCTTCCCTTGTAACCCATCTCCAACTTGTTGCTTCTCGCTTTAAATACTCAACTTGAGTTCTCCCTTCCATAGGAGTCCTGTTCTCATCTTGCCTGGGATACTAGTCCCTTTCTTCCAAGATTATCTTCTAGGAACACTGTAAATATCCTACATGCATAATTATTTAGGTGTTGTCTGTTCCATTAGAATGTCAGCTTCTTGATGTCATGACTGTATTTTTACTCTATTTTGAATCTACAGTAATTAATGTACTTCTGGACACATAGTAAGTGCTTAATAAATGCCTGCTAACTTGACTAAAATTGGCCTGAATCACCTTGATTAGAACAAATATCTACAGTTTAAAAACATTTGTTTAGTGAGATAATTTTTTTAATGGAAAAAACTCCAACCACTAACAAGACATTCACTAATCATGACTTAGAATTTTGTAGAGATGTATCTTTTTAAAAAGTAGAGATAAAAATGATTACAACAGGGCAATAAGAAGGTTCATGGATAAAATAAAAGGATGAATATATACAAAATTTATTTTCTGAATGGTATCCAGGACACTTTGGACACTATTTGGAATAGCTTTAATTTTTCTTTGTCACAAAATAGTTCAAATATTTATATATGAATTTGGTACTGTATTGAATTTCTCATGTTTGCCTATTGAACTAGATATAACCAGCAAAAACATATTATTGAAAATTAAAAAAAAATTACTCCATTTATAATGCTCAAAATAATTATAATACTCAAAATAAGATATATTGAATAAGAATACACACAACCACACAGATAGATACATCTACAGTTATGTGTATACATACATTTGCATATGTATGTATAATAGGTATACACTAAAAAATGAAGGCGATTGTATTCCACATTCAGGTTTTTTTACAAGTCAGATTTAGTTCAAAGTATGGTTTTCAGTTGGACCATTATTGTAATGCAAGGAAAAGATGATTTTAGGAACTCAAATCAACATCAGGTAATCAGATAAACTTTAAAAATAAGGAAACCTTGTATAATTGTGTTACTGAATTAAGGGAAAATAGAGTGACTACAGTTCTTTTTTCTCTCTCAGGAATTATTCTATATTTCAAGTTGGTGTTGAGAAAACCTTAGAAAATACCTGCTTTCAGAAACACTTAAAATTTATATATTGTACTGCGAAGCAATATATTCTTTCTATGGCTCTAAAAATCTGTCCAAACTATCATTAACATTTTGAAAGAAGGTTCTCCAGTCCCTACTAAACAGAAATAAATAATCTCTGACAACAGCATTAGGGAGCATAAACATAAAATTACCTGTTATTAAAAACTGAGCACACTTTTCTAAAAGAAATATATTACTCTGTGGTAAAATAGTATGTTTGCCATTCATGCTAATGTTTCAACATTATGGTTCAATCTTCTAAAGAGCTGACATGGAAAATAATGGCGTAATAAACCAATTCATCATAACGTGCAAAAGAAACTACTGGAATAAATTGCAATAACCTTTCAAAAACTAGCAGCTTTTAAAAGTATTAATTTCTACTCCAGATAATTGGAAAGGACACCTGGGTGGGTAGGCAATATTTTTTATGGGATTGTCCTGTCAGTACTTCAGATTGTCTCTGGAGTCAGGAATGATCATTTAGCACTAAATGACAGTGAATCTTGCAAATAGGTCTTCCTAGATGGTCTTTGCAATAAATTTCTAAACTTCAAGTCCCCTCAAGGTCAGCTATATAAGAGGGCAGGTATCAAATGGCCTTCATAAGGCCCTGGAGTAGTCCTCAGGCTGTCCCTAAATGGACAATAGTTGTGTTGGCTGCCATAAAATCAACTTAATGGACTGACAATATAAATTACCATCAAACTTTGACAATATTTCTATATACCACTGAGCTGAAGAAAGCTTTTTATATCAAACATAGAGAAATGGATACCATTGAGTTATACTCTGTACCATATCACAAATTTTTTTTAACAACACTAAGTAGAGAATGAATAAATACGAGATGCTGAAGTGTATTTTACTTACTGCATTAAGAACAGCATCTAAGTAATACTAAAATGACACTTGAATTTTAAAAATATGATAATATGTCCTAATAATGCAATGAACTCCTTTGCACAGGGTTATATTTGAGTGGTCATTTGTGTTTTTGTTGAATGTCAGCAAAAATTTCTGTGGGATAATATATTTTTGTTAATCTGATTGTATATTTAGTCGATTTCAAAGATCAATGCATTCTTCAACTCCAAATAAATAAATTAGTCACTTTCTCTATACCCTAGTTTATTCATTTGTAAAGTAAAAGATCTACCTCATAAAATCATGAAAACATTTATATTAATTCTGGGAGATAGGATTATATCAGTGTTTAGCTGGCATCAGAATGACTAGTGGGTTTATTTGATTGATACAGTGAAAATGAGAAAAAAAAACAGAAATGAAAACAATTAACTTGTTGAGAAAAAAATGTCAAAAAAATAAACTGGCAACTTAAATCTTGAAGAGAAAAAAAGAATCTGTAATAGTTTGAATTTAATTTTTCACCTGACTATATGAACATCATATAGCTATAACATATTATTGCTATTAAGCTTATTACTGTGGTGATATAGTGCTAATGCTATCTATTCTGTTTGCCATTTTTATAATTAGAATTTATGACTGCTTGAATGCCAAGTTTCTTCATGCAGTTTTTTAAGAGAAATATAAAAGGTATAAAAACAAAAGCTTTGGATTTAACAGTATACTAGGTCAAGAAATATTATATATGTAAGAAAGTAGCAATTCAGTATTATTTAAAAATATAAAAGTTCAAAAATTAAATTGGAGTTAAGTAGTAATGAGGAAGCTTTAATATACTTGATTTTTAACATATGATTCCAAAATGTTACTTCATTCTTGTTTATAGTACTTTTTGTTCTCAATTCTTCCTTTTCTATTTCTACCACCATTACCTTTAACCAGGACCTTATCACCTTATTCCTGAATTTAACTAGAGCAATAGTTTCTCCCCCTCTAATCTCATTCCATTTCATTTCTTTTCTGCTACAATCTCTCCTATACTGTCATTGGATTATTCTTTTCTAAAGCATTTCAACACACTGCCCAGTGGAAAATCTTTCAATGACTCTCCCTAATCCAAAATCAAGTCTAACACATTTATGGTTTGGTCAGTTTTCAACTTTTATCCCATTATTTCTACTATACAAATTCTTTAGAGTAGTTAACTCATGCTATTCAACTCATTTTCCCCACAAGGGTATCACACATTCTTGCTTTTAAATGTTGTCTCACACTATTTCCTCCTGTTTCAAACACCTTCTCTCTTCTTTTCTGCTCATCTAACTTTTATTCATTTTTCAAAGCTCAACTCAATTCCCTCCCCCAAGAAGCCTTTAATGACTACTTTAATCCATGATGATCTCTTCCTTTCATGAATTCATTATTTTTATCATACATTTAACCATTATATATAGCTTTGGAATATCTAATTTATCAAAATACCTCAAAAATTCTGTGGTTATACTGATGTGGACATTCCCTTCATGAATGCAGATTTCAGTGCACTATGTTTATCACATACTATTAATATTTTGTATTTTTCAGTACATCTTGCTGAGTTCTGAGGATGAGATAATATTTATATTATACTTAATCCATTGTCTGCCATACAGTATAATCTAGGTAGGTACCATACAAATACTAGTTATTATTATTGTTATTGTTGTTGCTGATTATTATTACTACTGAAATTTAACCAGTCTGGTTCTTAAAGTACAGGCACAAAGTCCACCTATCATTGGCATTGTTCTCAAAGACTTTCCAGGTTGTTGAGACCAGCCATAACTTTTTTACTAGATTGAAAACTTTTTGAGGTTAGATATTGTGTTCTATTTCTTAGAATTGTTCAGAGTGTAGCCTTGTATAATCACAGTATTGGGAAAATAGCACAAGATTAAGTAAAATGATCTCATTTCAAGTATTAATATTGCTATCTGGGTGATCTTAGATAAGTCACTTAATTTATATGAATTTCAATTTTGTCACCTATCCAACAGGGATAATCTGCCTCAAAGGTCTGTTTCCAATGTCACTCATTCCAGGAGTTTCCTTGACTACCCCAGGTAAAGTGATTTTTTTTCCTTGTCTGAATGCTCATAGAATTATGATTCTACCTCTGTTATGGACTTTCCAGATACAAAACAAATTTTGCTTTATGAAAATAGACCTTTTGGCAGACCTCTAGAGTAAAATGACTTTTTACACAATGTGAATTTGCCTCAGGGGACAGTGAAAGGGAGGCAGAGAGGCAGAGAAGGGGCCAAAATTTGGAGGTCAGAACAGAGAAGAGCGAACAAGATGAAAAAATACATGGGGACTAGGGCTAACTACTTGGGGGCTGGACAAAACACAGTAAGGAGAGCGTGAGTGACACATGGGAGTCAGGTATAGAATATTGTACCCGAGTATGTACAGAAGACAGAAAGAAAGAGAGAGAGACAGAGACAGAGACAGAGACTGAGACACACACAGAGAGAAGCATAAACACAGTACCATACATTAAAGTTAATACAGATTTTATGTATAGTCAAATTTACATATTGCAAATTTATGTAAAGAGAGAAATGTGTACCATTTTGTATTATTTTATGTACATCTACTATATTTTTCCTGTTAGACTGTAAATTCTTTCAGGTCAGGGCTATTTTTTTCATTTTTTGCATTTCTCTCAGTACCTAGATTTCTTCTTTCACACACAATAATAATTCAGTAGTATAAAAATGTAAAGAACAATATTAAAAACCATGACGTGCTATATGAATATAAGTTCTCATTAGTATTATATTTTTAATGGGAGAGCCAGGACAATGGCTAATTCCCATTGGGAAGAGAAGAAACCATTACACCACACCCGAAATAAGCCAACCCAGGGGCTCAGTGTTTCAAATGGTGGGGTACCAGTTTGTAATGGGTTCCACAGTTAGGATAATGCTCTGTTTCGCCTTTGTGAAGTCAGAAACAAATGCCCCATTGTAGTCCTAGATTCAGCCCACAATTCTCTTGTTCATGATGGAAGGGCAGGTTGGGCTCTTCCTTGCAGCTGCCTTTGGGGATAGTATATTGTATAAATCCAATTCATTCTCTGCAGCCATCATAGCTTCTCTTTCCAAGCCAGTAGGCTGCTTCTGATTAGAAGGGATACCTCCTCTGGTTGTCATGGTGCCAGCAGCTGCTTTTGCTAGGTTATGGGACCTTAATGCCTGATCCTCCAGCTTCCCAGAATCATCCCACAGTAGCTTTGAAGCTTTTGTGGTTGCAAACTATCATTATTGAAACTATAACAAAACATCATTTTGATGAATAAAAATATTTTTGTATTGTTGAATAAACAACCAAACTATAATGTCTTTTTGAAAATGGGAAGGTTAAGCTGAAATTGGTTCATTTAACTTTTTTTTTTCCTGATGAGAAAGTCATCTTTTAATAGATGAAATCTGTTGACCTAACAGTAGTTATTTAACTTTTAGCGCTGATTCAACATCAATTTCAATATTAATATCAGGACTTTGGTATTAAAAAGGATTTTGAATTTTTTTTGAATTTTAATTTTGAATTTTTTAATGAAATTCTAGACTCACAAATAAGAGATGAGATGATAAGATGTATCAAAACTTTATCTAATTGTTAGTACAGGCAAAACTGGAATACAAGTTATTTAAAAATGAATGAAATACAAGAAATTTTTCTTAAAGTTTTTCCATAACCAAATTCTGCATTTTTCAAGTATACCAGAAAGTTATTCTAATAACAAATTGTGAGGGAAAAAAGATACGTGATCAGCAAAACTTAAGGGTTTCGAAATTTTTCCCTGAATGTAATGATGTTGATATTTTACATGAGTTTATTTTAGATGCTTTTCTTTTTCTCTTACTCTCTCATTTTATTATGAACAAAATCTTCTTATCATGGATGAATGTAGAGAAAGCTGGCTTCAAATCCAAGAAGTCCTGGATTCAAGTTCCAAATTTGATATATTATACTTTATATGACCCTGTGCAACTGATTTGATTTTTTAATGTTTTGGACCAGAAATGTTAAACTTATCCTGGAAAACTCCAAAGTACATCCCTAACTAGTTTGAAAGTGGTAAATATCTAACAAAATATAAACAAAAATATAAAACAACTCAGATAATATTAATTTGTAGTTTTCTAGGTCACCATGTGGCTTCCAGTGATTTGTTTCTAATGGAGCTTGACACCACTGCTGTAGGCAGCTCTCTAAATCTGTAAACTGCAGGGAAGGTATACACCTACATTGGCAGAAGTAGTTCCATCAATCAGTAAAAAGTCACAAATTCATTACCTATTTCTATTCTTCTCTCAGAAACACTATATTGTAATTACTGGAGCTCATGAATGTGTTGCCATTACTGGGTAGAAAATCTTCTCTCTTACCCTATACCACTGATCCAATGACCCTGGGAGGTGGTATATGCAAGAAGGGGAATAGTCAGTCAAGGGTTACAGACAAGTACAAGACAAGAAGTTAAGACCAGGTCTGAGATTAAAAAATTAATCAATTTCTACTATGTTAATATAAGCAGTATTGTACCATCTACTCCATCAACATATTTGTTGGATTAATAATGATGGACTGCAAAAATAAGATATAATTAAGAAGAATTAAAAATATCACTCTCTTTGCTCTACACGTTTTATAAATATTTTCTTTAGACAACATGAAATTAAGCCTGGGCCTATAGGTTCTTTACTCTAGATATATATCTTGAAAGTAGTAAGCTCTTTTTCATCTTATTTTAAAGACTAAACTAAAGCTGTTACTTTTATTTTCCTTCAGTGGGTTTCTATTTTAGTTAAGAAAAAAATCTTCTCAAAAATCTCTTGAGGCATTGTTCAAATGTCATTTTTTTCATTTTACCAAATGGAGTGATGAAAGCTTAAAATAAAAATTATAAGAATTTATCCATGGTCACACAGCTAAATAGGTGGCAGGATTTGAATGTTGGTCTCCTAACTTGAAGTCTGGCCTGCTTTCTACTATGCCACTTTGTATTACTTTCTAGGTTGTTCATACTTTTCTAGCTTAACAATCCTCTTTGAAATCTGGCCATATGTGTTCCCATGATTTATCACAGGAGCACAAAACCAGAATGAAATGCTATGCATTCACTTACTTCTAAATAAATCCATTATGCCCTTTGTTGTTCAGATTAATGACTTATTTTCTACACCCAGAAGGAATGCAATTTAACTTGTTGGGAAACTGGAGGCACCTCAGGTCTATATGACAGGTTTGTTTCCATTACCATAATAAGTAAAACATATTTAATAACTAATCAAATACATTTATTTTCTAAAAATCTATAACAATTTTATGTCATCCATGACAATCAGTGAGCTTATGATCTTTCTTTCTTTAAAAACTGCTGCACAAATTTCTTCACTCAGAAGCCATTATTAACATTAATGTTAACTCCTAAAGAGTTATGTGGCATTGGGATAGTTGCTGGAATGTTAAAGAAAATGTTGGTTTTTCGATCTACATTTTTCTTTTCAAAAGAAGACTACATCTCATAAATTTTCAGGCTATATTACTCTGAAGTACAGGAAAATGTTTCATTGAAATACTGCCCTGCTTTAGTATACTAGATAAATAATTTGAAAAGTAATTACTCTAAGGGAAATCTAACTTCCGGATATACATTTCAAAATGCTACAGTAAAGACTGACAATCTGGTAATATTATTTGGCAATATTGCCTTATAAGGCTCCCTGGTTTACATAGTAAACTAGGGTTAGGGTTAGGGTTTGAACACCTAGGCATCGGATTAGCAAACCCATAGTTACCATGGGGAGGCCATTGTAGGTCCTGGGCATTTAGATATTTGGGCAAGGCACTTTTAGTCTTTTCTTCTTTTTCAGTTCTCCAATTCCCAAATTCTTATTTTTACTTTTTCCAAATCTTTCTACAATATGGTTTCAATCTCATTATTCAATTGAATCTGCACTCTCCAAAGTTAGTGATGATTTCCCTCAACCCTTAAATGTCTAGGTCTGTCTGTGGCATTTAATATTTTTGATCATCCACTTCTGAGTACTCTTTCCTCTGTGGGTTTCCATTTTGCTGCCTCTGTAACATGTTACAACCCAATATGTATATCCTCTAAAGTTCTGTCCTAGGTTTACTATTTTTCTTCTATGTCATTAATAATTTCTTCAGCTCTTATGGATTCAATTATAATCTCTATCAAATGATTCCCTAAACTATATATCTAGCCTATGTCTTTCTCTTGATCTATAGTAATGAATCACCAACTGTATAAAAAAAATTCTTGAACTAGAGGCAGCTAAGTGGTGCAGTGGATAGAGCACCAGGAGGTCCCAAGTTCAAATCTGACTTCAGACACTTAACATTTCCTACCTGTGTGACCCTGGACAAGTCACTGAACCTCAATTACCGCAGCAAAAAAAAAAAAATAAATAAAAAAGAATCTTGAACTATATGAATGGTTCAAGAACTGTATGACTCCATTAGACTTAACATATATTTCTATCATGTTTAACATATCGCCAGCTAGGCAAGGGTATGAGAAAAAGGGAGGGAAAATTGGAAAACAAGGTTTTGCAAGGGCTAATGTTGAAGAATTATCCATGCATATGTTTTGAAAAATAAAAAGCTTCAATTAAAAATAAACTCTTTAAAAAAAGAACTGTATGACTCACAAACTCAACATATCCAAAACAAAAGTCATTATCTTTCACCCCAAAACTCTTCCCTAATTCTTAGCTTCTTCATTGTAGTTACCATCTTTGCAGTTGCCAAGATTCACAAGCTTGATACCATTCTCTTGGTCTTATCCTCATTTTTACTCTTGCTATATATCCAAGCTGCCAAAATGATTTTCCTTAAGTATAGGTATAACTAATGTTCAGCCCTCCTCCCTCCTCCCCTCTGGTTCCCATTCCAATTCAAAGTCTAATGGCTTTTTTTTTTTTAACTTCCAGAACCAAACAAAAAAGTCCTTTGTTTGACATTTAAAGCTCTTTACAACATGCATCTTTTTTACTTTTCCAGTCTTCTCAGACTTTATTCCCTTTCAGAGATTCAATGATACAGCTATATTGGCTTATTAGTTATTTCTTGAACAAAAAACTCTTATTTCCTATCTCTGCCTTTTTACTGTTTATGTCCTTTCCCTAGATTGCTCTTCCTTTTCTCATTTGCCTCTAGTTTCCCAGTTTTCCTTTAAGACACAACTCAGAACCCACTATCTATTAAAAAATATTTCCCAGTCCAGCTCTCCAACCATCTGCTGTAAATTTACTTGAAATTATATTCTATCTTGTTTTTCTATATCTTCTTTCACTTATATATAATCTCTCTAATTAGAATATAAACTCCCAGAAGACAGGTATTCCCCCCTCTCCCTTTACAGCATTAGTAGTTAGTATCGTATCTGACACATAGTAACAGCTTAATAAACATTTGTTGAATAAATGGACCATAGCATTCTATAGTTTTAATGGCAAGGTCCCAGACCCTGGGACCAAGAAAAGCCTATAACTTATCATTGTAAATAAATTTTTAAAAAATTAAATGCTTTCATCTATACATATAATCTTATCTGATCCTTATATCAACAATGTGATGTAGATAGGGCAAATAATGTTACCTCTTTTTGAAAGGCAAGGAAATCAAGGCCCAGAGGTTCATATCACATTCATATTTTTTATCATAAGTTCATATCACATTGGTTATTTAAATATAAACTTCCAAATGATTGTCAAGGTTCTCTCATATTTCTTTTTTGTTGTTGTTGTTTATGAAATTGGCTTATAATATATCCAAAGGTATCAGGAAACATAATTTCATAGAACATGTGATTTTCATATTGTAATATGGAAGACATTTACAAAATGTTCATCAGGAAAATAATTATAGGAGACGATCAAAAAGAGAACAGTGAGGAAAAAGAAATCAACTTTTCCTCTCATTCAGTTACATTGGGGGGATATAAGAGATGGCATATTTAGTACTGGAAAGAGTGTCCAAGAACAGAGTACCTTCTGCAGAAGTCAAGTTTCCATGATTACAAGAAAATTAAAGGAATATGAGAGGAAGAGATTTAATATGAAGAGCAATTAGCAATAAAATGGGCATTGCACAAGACTCAATGGAAGAACAGGGAAAAGTAGAAGAGTAACAATAGATGGATAGGATTAATATAAATAGAAATGAAAGTACAGGAAGTGGCAGCAAGAGAAAGGAACTTTCTCCTAGATAGCCTATAACTAAATAACAAGGATTTGGAGTGGAATAAATTTCACATTATAGTATTTTTGCCCCTGGATAGGTTTAAACATAAGAGATCTCTCTGCATAGATTGGTTTTGTTATGATACTTGTGATACAGCTCAGGCCATTTATATTTATGCAACAATTTTTATTATCTCATGCTTATTAACCATATTTCAGGCTACCAACTTAGTTCTGATTTTGGGGTTGAATTGGATCCAATTGTTCTATTTCCATGAATATCATCACTATTCTTGTAAATCATCCAGGCTCAAAACTAACTTAAAAGTTTCCTTTTCTTCATATTTCCCATTTGATTAATTGTAAAATTCTCTCATTTTCACTTCTAGAATAACTCTCATGTTTATCCCTTTCTTTTTATTATTTCTAGGGCTACCACTGACACCAGACTGCTCAGTATAACATACTCTCATCAGAGAAAGTGCTATACTTTATAAACAAAACAGAATTGAATTAGCTTAGAAGAAATGTGAAATGTGCAAAGTTGGAGAAGCTACCCCAAATGTTCATAGGTACTATTTATGTCTGGGGCAGAGCATTCTGAACTAATATTGGTCTAATCAGCCACAGCTGGATACAATGTAACTCTACTCTAACATAGTAATGTCATTTTGGTCCTCTTCCAGAAGGAAGGACAACAACCAACCAACCAACCAATTATTCGTAGGGCCACCACCTTGTTTGGGTGCTCATTATCTCTTATTTAGAAAATAGTAACATTCTTTAAATGATTTCCTTATCTCTAGTATCCACTACCTTCTTCCTATCCATCCTGGGTAACACTGACTGAGGACATAATGTTCTCAAGAGCACCACCCCATTTGCTTAATATATAAATAAATAAATAAAGCAGCGAAGTGGAGAATATAGTGAAGCAGTACTAGATTTGTTGTTTCTGGGAATGTGTTATGAGTTCAAATCCAATATCTGACTTTTATTGGCTGTGTGAAGATAGGCATATTGCATTTTAAAGCTGCTATTTCCTCAACTGAAAAATGAAGATAATTATAGATGTGCTTCACCAAATGAGATAGTGTAAAGCTCTGCAAAACTCAGTGTTGTTGCTGATATGTGGTTCTCCCTTGCCTTTCCAATAAAATGTGCTTAATTGGAGCTGAAGAATATATGTCTCTGATCTCTGAGATCTGAAAATTATGTAGATTGAATATATCATAGAATTAGCAAGAAAGTATCATTCTATTAAAATTTTTGCTGATATAAAACAAAAAAGGAAATGAGCACAAAACCCCTACCCTATTCAAACAAAGAAGTCCACTGCATTATGATGATATATTATTTTGTCAAATGTCAAGATAAGAAGAATTTCATTGAACTGGAAGAATTAGGTCTATGGTATCATTTTCTAAACAGTCTAGTGATCCTTATAATTGCAGAGCTTGCAGTATGCATTTGCACAGTTTATAAAGTATAGATAATTCAAGTACTATTTCTTAGAGCTAACTGAAAAAAAATCTCTTAGAATTTCTTTCTTCATTCTCGTTTTTTATTTATTTATAAAATAGTCTATGAGAGGGGGAAAAAGAGGCATACTGAAGGACACAGAACTCAAAACTGCAATACTTCTGGGTAGATAATTTTAAAATAAATGTCAGCATTGAGAAAGTCATGTCACTGAGGACACCAGCTGGAAGATAAGAAACATGCAATGTTGTATAAAATCATCACAACTTTCACAAACTCTGTTTTGGTTGGGATAGCAAATAATCCCACAGTCAGTGATTTCCTTTTTAGTGCTCACAGATCTGAAGCATAAGTTTGAAACGGATTAGCAATAAGTAAATCCACAGAGCCAAGGAAAGGCAAGAACAGCTTTCCTGCTCTGTCTTCATAACAAATTGGCAATCGTGACCTGAGAAAGGGTTATCTTTTACTAGCTGCCACAGAGGCAAGCTACTTTTAACCTTTCATTTTAGAGAGGGAAAGGGCTCATTACAAATGGGGTGCCAATGGGCTCAGCATGATAAATTTCATTCTAGCTAATTCACTCTTACTGATTAGCTGCCTGAGCTTGGTATTTAATTAAAATGGTTATGCTGACTGTTTGTTTAAGTTTAATTGCAAGACAATAATTAGCTTTTGCTCAACCTTACTCCCACAAACATTTTCTAATCTACTAATTTATAAAACAAGACACAAATATGGTATGAAGTTAGCAGTCTTAAAAATAAATGGATGAATTCCTTTTGTTACTGTTAACTGGAGACTTTACATGGATTAGCTGTTTCTGTTGACTACCGAATATTTCGAATGCAACAGCATTGAAGATTATACAGATGGAATATAACCATTTCCCTCCATTTCTGTTATACTTTTTCATTTCTTGTTCAATAAAGGATAAATGCTTAAAGCTGACTTCTAAGTTTTGCAAATTGAATTGGACTTCAATATACTTTCTAAGAACTTCTGTTGTTCTCAAGGGCTAAACCACAAGGATTTGTCTTTAGTATGATGAACCTTTTCTTACAGGTCAGTTTTACAAATTACAGAATTTGTGACTATGCCAACAGGCCTGAAGCACAATGACACTTCAATATGTTCTGACTATAACTTTTGCTCCAACCAATCAATATAGTTAGTAACCGACCATGGCAAAAAAAAAAAAAAAAAAAAAAAAAAAAAAAAGACTTAACAGAGGCATGATAATAAACCCCAAACCATTTTATCTCTTTGTGTGGCTGGTTAAATCCTGAGAGGACTTAAAAAGGTATTAAGAAAACTGGTGACTTCTGCACTCTATCTAAGAGTACATTTATCAGGAACAGGCTACATCAATGAATGTTCCACATGAGGATAGTAGAGTTTAGAATTAGAACATTTGGGGTCTACTTTTAGCTCTGACTTTCAAGAGTTCTAACACTTTGGGCAAATGATTTAATCTTTCTTAATTTTAATTTCCTTATCAATAAAAGGGGAAATGCTACTATCTACATTTAAGGGTTGTTGTGAGGAAATCACTTTATATTATAAAATGTGACCTGAATATAAGCAATTATTATTCTTACAATCAAAATAACATTGTATTTATAAAATTACCCTACCAGTTATTCCCTAAAATATGGAAAGATGATGAATATTACTATAATGACTGACGATGTACTGACTACATGATAGTTCTAATAACAATAATAATAAATAATATACAATATAATAATAAATAATATAAAATAAAATAAATAATAATAAGTAAAATTCTATCTTTAGCAATAGTGGTTGATATTTCTATAGCATTGTGATATTATGTAAAGGGCTCTGGATTCAAATCCCATCTCAAAAAGTAACTTGCTATGTGACCAACTATGTGATCTAACTAAAGAAGTTACCCTTTACAATTCACTTTCCTGAAGGTATAAGTTTGCTTCTGAGAAAAGCAGTTTTTCAGTTATGTCTGTCTTGACAGTTTAATTATCTGGGGTATAAGTTTGTTCAGAGCTGGAGGAAAAGCAGTTATAAAACTCTACTGATTTAGAGTTCTGAGATATCAATTGTTTATTTGAATGAAATAATCTCTTAAATACTGATGCAAATTAAGAACACAATATCTTTCAGTGATTCACATAAGAAAAAATGGTTAAATTTTAGATTGATAAATGGGGAACAATAGAACTGTTCTTTGATTTTATTATGGGATCAGTGTGATTTACTTGATTTTAGACAGATGAGAATTTGGTTACTGATCATAAGCTAAGAGAGATGAGGAATTTATAGAGTCTGAACCAAGAAATATGAGAGATATAGGACCAATTTCAGAACTTTCTAAACAGAGAGTCTTTCTCTGTATATTGTCATTTGTTTCTAGGTCGTTGGCCAATGAAATTCTGGAGTATTCTCTACTGCCACCTGTTGCTGAAAAGGAGTTAAAGAGAATATCCTCTATATTTTGATTTTCTATTGAGGGGAAAATGGAGTACGGAGAACATATTTTATTCTCTATAGTGATGTTAGATAAGAAAATATAGGAAATACTTTTATATATTGTCAGTTGTTCCTGAGAGGTGAAAAAAGAGAAGAAAAATCCTGCAAAGGAGTAGAATTGGAGAATTTATTTTGCCAGTATTAGAAAAAACTTCATTAACTTTTCCTAAAATCGTAGAACACTACTTCATCTGAAAGCCATGAGCTAAACTTAAAGCTGTAAGTGATAGATATATAGTTGGTGTTGAGAAGTATGTCCATCTCAGTGGAGAAAAAATATTAAAGAATGCAGAAGATCATTTGATAGATCAATAAAATGCTATGACTAGTTGACTAGTCAGCTGTTAGATAAGCACAGCAAGGATCAACACAGCTTAGCAGAAGGAACGTTTGTGCATAACAAAGGAGCTTACATTTATCAAGGAAATTTTATAAATGATTCCTTAGACAAAAAGAAGATAATGAATTTACAATTCCATATGAGTTTTTGTTAATGTGCATCTCTGCCAGGTTTCTCTAATTGTGTATCAATTTTTCTTCATAGAAAATGAGTTTGGTTGAAAAGTATAATCTAGCATTATGTATTGAATATGGCACATCCATTTCTTTCTTTTTACTTTAGATGAGAAATATTGTTGTTACTGAATTAAGAAATGATTATGTTTTAACATAAAACATAATATCACTGGAAGTGACTAGATTTGTGTAAGTGGAAACCAATTGGTAAAATCTCAAAAGATGTAACTGTAAGCAAGGAGAGTGTATTTCCTTACAAAATTGTTACTTTGTTGATTATGAGGGAGTTTGAAAGAAGCTGCGTCATGAGGATTCTTTTCTGAGGTCTAGACCTACCAGTTTAAGGGCAGATTGGGATAAATGAGCCAGCCCATAGAAAAAGTGTGAGGTTCTGTGCTATTTTCACATACATTAGGTGTGATGCTATGAACCTATGTTGATAGAATGATTATGAACAGTTTAATTGCTTCATAACTCTCATTCTCTAGTAATCTCTCCTATCACATTCAGAGATGATAATTTGTGATATAGACAGAAAATTAAATCAGTTTGTATCTTATTCTCATGCGTAGTGGTATCAGTTCAAATCTTATATCAGTTCTCCTCAGTAAGAGAAGGAATAATAGTTTAGGAGAAGTCAAGTGGACAAGAAATGCTTATGGGATTGGAAAGACAGTCATTGGATTATTCTGCTAGAACATATGATGTAGCTAAGAAATAGAAATTGACAACGAGTCAGACATAAAACTGGTAAAAGGAAGAGAGCAGGTTGAATTGAATTTAAAGAATAAAGTAGCATTTTCAATGATTCGGTGTCCCCTGATACAAAAAATTAGTTTAAATATCAATAACTACTCAGTATTGCTATTTAGCTATAAATCATGGGAAAAAATAATTTTTAAATAAAGTTGTGGCTTTTTCAAATGGCAATGGCACATAGTAGGCATTAAGTAGACAGCAGCACAATACCACTGATAAGCTGTATATAAAATGTGTCATAAGATAAACCATTCAGAAAATGTTTATTTATTAAAGAAACTAAGATGGCACTGTAATGAAGGGAAAGATGGCCTGAATGCTGCACTGATATCTACAACATAATAAAATATATAGAAGGAAGCTGATGTGTTGACTAGATTCCCTTTGGAGATTAAAATAACACACACTGAGATATAGATAGATTGTGATCTGTTCTATTTGTAGCAGAACCATATCAATGAGATCAAAGAATTATCAAAATATTGAAGCATATAGTTTCTGAAATATTATAGAATATGAGTTTTTAGCATCATGGACCAATTTTCATATCGCTGTTGCATATGGAGTAGGTTTCTATTGCTTCCTCATTTCATAGACTGCCCTCAAGATGATTCCAAGGAATGAGAAAAATCAGAGTAATTAGATTTTCACATTGGATCCAGAATTCACATAAAATCAAAAAATTTTGAACCTCTTTCCTTTCATTGCTACTGGAATCATATACTGAATATTTCAAGTGCAGGCCCAGCAGATTCTATATCTTTTATCTAAGATCTGTCTAGCTAAATTGAAAGATTATCTTCAAACAGCTGGCTACTAAAAAGTCTAGAATTCACAAAGATTTGGGAGAAGACCTATCTAATGATAAAGCTATCATCATTATAAAGCAAGTGATCACATTGATGAAATTATGCTCTATGAACGAATGGAGCAGTATTGTGTATTATTATAAGGTATAATATTTGTCAATTAGTCAATAAGCATTTATTAACTACCCTCTGTATGCCAGCCAATATCCAAAGTGCTAGGAATAAGAGAAAAGCAAAAGACAGTTCTTTTCACATTTTTTCCCTGAACTTTGTAATTGTGCTAGATGTTGCTTTCAAGAAATATGATACTTTCACCATCAAAGTTGACCTAGCTATACTCCCTGCAAAAGATATAATTAACAAATAAAGAAATTACTTCTGTTTAGAGAGGAGAAGATTAAAGCATTTTGAAAAGGTGACCCATAACAAGTTAACAATTTACTTCTCATTCAGCATTTAAATGATGCCTCATTTTCTTAGCCACAGTAATAATTTGAAGTTTCAAACATCTGGATTTGAACCCAAATAATTAGGACTGAAAAAACTATTCAGGCAACAAAAAGAGGTATACAAAGAGCAAAAGAAAGAAAACATGAATCTATAAAATTCATCTAAGGCTGTTTAAACTACTATTATTCCTTTGTTTTCTTCCCTACAACTTCTTCCCCTAAGCAAAAAAGTTTTAAAATGACTAGAAAACAATAAGGACAAAAAGGCAACTCTTTAAGAAAACTATTGGGTATTTTAATTCTGTATTTCAGGGACCTACCATTATTATGTGGCTAATAGCAACAGGTACTCAGAACACACAAGAGGATTGTTACTTCACATTTATGACATTGTTTTTGCAACTAGGACTAATAGTGAAAAAAACTTCTTAGGTCATTTGGTTCAATTAATACCTAAAATCTGAATCCCTTCTACAATATTCCTCCAAAGTTTCAAATATGAGAAATACTACTTCTAAATAAGACTGCTCTATTTTTGAGCATTTCACTTTGGAAGTTTTTCCATCTATTGATCGTAAGTCAGCTTTTATTGCTTTCATCTGTTTATCATTGCAGTTTTGCTCTCTGGGGTAAAACAAAGCAAGTTGAATCATAATTCAAGTCAATTAAACAGATATTTATTATTAAACAGATATTTATTAGGTACTTACTGTGTGGAAACAAAAAGAAAAAGTGACATCTATCTTGAGGGGGATTAGAATTATTTTAATTATTTTACATCAAATTATGGTTTAAAATAGAATAAACTAATAATTAGAGGAAGATGTTTTGTATGCAAAGAATAATCACAGGATATGGTCCTTGTGATTGACAGACTGTAGATCCAAGAGTGTTATATTTTCATGTGATTGCTTTGGAATGCAGAGTATTTTTAGTTATAGTTTTCAAGAACATTTTTATTCAAAGCATTTCCCCAAGAAAGACCTTTTTGACAGTGTAATTTTCTGCTACCTTCCCTTGGCTTATCCTCTTTTTATAGACAAAAAAAGGAGACAATGTTACAGCAACTTTCTACAGTGCAATGAAATAAACTTTCAGGAAAGTGTCCCTTCCAAAGCAACCCTATATAGTTTGAATTTTATTTATTTTTTTCTATTTCTCATTGAATTCCCCACATTTGTAAATTATATCAGCTTCTGCTTGGAAAATGCAGAGAAGATAAAGATGAGCCAGTAAGATAAGAAAACTGGAGCTCATCAATAAAATATTTTTCTAACACATTACCAAATCTGCAGAGGAAGATGATATCTTCAGGTTTAGCATTTCTTGACTTACAAATCAGTGCTAGTAGAGAAATCAAATCTTTTTCTAATCAGCTCTCAAGGAATCTTATATTTTCAGGATGCCACTAAAACTTGTTTGTTGCACTTGCAAATTAACTACTGAAACATTAACCTCAAGATCAGACTCTCTTTACAGGATATCACTTTGAGAAAGCAATTCAGGTAAGGCTAATATATAAATCCAGGGTTGTCTATGCAGGAAGAACCAATGCTACGGAGGTCAGTTAAAGGAAAGCAATTTCAATATCTGACTTCAAAAATTACTTCAAAAAAAATCGATGCCTACTGACATTTTCAAATGGTGACAATGAATGTTCAATAAAGTGAATTTTGAATAAGATATGCCCTTCCCCCTTTCTACTTTTCCTTTATAACAGTATTTACATACTATTCAATGCTATAAAAGCAAACATTTTGAGGGGGAATCATTTCACAGTTCAATAATAACTTTAAGAATGCATTTGAGGCCATCAGAGGCTATTTCTATCAAAAATGGAAATTAGTCCCTCATTTGAGTTGTTAATGATCCTAATATATAAGGGGCTGAGGATATAAATTTTTTTGAATATCAATAAAAGCTTATCAGGGGCAGGAGTAATCAATATCATTTTGAAGAGAACTTATGTTTAACTATACATCTTGAGTACAACTGTGGATAACTGAATTATGACCAGTAAACTTTCTAAGATTGTTTTTTTTTTCCATATTCAAGCTAAGAACTCTGAAGAATACCTTTCTTAGAATTTTTAAAAATCCATTTACGAAGTAGCATGATATAAGGGTCAAAAGAACTGGATCTAGATTCAAAGGACTAGACTTTTGTACCCTAGTGCTACTTACCACTTGCTATTTATGTGACCTTGGGCAAATAGGTCATGTCGCATTTCTGGACAGCTTTGTTGTTGTTCGGTTATTTCAATTATGTCTGACTCTCCATAACTTTATATTTTTTTGGGGGAAGACAAATGATTTCTCATTTTCTTCTCTAGACCATTTAACAGATGAGAAACTGAGGCAAACAGGGTAGGGTCAAGTGACTTGGAAGTTCAAGGAAGTATCTGAGGATGGATTTGAACTCAGGAAAAATGTCTTTCTGACTTCAGGCCCAGTGCTTATCCACTGCACCCCCTGGGCATCAATCATCTGTAAAATGAGTAGTCTAAACTACATGGCATCTTAAGGTCCCTTCCAACTTGAATCCATGGTCCTATAGTTTAATGATAAGCCTTTGAAAAACATTAAGTCTGATAACATTCAAAATCCAATAGCAGCAATTTTTCAGCTCATCCCAGTGCCTTTCTTCCTAATTTAAAGATTGTTCTGAACTAGGGAATGGAAAGAGGGACTATAAGAAAGAAGCACAAACTTCCCTAGAAGGAGATAACCACAATTCCTATTTTGTAAATCCTTTTATTAGTTCTTGATTAACCTCTTTACCTCATAACAATATCCTGAAAGAGTAAAATTATATGAAAACAATTTTCTTGTTGACGTAAACTATTTAACACAAATTCTACAGATTAAACAAATTAGTGCTAACACTGATAGGTGATTGTATATTTAAAAAAAGAGCTTTTTTTCCCTTTTTGTTAATTTTCATTTATTATTCCTTAATCGTTTGGTCAAGATGTTTCCTATTTCAAATCTTCATGATGAAATGCTTGGTTTTGTTGTTAACTTGTATATGACTCTTTAGACCTATTTGGAGTTTTGTTGGCAGTGATCCTGGACAGGTTTGCCATTTCTATCTCTAACTCATGTTACAGAAGAAGAAATGGAGGCAAATGGAAGTAAATTTCTTGCTCAGGGTCATACTCTTAATGGCTGGCATCAGATTTGACCCCAGGTCTTCCTAATTCCTGGCCTTGTCACTGGCACTCTATCCATTTTACCACCAAGCTGCCTGAAAATATTTTTAGTTGAACTAGCTAATTTTTGTTGCTGTCCTGGGGCTATCTCACAAGATAAGAGGAGAGTACAATTTCAAGGATAATAAATGTTTGTTTATAGAACATATTTGTGTTCTCTGACAGTATATTTTAAATCCAAGTAGATTTTGGAATAAATCGGCCATTCCTCAAATGTTCCTCAGAAATAACTCATTTTTTTTTACATTTGATTCAACCTGCTCTCCCTCCCTCCCTCCTGCCACCCCCCCCCCCCAGCTTTTTTTTAAATAATGAGAAAGCTGGAGTTCAGAGGGGTTATGTGTTTCAAGATCACTTAACTATTAAATTATGGAGCTGAGATTTGAACTCATAAACTCTTCACTCCACATCCAATGTTCTTTCTACTACACTATTTAAAGGATAAAATACAGTCAAATCTGAGTTTTGCCATTCCTGGATAGCCCTAGTCATAGCTCTTAAGACCTTGCTGGATTTCAGTTTGTACATATATAAAAGAAGGGAGATGCATTAGATTACCTTTAAGCTTCCTTATAACTCTGGGTATATTATCTAGTAGAATACAGATGAAAGTAATAACTAATGTAAAATAATTAAAAGTCTACTTGTGTCCTCTATAAGTCACCAAAATATCATGGATAATTGTCCCATTATCCATAGATTAGGACAAAATAGATTATTCACTAAATGGATTATTCCTCAAAATAACAAAACAGTTTGTATTTTGTCTACACACGGCATCATACATTTACTTACTTACAGGGATAAATCCTACAGGACCATATCCCATGAGTGAGACCCAATCAATAATGTCTATTAAATGTCTGTATGAAGTTTAATGACAAGCAGAAACAAAAAAAAGGAAGTCATAAAGAGTATAAATAAATCTTTTGGTTGCATAGAAAACAATTAAAATGAATAACATCTCATTAAAGGTTCTATATATCAAATTTTATTTCTCTGATGCCTCTTTATCTAGCTTCAGATAACCATTAGATATTTTTGATAAAAGAAATGCTTTCTCTGGTCCTAAATGAAAATGTCATTCTCAGTGCAGGCTTGAATTGTAGCTATGGTCTTTATACTTCTTTTGCATTTTTTTCCAAGTAGCAATTTTCCTATTACTGGATTTAGAGTCAGAAGACCTGAGTTGTACACTTAACTTTTCCATTTATTGCTTGTGTGATCATAAGTGAGTTATGTAAAATGGGGATAATAATATTTGTACTATTTGCCTCAATGGATTGTTATAAAAATCAAATGAGGTATATGCACAAAGTGCTTGGTAAAGTCCTAAAAATTATTGCAATTCTTGAAACATTTCCCAAGTGACGGGGTATGTTCCTCCATGGAATAGTTGCACCAGGTCCAGAGTATTCTGTGGATCCAAATCCCCTAAAATGACATCTCCTGAATTTCACTGTTGTGTTTACATTTAATAGTAACCCAATTAGTTCAAATGAAAGGCTCTTCATGAGGAAGAAAAGAACAATAATCTATTTCTCCCTTATGACAATAGGTGGAAGCTCTTGTATATAGATACATCATAGGGAAAAGTGGATATGCACTGGGAACAAACATGGAGAGAAGGAAATTCATAGACATGGCAATCATTTGTGAGTGAGACATATGTATGGAGATGAAACTCAAGCTTCCAATACTGTAATGTTGCTGATGTCTTCTAGTGATGTCTTCAAATTGTTTTTGTTGTAGCTGGACTGGAATCTTTATTAGACAATACTTGGTCAGATGTGTAGTGTCCTGGAAGAATGGATACTTCCATGCTCTCTTAGCTTCTAGACTATATTTAGACTTTTTCTCCCAGTTCTTTTAGAATAAGCAGAAAAACATTTGCCCTAGAACCAACTGACTGTCTTTCCTATCAGATGTTCTCAGTCTGGGCTACTGAGGCCCCTTATCTTCCTAGTAAGAGATGACCATTTCCCTTAGGTTCCAAACTCTCTAGACCAGGGTTTCTTAAATTTTTTTTCTACTTGCCAATCCTTTTTACTCAAGAAATTTTTACATGATTCTGGATATACATGTTTATAAAATATGAATACAAATCAAACATTTACTGATAATAAATCATAATTTCATGACCCCCCCCCATATTGTTACATGACCCTATATGGGGTCATGACCCACAGTTTAAGAAGCTTTGCTCTAGGCTATTAATTCTCAAGGTAAAACCATCTTAATAGTAATAACCCATATTTTAAAAACAAATTTTTTGGGTAGAATGCCAATAATTTCTAAGAGGCCTGCCTAAAGACTAAAAAGCTTGAAAGACACTACTCTAGTAGCTCCAGCTAGCTAGCCCTTAAGATGAATCATTTATTTAAATTCCCTATTCGTGATTAAGGGTTTGGGCCCCTAAGAAACCTTATTCTAGCTTCTGATGATACCTCTGTATATTTCCTAAGCTATATAGTTCTCTAACCTATAAATCAAATAATGTTTATTTTTGCCCAGTAATTGCCAAATAGCCCTAAGCATCAGAGGTTTCACAGTTTTTCAAATCCTATCTTCTTTTTCTTCATTTAAATGAATGTCCAAAGGAAGGGCTCAGACCCAACAAAACCAGGATGCAGAGTCTTTGCCTGACTATGTACTTAATCACGGTAGGCCTTTTTGTATGAAG
Source organism: Sarcophilus harrisii (assembly GCF_902635505.1). Taxonomy (NCBI): domain Eukaryota; kingdom Metazoa; phylum Chordata; class Mammalia; order Dasyuromorphia; family Dasyuridae; genus Sarcophilus; species Sarcophilus harrisii. The sequence continues at coordinate 186,206,728 of NC_045429.1, read as the reverse complement.
ATGCAACTAAGCCTAAAATTCAGAGGGCTTTGAGACATTTTCTTACCCCATAATGTCTTACTATAATTATTATTGTAAAAAAAAAACACCTCTTAAATCAGTCATCAGATCTATTCAATATAGGGGAAAATAATCCAAAACAACTCTGAAAATGGTATAAACATGACACCTCTATTTTTTTTACTGCTGGGTTTAGAACCTCTTTTTATTTGCTAATTCACTGTAGAGAAGCTGTTTTATCTCTGAAAAGTCAGCCCCTAGAAAGATATTTATTTTAATAAAATTCGATCATTTTTGAATAATTTGGATTCTCTGTATAGTTTACAAGGATTTTACTTGTGTACTGAGTAATGGTTTGTTTATATATAGAACATTTGAAATGATTATCATTTAACTTTGCTATTATATTTTTGCTTTCTAAACAAATATAGACCATGTCTGCTGTGAATCACTTAAACAACTAGTGAATTATTGGAGGAAAATACTATTGGAGTTAGAAAGAGAAAAAGATCCTACTTTAAATTAATTCCCTGAATGTTTTCCCCTCATCTCCATACTTTGAAGTTTTCCTATGAACAATACCGGTTGGAATTTGAAGCTTGAAGGAAAAAAGAAAACTAATATTGAAAGGACAACATGGTATAATCGAAGGAACACCATATTTGGTATTGGGAGTTTGAAGTCCAGATCTGACACTAGCTAACTCACTCGAGGCCTTAGTGGGCCTTGATTCCTTCAACTATAAAAATAGTGAGGCTGACCTCTCAGGTCTATTCTAATTTGAAATCTATGATTTTTTTTGAATTCTTGCTATTCTCACGAAAAGTGATAGATTTTCCCAACTTATTTAGCGACTAAAATAAACACTCATAAGCATCATTTCAAGGTTTATAATTTATTGACTTCACAACCAGTGAAGTTGGTAAAATATTATTATCCTGTAAAGATTTGAATGACAATTTTGTGACTTTCAAGTTAAATGTTTGTAATACACTAGACTCCCTCTTAGTGAAAGTAGAACAAAAATAAAAAGGAGGAGACTTTACTTTCTGTTTATGTGGTTGTGTTTTATACTTCTGTCACTGTACCTGAAAGAATATATGGAAAATTACTTGGTACCATTTGCAGCAACTGAATTTTGTATAAAACTCAGAAGCATTTTTCATACCTTTTGTAGTTTTCAACCAAATACTACTCTTGGCCCTAAATTTCAGTCTCATTCATCACTACTACTGCCACCATTGATGATGATATCATCATAGTTGTTTTTTTTTCCTTCCCTTTCTTCTTTCCTTCCTTTCTTTTTTCCTTCCCTCCTTCCTCTTTTTTCTTTCCCTCCTTCCTTTCTTCCCTCCTTCCTTCATTTCTTTCTTCCCTCCTTCCTACCTTTCTTCCTTCTCTCCCTCCCTCATTTCTTTCTTCTCTCTCTCTCTCCTTCCTTCCTTTCTTCTCTCCCTCCCTCCTTTCTTTCTTCTTTCCTTCCCTCCCTCCTTCCCTTCCTTCTCTTTTTCTTTCTTCTCCCTCTCCTTCCCCCCTTCTCCTTTCGTTTCTCCCTTTCTCCCATATTGGTAAGCTAGTACATGTACAAAAGAGGATTCTATTTTAGATTATCAAAGAAGGGTCACAATGAAGCTACATTACTAGGCACATAGTGCTTGATAAATATTTATTGATCAATCCCTTTGGGGATAAAAGAACTCATTAGAATAGGGGATCCATTCAGTGACTTGGAAGGAAATGTCACTTAATAACGTAGATTGAACACTGTACACTGAAAACTATGATAGATATTTGCTAAATGTGGGTTGAAGGGGCAGGAATAAAAAAAAAAAAACAGTTTCTTGCCTTCCAGATTTGAACTAATCACAAAACAGATAAAATTACATCAAGAAGTTTAAAAGTAATTAAAGAAAAAATAAATGATCATTTTACAATATAAAATATTACAAATTCATATAAATCAATATCTAGTCTAATAAACTGCATATATTACACATATATACTTAAATTTATATACATACATACATATATATATACATACACACACACACATATAAAATCTTTAAATTTATTTTTACAAACTGGTATCATTCTCTTATTCAGAATTTTCTTTATTTAAAGAATGACAAAGGAATGACAATCGTTCCTGAAAACCTCTGAGATAGCAGTCCTTTAGAGAAAAACACATAGGGAAAAAGATCATCTCAAGAAGGCAGGTCCCAGGTTTTGCTAAAAGAGCATAATACTGCCTTTAAACCCAAGGAGTTCTGGATACAATAGCTAGTAGAGAAATGACTTCACTTAGCAGGTGACTTTTGGTACAGACTATTTCCCAAGAAGAATGAGGTCATCAAGACTCATGAGTTTTTGTCTCAGGCATATGAATTTCCTCACTCTAGGGAAGTTTGTGCCTACTGTGCTTTCTGTAAATTTGTGCCTGCTTTTTCCCACAGAAAATATTTTCAGCTTTATAATTTATATGGCTATATCATGATTATTTCTGCTTTTCATTTTCTAATGAATATTTCATGATTGAGTTAATGGTACCAGATTGTCTGATTTGTTTAGCATGGCATAGCAATGAGAGCTCAGGTGCTTTAGGTGCTAGTAGTAAATATATTACCACCATACACTAGAGTTTCCCCTTGGATCCTGACTGTGAATTATATTGGGTGACCGTCCAATCTTCTAACCTAGAGGTAGAAGATACTTGGGAGAGTTAGGTGTTTCTTTACATGTTTCATGCCAAACCCAACAACCGCTTATTAGCTAGTGTGTTGAGCCATACTAGTAAATTATCATTTCTGTTTTTAGTATGAGCTGCTAGACTTTTAAAAATAATGTTCTATATTCTTCTCCCTTTACCTGAAACATTGAGTTACACTTTATCTCTTGGAACTCAAATTACATTGTTTTTCTTTCCACATCTTTACAATGTCTGATAGTGTTTTTTGATCTCTTCTGGATACTCATTCCTCCTTGCAATGTCGGATAGTACCCTTCAACCTCTTCTGAATACTCATGCTCCTTAGGGATTTGTGCCACTGTTCTCTCCCAATTATTCTAGTTGACTGACTACTTCTTAGTCTCCTTTATTGGATCTTCATGCAAGTCATACCTACTAATAAAAAGTGTCCCCTAAAATCTTGTCCTGGGCACCTCTCTCTTCTCATTCTAAATAATCCCATTAATGATCTCATCAACTCTCATGGATTCAATTAGATGTCTATATGAAACCCAGATTTCTGCAATCTAATCCAAGTTTCTCTTCTGAGATTCAGTTGTATCACTAATTCTTGGATACCTAGATTTTATTGTCATCTCAAACTCAGTACATCTCAAGCAGAACACATTATCTTTCTTCTTCCCAATGATCCTCCCTTTTCTTGATTCCTTGTTCCTGTATAACACACATACACAACCCTTGCCAAATCTTCTATTCTCATAACAACTCATGTATATATCACCTTTTCTCTAATTGTACAGCCAGGATACTAGTTCAGACTCTTATAATCTCTTATCTGTTTTTTTTTCAATAGCCTTCTTTTTGGTCTTTTGCAACTTCAAATTTATCCTTCATTCAGTTGTCAAAGTGATTTTTTCTTAAGTATAGGGTTGGTTATGTAACCTTCAATCAAAATTTTCAATAAACTCCAGTGGCTTCCTAAAACCTTCAAGATCAAATGTAAAGTTTTCTATTTGATATTTAAAGCTTTTTATAACTCGGTTCCTTTCTACCTTTCCAGTCTCAGTTCAAAGTCTATCCTGATCCAGTTAATGTCTTTGATATTAACTTCCATCTATTCCCTATATATCTTGTATGTATCTAGTTATTTACATGTTGTTTTTCCCCATTAAAATGTATGCTCGTTGAGGATAAGTATCATTTTTGCCTTTCTTTGTATCCTTGACACTGAGCACAGTGCCTTGCACAAAACCAGTGCTTAATGTTTGTTGAATGATCAACTGTCATAAACAAGACAACCTAGACATTATAGATAGAATTTTTTTTAAATTTGTGGAATAAGTCAAGCATTTCCATAATGTAGTACGATAAAAAAGAAAATTGTACATGAAATTGCAAATCTATGCATAACTTGTTATTCCTTTCAAACATATAACAAAATTATCCTGTAAATTTTTTTATTCCCTTCTTCCCATCCCTACTCTAGATGGCTACCATTAGGCACAAATAGATGTGGTGTTTGTGAGAGTATATAATGTATATTTATATATGTAAAACTATTCTATACATACTTCTTTCTTCATGTTCTTTACAGTTAATTTAGGTTTTAACAGAGAACATAATTTATTTGTTCAAAAGTTGTTCTTAAATTCTAGTGTATGAAAACAATTTAGCAAATGAAAATAAAATTTAAAAATTAATTCTAATAAGGAATGTATAGACATATATATGTGTGTGTATGTTGACATATATGCAACTATACAGATACATGTGTGAGTATGTACATATATCTAAATCTATTTATCTATCTATCCCCAGTCCCAGCCTCCCCCTCTTTCTCCCTCTCTTTTGCTGGGATTCTGAGATATTAATAGTATTTAAATGACACCATTCATGTGGAGATACATGTTTATAAATAATTTTTGAAAAGAATAAGCAGTCTTTCATGTAATGATTAACCTTTGTTTTATTTCTGGTATGGGCTTATGAGTCCATCATGATAGGGAACTCCTGGTATGTAAACTCTACTTATGAAGATTACCAACTTCTCTATAATTCTAGTTTTAGAAAGTTGTCCAGAACATTGAAATATTAAGTGTCTTGTCCATGCTCATATAGTCAGGATATCAGGATTATAACTTGATCCCAGGTCTTCCTACATGGGAAATTAGTCTTCTAACTTGACCTTCCCTTTCTGTCTAGATGATAGTGATTCACCGTGGTGCTTTTCCTCAATAACTCACAGTCTTCACTTAATTTGTGGAGGATGAAAGCTAATATGCTACAGAAAAAGTATTGAACAAATATTGCAATTGACTTTACAAAACCTGTATTTGATATTGCCTTTTTAAATACCTAAATTACCCTGGGCAAGTACCTTTGCCCTTGTGGACCTCAGTTTTCTCCTATAAAGACAGAAAGGGTTGGTTTGGAGCCTTAAGTCATATAATTTCTAAGAGTAAACATTCAGTTCTGAATTTGTCTTAATAACACAGTATTTAGTCCTTAAAAGTTTAAATTTAAATTTTAAAGGAAAAAAAATTCCTTTAAGGAAGGCAGGCAATGTTTATTAACCAGTATTTTGAAATTTCAAAATGTACCTTCAAAGGAGAAGGTTCTGTGAAACAATTTTTCACTATGATACTTGTATACAATACTTAGGAAGACAATGGAATGAGAAAAGAAAAACACTTTCTGCAAAAAGGCACACTGTATTCACAGATGTATAAGCTGAGCTCAAAGACATTTACTTTTTTTTTTTTTTTTTTTTTTTTTTTTAGCATACTAAAACTCTGGAGCCACTCCAGCTTTCTACTGGCATCCCTTATGGTGGGTGTTTAACCATAACATCATCTTCATTGTCACTTTCACCCAAACATGCACATTTAGTAGTTTGGGGAGTGTGGTGTTTTGTTTCAAGAACATAATAGTGGACAACTAGATGACAGATTTTTCTTTTGCTGTTCAAATTTGGTATTGTATGTAAACGCGTGATGGCCAATATTGAAAGAAAAGAAACAAAAGGCATATTTTTAAAGCAACAAAGGGATAACCCATACTACTAAATGCTATCACTACTGCTGTCTGAATGGCAAGTATCTCAATGGGTGGCAAAGAACTACAAATTCAAGGATGCCTATAAGTTGGGAATTTTTTTTTAGATATGAAAAATGGCTTATTAGTTAGTACTAAATCCATTTTCTAATCAAATCTGAATCTAGTAATGATAAATACTATCAGGAAGGAAAACACACACAACACATACAAACACATTCACCAGTTATTCATTCAATAGAAATCTACAGAACTTTAACATGCATTCTGAAATCTTAAGAAAGATAAATTATAAAAAGTAGGAAATGAGACATTTATAGTGGGTGGATAGGCAGTGAAGTGAATTGCTCTGGACTTATTCATTCAGTCACTTTTAACAGAGGAATACTATGAAAAAGAGAATTTCTTATTCAAAGACTTTAGTTTTAAGCTATGAAGTTCTGAGTTTTCCTGTAGCTTTTTAAAAAAGTCATATCAAAGACTTCTGAACCAAAGTACTCTCAGACCAAATCAAAAGATCCATAGCAATACAGATACATAGCCCGGAATACTTATGTTAGACCAACAAAGTTGTCTTGTATGTTTTACATGTCTTACATGATTTTGGTCTATGTAGGGCAAGGTTATAAATAGCATTTACTATCATACAGTTTTTTATTAAACAAGAATGCTTTATTAATCAACTTGACAGGTTTAACACTTTATGAATTATCTAAAGTGTCAAACTTTTTTGATTGTTATTGTCGGAGTTGTAATTAGAAATTTTGATACTCGGGACAACTTTTGCAAGGCACATTGAGAGAGGGAACTTATCCTCAAATTCATGAATTTTTAAAGATTTATCAAGTTTAGGGATAGTACAGAGGCCTAGAATATTGTGTGAACAAGGTTGGAGAAGGTGCTAGGAATGAGGATTAGAAAGAAGCTCTTATTCCATACCTAGTCTCTGAGATGAATTTAGTGCTCTGATCATTTCCTATGTTAACAAATTATTTTTGCTAACCATATGCTAATTTCAATTGTTTCTACATTGCTGGTAGAATAGAAGTGAGAATTTTTGGTGAAAAGGGAACTTCTACTTTTTTATATTACAGGACAAAGTCCCAGGAACTCTTCCCTAGTTATGAGTATGAGTACTACTTTATTTTCAGTAGTTAAAATTAAATTCAGAGTATAAATAAATCTGTGTGTAAATAAGTAATGCTTATCTTTCTTATTAATTTTGAATAATATCTTTCACTTCTATGTGATATAAATAGAGCAGATTATTTTGCTAAATTCTTAATAGAATTAGGGATATTTGTCATTATTTAATGCTTAAAGCTCATATATTACTATTATTTAGGTCATTACCCTCTTATGTTTTGAGTTTGGAAATTTGTTTGAAATACAAGTTGACTAGAACAGTTATTGCATGCTATAGAATATAAGTAAAAAGAGGGTGTTTTCTTTAGAATACAGTAGCTGTCCATTATGAAGACTGAAAACTGACTGCTCTTTACTTGATTTGGAAGGAAACAGTGCTAGTCTCTCACACAAGTACCTAGTACCTAGGAATTCTGAATCCTTTGTGCTTGTTTCTTAAGGGCAGCAAATGTGACATTGTTGTCTCTGTAGCCTCATAGTCTTGCACATAGTAGATATTTAAAAGATACTTGTTCTACTTAATGAATTTCATTTCTGTATCCTCTTTATTTCCCCTACCAATGAATTTCCATAATGACTTTTGCTTTAGTACCTCAGAAGTAAAATAAGCATATTCAATTAAAAAATATAAATATCGAAGGAACTATTCATATTTTCTAAAAAAGATTATAATTCCATATTTTGAATTTTAAAGCTTTTAAAATGCTTTACAAGCATTATCTTTTTCAAACCTCATAACAACCCAATGAAATAAATACTCTAGGTATTATTCTCACCATTTTACAGATTAGGAAATGGGTACTGAGAAGTTAAATGATCATACCACTGATTAAGTATTATAGTTAGCATCTGAACCCAGGTCTTTTAGCTCTCAAGTCCAAAACTATATTCATTATTCCATAGCTGAGCCATACTGAAGAAGAAAGAAAGGAAAGAAGGAAAAAAAGTAAGAAAGGAATAATTTATTAAGTACCTACCATATACCAGGCACTGTGCTAAGTGCTTTACCATTATTATCTCATTTCATCCTTACAACAATTTTGGTAAGTAGGTACAATTATGACCCCCATGTTGAAGTTGAAGAAATCCTTGGCAAAAATAGGCTAAATGACTTACCAGGTCATACAAACAACCACTAAATATTTGAGGGGAGATTTGAATTTAGGTTTTCTTGGCTCAGGCTCAGCATTCTATCCACTGTGATAAAAAGTTAATATTCCCTCAACCAAGTATGTGGGCAGAGACTTGATGGTGGAAAGCAGATAAAAAATAAAGTATTGTAAGGATATTGGTTATGACAACTGTCACTAAAGACTCAGATGAGTCATCAAGGGAGTTAGGGTACTATAATATATCAAAATCTCTCCCTTAAAAACTGTAACTGCAGACAAGCTACTTGAGATTATTGAGTCCCAGTTTCATTATGTTTAAAATCATGAGATTTAATGCCAAAGGCAATCTTAGAGATAATCTAGTTCAATACTTTCAAATTACTGAAGAGGAAATGGAGGCTCAGGGATTTTTAGAGACTTGTCAGAAAGATAAGTAGCAGATTCATAATTCTCCTCCATGTCTTATGATGCCAAAGCCAACATTCTTGGTATTATGCCACAGCTGTCTTTTATGACCAAAGACAATTAAGAGATGCACATGCATATTTATATAATTCTAAAATGATAGTTAGATATTTACTCTGTAGGTCAGTGGTTGTCCCCAAATACAAATGTTTATATCATTCTCAGACTGGGATATTTGAGACTTGAATGCTGAAGCACAGGCTTACTAAATGATGGGTGGTAGCAAAACCTGTTTCCCACTCTGTAAAATGAGAACAAATTGGGTCCTCTCCAGTTTTTTTCCTATCTATTCCTTGCACTTGGCCTGCTAAGTCAATTTACCAAATTCATGGATACTCTAGGCTTTGCAGAGTCCTTTGATATTTTTAATCACTCCTCTTCCACTATCCCTTTCCTGCCTGCCCTTTGTTGGAGGAAATAGAAGTCTATAAAGAAGTTTCTGGTGTTTCTATTTGTTTTGCAATTTTTTAGAAGTAGAAAAATTGTATCCTGTTTTCTTCTAATTTTGTTGAGTGGACTCCAACAGATCGCTGGCACTTAGAAAAGGCAACTGGATGAAATCTAAAGATGTCAAAATGCTGGTGACTGATGGAAAACCATTCCAATAAAGATAAAAATGATTTTTACCTTTGTAGAACAGGAGTTTTTAAACAAATCGTTACAACTGCTCAGTGTGTAAGATAAATAGCAAATCTTTCAGTGATACGTTCAAAGTAATACTAATAATGCCTTATGTTTGCATAGCACTTTCACATATAGTTTTAAATTTTATTTTTTACAATACACTACTGAATCATTCCTATTTTCTTGATGGGGAAATAGAAAAGTTGGTACTTATCATAAAAAACTATTGTCATAATCAAATGCAATAATGTACATAAAAATGTTCTGTAAATCTTAAAAATATTATACATGGTCAGCTTTTACTTTTACTAAAAGCTATACCAGCATGACACAGGCTCCCAAGCCAGCAATGGGATGAACAGATTGTGAATTCTTGTTGTCTGATGATCAGCAAGTCTTAAAGACCATCTGTTAAAACATGAACTGTGTCAGGGGAGAAAATACCTCCGCTCATGAAATAATGGGTCTTTTTTTTTTTTTTTTTGCTATAATTAAAGTTCTGAATGGGACTTTGAGCAAATCACTTCTTAACTCAGGCCCTTAGTTTCCTTGTCTGTAAAGTGCGGATAGTAATGGGGATGGGGTTGGAGTAGATGACTTCTAAATTCCCCTCTTGCTTTCTAAGTCTGGTAAATAAAATGTAATTAATATTGTTATCACCTCCTTGATTATCTGTTACAATCAAAATATTTTGCAAACTCCAAAGAAATGTCAGCAATGATTTCTTGAAAGAATAATGTTCCTGTTTCAAAAAGAATGTTAAAGAATCTAATTTTATAGGGCCTCAAACATAATCTCAAAAGGTTTTCCTGATTTTCTACCATGTTTTTTAGACTTCTTAAATGAATTTCAACATCAGAAGGTGCCTTACATGAAAAGGAGATGCTAAACTCTGTCTATAGTCATTTTTCAATACCTCAATGATTTTGTTGACTTCCACGGTTTCTTTAAACTGTCACATGATTCAGAATGTTATGGTAGAAGCTCGGTGGAGACCTTGATAGGGAATATCATTGTAAGATAGGTAAATGTGCTTATGACCTTAACTTGAATCTGGATTAGCCATTACTAGAACAATTACAAATATTCTGGCTAGAGTGAAGTGAAATTACTGAACGATTTTCCCTCTTCAGAAAATGTAATAATACAGTGCAACCTAACCCTTCTTTGAATGACTCTTGATTTTCCTTGCTTTTGGGTTCTGTTGTAATCTTTACTATAACAATTATTGCCTTATGAAATTCATCAAGTGTTTATGGGTAATGTCACTTATGTTTCAAGGCAGAAAACTATATAGTGAATTTATAGAGTAAAATATCATAGAAATTAAATATACACAAACTTGTAAGTATACATATTATATGCACTTTAAAACCATGGATGTATAGAGATTAAGGATCTGACTAAAGTTTTTGAAGGTTTCATCTAATTTTGAAAAAAAAACTGATGTCAGGTAGCATTTAGCTTTAAGGCCCTTTACATACTACATTTGGTTATATTTTTATGACAATTGATCTTGTTATTTTTAAAGAAAATATTTCTAAGTGTAACTGACTGTATTTACATGCTGTTCAATATAATACAAAATTCAAGTTCTAAAAATATAAGAATTGTGTTTTGCAATGTTTTTTTCCTCACTGATTAAACAGTAAGCTAGAGCCTAATTAATGTATTTTTGCATAAATTCCTTTAGAAGTTAAAGAGATTGATTCTCCTTTTCACTACTAATTAGTTACTTTTGCTTATTAATCAACTATATCTGGGAGAGAGTAATGGCAAATTATATGACACTTTAAAGGGATTAGTTTAGTACAATGGAAAAAGCATTGATTGGACTTGGAGTGACAGGATATGGGTTTGAATCCTGATTCTGTCTCTCGTGAGCTATGTGAGCTTGGGGAAAGCATTGATCAGAGTTCTCTGGGCCTCAGTCTTTTTGTCTATAAAATGAAGGACTTTGACCATGTGATCTCTAAGGTCTCCTGTAACTTTATATTCCTAATGACCAAACTTGCCACAAATAAAAAATTAGCCACAGTATAATTCTTGCAGTTTTCTTGGGCCACCACCTTTTTCTTGAATCTCCTTGCTTTATGTCTCAATATATAACTACTATCATATGGACCTTGCTACCTTCAAAATGCCACAAAACTCTGTAGTCTGAACTAATGAAACTTGTAAGGAAATATGTAACATAAAAAACCTCTGTCCATTTTAATCTGCTACCATCTATGACTCTCTTCAATTATTCAATTTCTAATCACTGAGATAGCTTCTCTGGTCTGATACACTCCACAAGGACTGCATACCAGTCTTCTCCTCTGACAAACAACTCCTTTGTTGCTGATACTACCATCTGTCCTTATTTCCATTCACCATGTATATTAGTTGTTTGAATAGGTTCTGGGATGGAGAAGGTCACTTTATTGCTGCCCTTTAAGTAGAGGGTCATCATGAATAACCTCAAACTGCAGATGAGGCCAAACAGAAAATGACATCTATTGTTGACAAATGTTCTTGGTCCAGACTTAATGGTGGTCTAACAACATTAAATATAGCAAATGTGAGACATGGGAAAACATAGAAGCACAAAGCAATGGAAGGGATTGCATTGCCTATATTGAGAAAATTTTTTCCTCCAAAGAAACAACCTTAACATTTTGTGCTCAAACACAATGGGGATCCTTTGATTACGTACAAGTTTTTTTTTTTTGAACCACACAGTAATGATTATAAATGCAACAAATTATTAAAAATTATTTAAGAAATTGAACTCATGCCTAAATCTTTAAGTCTTTATTAAAACACAATTTGGTAAGATTAGAGCATTTGCTCTATATATCCAAAGAATATACAAAACAGGGCCTTTGGCTTTAATGGGACAGTCAATTGAACAGGTGGCCATGAAACTGGTTGGAGTTATTCATGGCAGTGTCACATTAGGGGAAGAGGAAGGATATAAATACAGAATACTAAAGATGTCATCTTTAGAGGAAAAAAATATATAATAGTCTAAGGAGCCATTTATAGACATGGAAGGAGTAAAATTGAAATACAAAGTTATTGGATATTTCTTTCAAAGAGATACATTCTTCTAGCTCACAGGAAAGATAATATGAAGAGGATAAGAGTTCAGAACATCAGGGAGAGTAGTCTTTCCTGAAAGAAATTAAATAAAAAAAATTTAGTCAATTTTAGTTGAGGAAGCTAGGGAAAGACTAGAAATCAGGTGGAAATAATCACTTCCTGTCTAACGGGCAGGCAGGAATAAACTAGAAAAATAATCTAGTTGTAAAAAAAAAGTCCTGAAAAGTTGTGTAGGTTAGAGAAAGTGAATGTCGAATTAGGAAGGTATGATAATACATATTATTTTAAACATTGTTCTATTTTGTATATCATATTTTAATAGGTAGAAATTAGATATGAACCAAAGCATGATCTATTAATTTAATGAAATTATATTTCATATAGATTATAGTCCAGGGGTCCTCAAACTACGGCCCGTGGGCCAGATGCGGCAGCTGAGGACATTTATCTCCCTCACCCAGGGCTATGAAGTTTCTTTATTTAAAGGCCCACAAAACAAAGTTTTTGTTTTTACTATAGTCTGGCCTTCCAACAGGCTGAGGGACGGTGAACTGGCCCCCTATTTAAAAAGTTTGAGGACCCTTGGATTAGACATTAAGGAGTAGATGGAGTTTCATATTTGCTTCTTTCAGTTTTAAATGTCTATGAAAAGCTTAACACATCTATAAATGGGTACCACTGTTGATCTGCTGTCAGGTACATAAAGAGCAAGCAGAGAATCTGGAAGGACTATACTAACCTAAATAAGGGAGCTTCCACCTGCGGACCTTTTATGCAGTGGCAAATATCACAGGTGTATTCCAGATTTATCCCTATGAAGTACCTGGAGCTAGTGAAAAACTAGAAGTAGCAGATTTGAAGAGTTATGGAAAATAGAGGAAAGAATTCTGGCCACAAAATAATGATGCCATTATTGCAAAATGATATAATATTGGAAATAAAACAACCCAATAATAACAAAATATATTTAATTGGAATATAATAAGTATCCTAGTATAATTAAATGGGATTAATTATTAGATTGAGAAACAATATGAAATCCTGGTTAAAGAACTGGCCTTGAAGCCAAAGGGGAACTTAGTTTTAGCACTGACATTAGTTGACTGTGTGATCCTGTGTAAGTCACTTAATCTCCAAAGGTACTAGGGTGCTCTATAAAGTCCAAGACTATAAGGGCAGAGAAGGTTCCCTGAACTTATAAAGTTCTCCCTATCAAGGTAATTATAGGCCTATCCCTATCTACAAAACTAAACATCAAAAAGTAACATAGCAACTATGCAATCTAGGAAGGCAAATGACTAATTAATTAGGAGAATAGAAGCCAAGGATATAGAAGCAAGATCCCATTGTATCAAATGGAATCCTAAAATTGGTCTCCCTATCCTAATTTAAATCAAAGTTTTATGTTTTTATTTTAATTCAATGAACTCTTATTAATCACCTACTACACACAAGACACCATGCTAATGGCTACAAAGATAGATATGACATAGGTCCTGCTTATAAAGAACTATCACTTTGTTGAGGGGGAAAAAACATGTATAATTGAAGTATTAGAGTGACACGAGTGAAAGAAAGGTGTTCAGGTAAAATACTTTAAGAAATTATAGAAGGGAAGAAGACATCATTTTTAGCTAGTGAGGGTTAATTTCAGCTAAGGGTTCAGCAATGGAAGAAGAGACATCTGAGTTAGGATATAAAAGAAAGGAAGGACTTTAGCAGATAGAAATGTGTTGAGTGGGATTCCATTCCAGGGACTGGAGTTGTGGTAAGGCTTCTATTGTGGCAATCTTTGAATCTCAGAGCCAGGAATTCATATTTTATTCAACACACAATGGGGAACACATTCAAAGATTTTAAATAGATAAGTTATGTATTGTTTTAGGAATGTTATTCAGGTAGTGGTATGGGGGATTGATTAGAGAGAGGAAACATTAGAGGGAAGAAAGCCAGTTAAAGTGTTATAATAATGTGGAACAGATGAAGCTAGTTGTAGTTTGATTGGAGAGAAGAGGCCAGCTAAAATATATATATTCTGAAAGTTAAAACAAGACTTGATTGATGTGCAATGTATATGTTTTTTTTAAAAAAAATTCTTTCTGGCCTGTAGATTCATTTAAAGAAACACATTTCCTTATGAATCATATCGGGAAAGAAAAATCAGAACAAAAGGGAAAACCATGAGAGAAAAAAAAAAAACAGAAGAAAAAGATAGAAAAAGTGTATATAACGTGTTGATTTATATTCATTCTCTAAATGTGCAATGTATATTTTGGGAGATCTGTAGTGACAGTATAAGAGGAGTCAATGATGATTCCAAGATTATTAGACTACGTGACTGGAACGGTTGTTGTACTAGTAAAACAACTAGAAAAGTTAGGAAAAGGGAGAGATTTAATTTAGAGGTGGAAAGACCCTTAGAGGCCAACACTCTTATCTTACAGATGAGGAATATGAAGCACAGATAGATTAAATGATTTGAGGCAAAGTCACGAGCTAGTAATTCCTGACTCTTAACTTCATCTCTCTTCAATATGGTAGATGGTTAATTAAATTTTAGACATCTTGACTTAGTGGGTACTGATAAGCCATTTTAAGTGGAAATATATATTGGAAGATTGAAAATATGACATTGGAACTATAAAGAGTGGTAGGTGAGATATAGATTTAAATTTGGGAACTATTTGTCACTTGGGATCATATATGATATGTATCAGACCATCAAGAGACAGCAGACTGGGCAGTTTGATGGTGCAGCTGAGAGAGTACTATGCTTCAAGTCAGGGAGACTCTTCCAGAATTCAAATTTGACCTCAGACTCTTAAGTCACTTCACTGTTCATCTAAGTTTCTTCATCTATAAAATGAGTGAGAGAAGAAAGAGGCAAACCACTCCAGTATTTTTGCCAAGAAAACCCCCAAAGAGGTCAAAAAGAGTCAGAAATGACTGAAAAACAATTAATCAAATAGGAATATGAAGACTTAGAAAATAAACTTTTACATACACTCACATTTAAGTTATTGAAGGAAGGTGTGGAACCAAAAAAAGAGAAAGAGGAGTGATTTAAAGGATAGTTAATTTGAGAACTATTTATTAAGTTCTTATTATGTTCAAGTGACTCTATTCATGCCCTGAATATATAAAAAAAGACAAAAATAGCTTTTATTCTCAAGGAGTTCACATTCTAGTAGGGTAGATAAATTATAAATAACCACATATATATGTATATATATGATATATACAGGATAAATGAAAGGTTATTATCAGTAGATAAGATAGGATGATGAGCTGGGAAGCATGTTTTAGAATGTGGGATTTCAACTAAATCTTGAAGGAACTAAATCTTAAAAGATAGACATGAGAAGAGAGATAATTTCATGCATGGGGGATAGCCAATGAAAGACATGAAATTGGGGAGATGGATAAAAAGGTAATAATAAGACCATGAAGTTTAGCAAACCAAGGATTAAAAAAAAATTAAAAAAGGGGGGGGGAATTTTGAATGGTAGAGAGGTCAAAGAAAATAAGGATGAAATGAGAATATGAAGAATACAAAAAACTGGAAAATAAGACATCAATAGTATGGAATTTAGATTATTTACCATTCTGAAGGGGAAAAAAGATTTGGAAATGATTTATCAATTGTCTTCACATATTTAAAGGTAATATTACACAGAATTAAAGACAAATTATTCTTCTTTACCTCTGAGAGAACAGAATAAAAAGAAATAGCTAGTTTTGAGATATAGAAAACAACCAGTGGGACAGATTATTAAAATTAGGCATAGGTATCTGAAGGAGGTCATGAAATCTCTTCCCTGGAGAGTTCTAGAAGTGGAATAGACATCTATTTGGGAAGCTTTAGATGAAATCTGCCTGGAGGCAGCAAGATGAACCAGGCCTCAGGAGGGCTTTTCTAGCCTTCTAATTCTCATAAATTATTTTGATAAAGGAGAATGAAAATAACTGCAATGTAGTCTTTTATTTTCCAAGCAAAGCTGAGAACAATCTACCATATAGTAGCCTCATTATTAGGTCCACACACAAAACAGTAGGATCAAGGACTGGAATTAAATATTAACTAAATTTCCTAGGGATTTGGTCTTTAAATAGGTAATTTTATGGGTAAACTTTTTTATCTGACTGGTGACAATTTCAATTTTTTTTTAGCCTGTGGTACAAGGAATTGCTCAAATCAATTGCATGATCTAGGGAAGATCTAATTTTTTCCCCCATGAACATTTTTCTACAAAAATGCATTGAAACTTAGCAAATTAAATTTTATTTCACTCTTAGAGAAACTATTAGAAGAACAACATTATTTCAGTCAGTGTTGGTCAATCATAAGCATTTGACATAATTTAGGATTCTGTTAGAAATGAAATCATTACTGCAAAATGCTGATTACCTCATGTTAAAATACTAAATATAGATTAAGAGGCAGAAGATCTGTTCTATCATCAATAGATCACCATCATAATTGTCTGCAAAACAGTAATAATAATAATACCTGCTTTGATCCAAGTGGATTTGGTAAAGTTCAAGTGAAATAATGTATATGAAAATCATTTGAAAACTTTAAAGTGCTATTAAAAACACATAGTTGGTTTTGATCTTGATCTGTGATTTCATAAAGTAAGGATCTTAATCTTATAGACCAACAACTTGATAATTACAATCTTAAAGAAATTTTGAAGGCACAGTGAGGGTATAAATAACTTTGCCAACTTTGAAATATCTAGCATGTGTGAGAAGTAACACTTAACAGAAACCTTTAATTCAAGCCTCGCCATTCACTATTCCATATATCTTCTCACAATCTTTTATAAAAATCTAATATTAAGTTCATATTAAATATCCAAAAGACACTTCTAAAAAGGCCAGAGTAATATTGATTTATTTTTATTTTTAACAAACATTTCTTTATGAATAATGTTGGGAGAAAAAAATCAGAGCAAAAGAGAAAAACCATGGGAGAGATAAGTAATAGTGATTTGTTGTTTTGTTGATTAGTCATGTCCAATTCTTTGTGACCCCATTTGGGGTTTTCTTGACAAAGATCCTGGAATAGTTTGCCATTTCCTTTTCCTGCTCATTTGACAGATAAGGAAACTGAGATAAACAGGGTTAAGTGACTTTTTTAGGGTCATAGAGTGTCTGGGGTTGTATTTACACTGAAGCCTTCTTCACTCCAATGTAGGTACTCTATATAGTATATAGGGGGTCCTCAAACTTTTTAAATAGGGGGCCAGTTCACTGTCCCTCAGGCTATTGGAGGGCCAGAATATAGTAAAAACAAAAACTTTGTTTTGTGGGCCTTTAAATAAAGAAACTTCATAGCCCTGGGTGAGGAGGATAAAGGACCTCAGCTGCCATATCTGGCCCCTTGGGCCGTAGTTTGAGGACCCCTGCTATATACTATGCCACTTAGCTGTCCCAATAATAGTGACATACAGAAAAATATTTAACCATAGATATCATTAATTCTGAACAATGAAGAACTGAAGTCCAGATTGACTTTCCACGTAATGGGGTTTTAGAAAGTTGCTGTACATTTACAAAAGGGATATTTTAAAATATATTAGATATTGGCTAGTCATTGGATTATTTTGGTTTGAATGCTGCAATTAACAGGAAATTTTCCTGTATTACAGTTGAAGGATAAATAATGTACCATCCAATTTTTTCCAATGATTGTTTATCGCCATTCACTTTTAATTTTCCTCAGGATTTGGCAGGATGGTTCAATTTATTCTGAAACCTACTAAATCATATTTAAAATTTCCCTAAGCCATATAAATCATACTTATAACTTCCCCCAAAACCTATCTTTCTCAGGTTTTTGTTATTTTCTTTCTATGGTCTCAAACCTTTGTCCCACAGAATGTCCTTAAAATTTAATGGCTCAAACCTCACATCCACATTTCCCCAATCTAGAATATTATTGCTCTCCTAATATTTTCTTAGTAAAAACTGAATAAAGAAACTTGAATAAGGCAAGAGGCCTCCTAATACCAAAGCAATAGGACTGTGAGGGTGGGTGATAAACATGAACAAAATACTTTTCCAGCTCAGTCAAAGGTACCACTTGGTATTAAAACACAAGTGATGCTGCCTCTGGCCACAGGGTCTCAAAGCACTTCATTAGAAAAAGAAAAGCAGAAAGAGTTGTATTAACTCAGCCAAATAGCATCCATTGAGGATGTGACAATGGTGCTCACAGTGCTTTAAACCAAAAATAAGTGGCTAGAAAACACCAAACTCCTGGGACTTTCTGAGACTGCCCAGACCATACTGCAATGTGACTCAAAATCTAAGCATCTTAATTCCCCAAATATAACTGACAAATGCTGATATGTAAACTTTTGAAGAATAGAAATATGACCCTTTACTTTCTTTTATGGTTCTCAGTACATTTAATAAATCAAGTAACATACGTAAAGGACTTTGCAAACCTAAAGCTATATAAATATTAGCTATTATTTTTAGACCCAGTGGTAATAGATATTTGGAAATATTTTTAAATGATGAAAGCAGTGATAATAAGAAAGTTGAAATGGAAAGTTCAGACATGAAAAATCTATAGTGAGGCAATATTTGTAGTAACTTTTAAAAAATTATATTTGTCATTGCTGATGTTAAAATCAGATTACAACAAGTGGCCAAAGGCGTGAGAGATGTAGACAACAAATATACACATGAAAAATATTGCAACTCTGTAATCACTAAGATGTAGGTAGAAGATTTGATTATATAATTTTCCAAGTGTAACTTCATCTTTTCCATACACATATTTTGTCTGCTCTTTTATAATTTGATAAACTCTTATCTGGGCAATATTTGATATATCATTTTCTCTCAATATAGTTTTCAGATTCACCCCTCCCTCTATTCTTCTCTTCATACCAATATTATTTAAGTTTGAAAATAAAATCTTTCTTCTCTTCAACTTGATTATTCCCAGATTAAATGATATTTGACTAAATACTCAGCTTTCATATTCAGGCTATTTTTTCAACAAAGTCACAGGAAAAATCTAAGAGGGGAAAAGATGAAAAAAATTTCCATATCTTGATTTCTTATTGGAAGGAAACTTTAAAAGTCATCAATTCCCACTTTTTGTTTTACATATGAGAACAAAGAGAGTCCCAGAGAGGTTAAATATATTGCCCACAGTTACATAAATAAGTCAATATTGGAACTGGGACTTAAACCTAGGTCTTGCTGACTCAATGAATAATCAATGGCATAATGCTGTCTCACTACTATTGCACAATTTTCTATGAATTCCTATTGCTATACATTGTATACCAATTTGGATTATTATTTGCTTCCAAACCAAATTATTCCCCTAAATAGAAAAATTATAATTTTAAATATCTTGGATAGGTAAAAAGGGAGTTAATGTATGCATTTGTCTATTCTGAAATGAGGCATGATCTATAGAAAGTACAGATAGAAAAGTCTCAAACTGTATCCTAGGGCATCTCCCATCTCCATATTTTTCTTTTGTGTCTTTTCAGCACAACTTTTATGTCACACCTACGTGGTCCTTAGCTTTCATCTGTTCATATTCTTTAATTTTTCTTTCAAAAGCCAACATAATAAAACTTGTACTTTATCCAAAGTAGGGGTAGAAACTGGAGCATGAATGAACCAGATGGAAAACAATAGAGAGGTTGATAAAAACCTAAGATAAAATATTCATTACTGATAGTAATTACAAACTGAAATTAGGAAATAAAAATTTCATATGAGCAGAAGTGATTTTGTAGCTCCATTCATCTGCATACCCCTCTAGGTATATTCCACATTTTCACTGCATAATTTGAACACAAAAAAATTCTACTGTCTTGGACCTCAATTACATGAGCAAAAAATTGCATTAAAAATCTGTGATCACAATCAATGTCTTAAGGGACTTTTTGCATACTTTAGGCCATTACAGCATCTGCTCTCCAGTCTGGTTTTGTGAGAAAAAGATGGACAAGACAACATTTAGTGCCTAGTCGCTAGAAGTAGAAGCTACTTGAATGCCAGCTAACATTGACATTAACTGATCTGCACAAATAATGACTGTTAGAGCCCTCATTAAATGGCTTTGTTGTAAAAGTTAAATTGATGCTGCAATGATTTTCCAGATGGCAAATGGATCCTTTGATAGACTCATAAAGAACATGAATTGTACCCAAATTAAGCTCAAATCATTTCTGATCAATCCAGATCAAAATTTAGAAAGTACCTGTTGTGAGATCCTGATTTCTAGGATCCAGAAGAGATTTAAAATAATAAAATTAGAGGTAAAATTCTTTTCATGAAAGAAAGATAAACCTAGCAAAAATACCTCATACATTGATGCTTTGTCTAGATTGTCTTCTCCCCCCTCCCAATGAAATGTACTTTCCCCCTTTCATAATTTCTGACATAATAAACCATAAGATCTTTATTAACTAATTGGGTTTCATGAATACAAGGTATAAAACCAATTCAAATTCCTTAAAATAAAGAATTTGATCATCTGTCAAGTTAGACAGCTATTTGATCTTATTCCTTTAGGAATCAACTTTTAAAACATCAGCTTTAATTAACCAGTTCCTGGATCACATAGGAATTATTTATAACAAGGCAGCAGATAAGAGAAAAAACTGGTGAATATAAGTAGAAAAATAAGTTCAAGATGTCTATTTTCTCCTTTGACCTCTGGAAAGCACTACTATTTGCAGTTTTCATTAGGAATAAATGAGAAAAAAAATATCTTCTTTCTTTTTCTTCTTCATGGGCGAATCCTGTATGGTGCCATAGTGTCCATAATGGGGTTGAACAAGTATAGGAGACTAGAAACCATGCCTGAAATATTTACAAGACAATTATGCTGGCAATGGGATGCTCCCACCTTTGGGCTAATGTCTTTATAGGATTTAGAGCTTTAAGGGTCCATAGTGACTTTTAGTCTAACCTCCTAATCTGACATATGAAGAAAATGACATTCAGAAAAGTACATTGATTTGCCCAAAATAGTGTGGATAGAAAGTAAGTTTCAAACCCCAGTGTGTAGGCATGAACAATGATGAGGGCTTGGGACCAACTTGCTTCTAATCACATATCTGTGTCTACCATGAAAATAAATCTCTATTAAAAAACATCAAAATGATCACTGACACACATTATTTATTTTTTTTTTCTGAAGAGCCCAAGCAACTTAAGACACCACTGACCTCCTATAGTACAGATCACAATCTTGAATTTCTAAGTATTTAAGTATACTTAACAGAATATTGGGCATGGAGTAAGGAAACTTTTGTTAAATCATTTAAATCATGTTCCACTCTATGTGATCCCATTTGGGGTGGGTTTTTTTTTTTTTTTTTGTGGCAGTGATAGTGTACAGATTCACCATTTCCATCTCCATTTCATTAAAAAAAAATGGAGAAATCAAGAAAGCAGGATAAAGCGACTTGCTTAGTTACATAGTTATTAAGTATTTGAGGTCATATTTGAACTCAAGGGTGTACCTGATCTCAGGCTTGACACCCTATCCACTGTGTCACTTAGCTACTGCTTAAATGAAAGGATCTGTTGTTCATTAGTTGATTAGTGTATCTGATTTTGTGTGTGATCCCATTTGGAATTTTCTAACGGCAAAGATAGTAGACTGGTTTGTCATTTCCTTCTCCAGGTCATTTTGCAGCTGAGGAAACTGATGGATCCAAGATTAAGTGATTTGCTCAGGATCACAAGCTGGTAAATGTTAGGTTAGATATGAACTCTGATGTTCCTGACTTCAGGTGCAGCACTCTATTCATTGTGTCACCTAGCTATATATAGTAGGTTCTTTGTATTTATTGCTTTCTTCCCTTCTCTACTCTTTATGTGTTTGTATGGATTCCCAATGTTTCTTTCCATGAATTTAGTGTATAACTAAATATATATATATATATATATATATATATATATGTATTTGTATATATATCCTAGCTAAACTTTTGATCAAGAATATATCTCTGTTTTATTGGACTAATCCAAGAACTTGACCCCAACTTGTCAGATATTATAAAAGTTTGATGCACATTGCTGTCTGGTCCTGGCACTGCTTACTTGGAGTACTTGAGAATGTCAGCCTATTCTGTTTAGGAGTATTACTATAAAAGAGAGGAATTCCTCTTCACGAAGTCCTCCCTCTCATGTTTTATCTTTCTTAGACCCTGGGGAACAACTTGATGTTTATGTCAAAAATGGCATTTTCTGGATTCCACAAAAGAATGACTATTTTTCTCAACAAGAAATTCTTAACATGTAGCTAAAAGGAAGGATCCAAATGATTACAATGGCAGGGACTTTGATCATGTTGGAAGAAGCAAGTGGATATGGAATTTTTACAGTATTTCATTATTAAGGGTCAAATATTATAAGGATTGATATAACAACCAACTTCAAACTCTAAGCTATTCAATAAATCCTAATATTCAATAAGAGTCTACAATATGTAAGGTACCATGATAATGAAGGAGGTACCAAATACCAAATCCAAAATGAAATATTCCATGTCTTCAAAGGAACTGACATTCTATAAAGTGTAATGGGCTGAGGTTTGAGCTGATGCACTGAGGTCCCAAGTACATGAGGCTAGATAGTAATTGGGCTATACTCTATTAATATACATGACTGGATAAAGAATGGTCCCTGCCCACTCTCCGTGCAAGTCCTGATGTGTTGTATAGGAAATGACGATTTTGGTGGGTGGAGGCAGAGAGAGAGACAGGAAGAGAAGCTGGGAGAGATTGGGCTGGGTTCGAGACTCCGAGCTGCTGGTTGTGTGGCTGCTGGTCGAGCTAGCTTCTTGACTCAGCTGCACACATTGCTATCGCTGATTCTCTTCCACCTCCGATCCTTCTTCACTGACAATAAAGACTGACGATTTTCCCCTAACCTGAATTCCTGTCTCGTGCTGATCTTAAAATACACGATCTTCACAATAAAGAGATAATAGTATATAGAATATATGCAATACATATAAATAATAACATGTAACAACATATATAAGATATGTAATATATAAATAATACAATATATAAAAATATGTTATGTGTAAATATATTATACATATATGTAAATAAAACAATATAATCTATGTATAAATATATAACGTGCATTATGTATACATAAAATAGTATACACAAGTATAAAAATGATCCTTAATAATTTAAACAATGAAAGGTCATGGATAATTGGAACCAGGGATGATCTTGTTGTATTAGTACTAATCTGTAAGTTACACTTTGAAGGAAGTTAATGATCTTTAGAGGTGAAGAAAGAATTCAGAAAGAGTCCTTAGAAATAAAGAAAGAGTCCTTTCAAGATACGAAGTAACACCTGCACAAAGTTATGGAGAGAGGGAATGAAATGTCATGTATGGATCACAATAAATGGAGCAGTTTGACTGGAGTATAAAATAGAACAGGAGAAATAAAATAAGAATGAGAAAGAAGGAAGATGGCAGCTAGATTATGGAGGCTTTAAATGCCAGACTTAGGAGTCTCTCTTTTCCTCTAGAGACAATACTAAAGTGTTTTTAAGTAGCACAGTGACATGATCAGAATTTTATTTAAGATGATTAGTTTGTAACTGTAGGAGCAGGAATGGATTAGAGAAACTCAGAGAGACTGGAAGTAAGGAGATGAAGAAGAATGTCATTGTAATAGCTAGACAAGAGGTGAAGAAGACAATGAACCAGAGTAGAGCTTATGTGAGTGGAGAAAAAGGGATGGATATAAATAGCATAGAGGTAGAAATAAGAGATTGGACATAGGATGGTAGAAATAACAAGTTCCTGGATTAGTGTAACGAGTTCCATTTTGAACACATTTGAGTCTGAATATTGTTTAATTCAGTCAAACCTTAGTAAAAATTATGTGCAATTTCACAGGCAGTTTGAAAATGAACCTGATTTCAATCATCATTGCACATTTATGAAACTATTGTGACTACAAAAAATATGAAGCAAAACACTAAAAAATGTTTATCCCTAAAGTCCAGGAGAATATTTGTTAGTAGACCCTTAATGTTTATTACTCTTTGATATATAAGAACAATAATGTCATATGACTTATGCATTATCCTATTACTTATAAAGTATTGTGCATAATTTCCTTTGATTATCCCAACAATGCTATGAGAAAGACAGGGCAAATTTCAATTATTCACAATTGAAATAAGCAAACTGAGGCTCAGGAAGATTAAATTAATCAAAAACTCTAGCTTTTTTTTCTCATCAAAACAGAAAGATTGCTATTTATATTCACTCTGAGTCAATCAGGACTCAAACAATGACCAATTGGGACTTGGACCCGGACCTATTGTTGGCCAATCCCCTCCCACCTTTATTTTTTGATTGATTAATTGATTGGATAGGTGAAGGAAGCTATTCTTTGCCTCAATTACTACATAGTGTTAATCTCTGAATGGGTGTGTGCCTCAGTCAAACTGAGACCTGTTAAAGACCTAAGATTAAGAAGGCTAAGGTCTCCCTGCACTGAGGCTCATCTCCAGTCATCCTCATCTATAGTTGGCCACTGGACTCAGATGGCTCTGGAGGAAAAAGTGAGGCAGGTAACCTTGCACAACCCTCTCTCACTTAAATCCAATTCACTTGTATGTCATAGTATCACCTCCTTAATGTCATGATCTTCAAGAATGAAGGACAAACAACAAAAGCAGCTAATAAGTGACAGTGAATAAGCTACTCTGAAGAAATTGTGTGTGTGTGTGTGTGTGTGTGTGTGTGTAATTCTACTTGGTACTAGCCACAATACATTGACCAAGGAAATAAAAAAATATGTCATAGGCCTTGTCCTTAAGAAATTTAAAATCTAGTTGTGGAGAGACAAGACTAACCCTCTCTTGACTACTGGAGAAATAAAATTTATGAATTTTCATTTGCTACTAGAATCCAGAGGAGAGAAAGAGATCTACATGAACTGGAGAACCCCAAATTAGTCTTTGAAGGCTAAGGGAGTTGAATGAATCTTAGAATTGAAGCCAGATGTCATTGAGTCCCACTCTCCAATACTCCTTCCCTCCATCTTGCAAATGAAGAAACTGAGACCAAGAATGGTTAAATAAAGTACGGATGGTCACATGGATAAATTCTTTGTTACCAAATCCAGTGTTCTTTCTATTGTTTCAAGAGGAGTTCACTGCTAAATTCCAGAGCAGTTTTACTGTGAGGTAGGTAGTTTTTAGGGATGCTGACGTTCTCATTTTCTAATTCATTTATTTCTCTCTGTTACTATTTTTATACTGATTTTAACATTCGCAAAAGTCCCTTTTCCCTCTGTAGTGCTGTGAATGCAAAAATCTATACTTTTTCCCCTCCTGCTGAACTTGTTAGCTTCTCCCTACTGAGTATTCTACTCATCCTTTTTAGCCACAAAAATGTTGCTGAGTTTCGAAGGTGCCCTAATTACCTACATTTGAGAGTGTAGATTCTTTAATTTCAGCTTAGCACAGGATCAGATTCAGCTCTTTCCCCCAAATTTTGAAATATCATCTGCCAAGATCAAGAGTAATGGAATTGATATCTATTGGGTTTTTCCTGGAGCCTTGCTGCATAATTTTTCATTTTCTTTGGAAGGTCTTAGCACAAAGAGAAAGCATGCCTAGGGTCCCACAGAGGTGTTTTGACATTAGGCTTAATAAAGCATGAAGAACTCATTAATAAATAATGTTCTGCTACGTTAACAAATAAAGCTGAATGCACTGGCAAGACCCTGGAGTAAATCAAATCATGCATGCAGCCAAGTGACTTGTTAAATTGCAATGGTCTCATCTCCTCACAATGTCTGGCAAAGCCCAACACAACAATGCAGAAATAAAATCAGCACATCATGAAGGCATGCACCTTCCATTATGATGGTAGCCTGTCAATTTTTATTTGCACTTTGTGAACTCAAAATGTTTGTAAGCAAGCATCCAGCGATGCAACAGGGAGGCATTCAAACAATGCTGCTAAGTCTAGTTAGAAAAGCATTTTTACCCAAATTGAAAAAAACAAAGACACAGACAATACAAGCATTCTGCATCCTTTGTTTCATTTGTCTATAAGTACTTGGTAAAAGAGAATTTCAAATGAGAGCCAATCAGTTGTCATGGATGGATTTATTGACACTGCCCAAATGGTAAACGTAATATAATTATCCAAAAAGGTATATAAAAGTTATACTGAAATCCTCTACTAGGCCTCAACTGCAAAAGCTATTACTACTTTATCTCTTGAAAGATGTAAATTCTGTGTTCCTTAAAAATCTTCCTCTAAGCTTTTGAGTTGAGAAAGGATGAGTGTGGAATTTCTAAATGTTTTGTAACAGGAAAGGTTTAAGGTAAAAGAGTTATTATTATTTTTAAATGGAGACAACCAATAATTGTGGACTTGACTTCTCATGATTATGTAGGCTTCATAGGCAACTGATATCTCAAAACAATATGACTCACTTTCTCCAACTGCATAATAGACTTTTTTTAAATCATCAATTGAATGTTATACTAAAAATTCTTACCTCACTATGAAATGTAATATATTTCAAGCAATATTTTGTTGGTATTATATTCTGGATGGGTCCAAATGTAATAATAAAATATTACCAACCATGTTTATGCAAGGGACAGACTAACCTGATAAGAGTTCAGCAGAACCATCAAGCTAATTAACCTTTTAATATCCCTTATAACCACACTTGAGGTTTGCAGCATTTATTATGCTTAAAAGAGCTGATTTTTACTGTAGGGGAAGAGTACTAGAGAAGCAGTATGAGATTTTGGAAAGATCAATGGAGCAAGAATCAGAA
The DNA here is from genome assembly GCF_902635505.1 of Sarcophilus harrisii. Taxonomy (NCBI): domain Eukaryota; kingdom Metazoa; phylum Chordata; class Mammalia; order Dasyuromorphia; family Dasyuridae; genus Sarcophilus; species Sarcophilus harrisii. The sequence goes on along the minus strand of NC_045429.1, from coordinate 186,179,714 downwards.
GACCTTACTAGTATTGCTATATATTTCTGTGAGACAGTGAGTTTGGAACTTTCAAAAACTTTACATATTTGCAGAATTGTGAGTGCTACATATTCTCTAAACCTTACCTGTAAAATTGAGATATTGATATTTTACTATAGATGAGGTTCAGAGACTAGCACTCATGAGATGTAAGTATCTATTATGTATAATTCAATTTTATTCAATTTGATGGATATTTATTAAGTAGGTATATGGCAATTGAAATAAAAATTCACAAACTTCTGCCTTCTAGGAACTCATATTCTAATTGGGGAGTAGGAATAACATAAGCTACAGCAACTCCTTGTGATAGCAAAAACCTGGAAACTAAGGGAAATGGCTAAAAAAATGATGGAATACCAATGCAATGGAATATTATTATGCTGTAAGAAAAGGGATTCTTCTTGATCTTATTTGGGGTTTTTATGGCAAAGCAACTAGAGTGGGTTTCCATTTGCTCCTTCAGGCCATTTTACAGATGAGGAAACTGAGGCAAACAGCTAGAGTAATTTGCCCAAGATCACATAGCTAGTAACTGAGGCCAGACCTGAACTCAGGAAAATGAATCTTCCTGACTTCAGGTCTGGAACTCTAGTCACTGTGCTACCTAGGTGCTGTAAAAAATGAGGAAAGATAATTTCAAAGAAATCTGTGAAGACTTTTATGAATTAATCCAAAATGAAGGAGAAAAAAAACAATTTATACGATAATAGAAATTTATATGTTTTACATAATTGTACATATATAACCTATATCAGATTTCTTGTCATCTCAGAGAGGGAAGAGGAGAAAGAGGAATAGAATTCAGAATCAAAACTTTAAAAAAAAGTCATATAGTTGGAGGTTTGTAAGATATTATTAAAAATGGTAATGGTATAAAAATGAACAATGAAAGATAATACATGATTCCAGTAGACCCAAAAAGAGATGACAAATTCAGGAGAGAAGAAAGATAAATATATGCATTTGGACACTGTTAATGAGGGACTTTGTTTCACTTATTTATATGTAACAAAAAATTGCTTTTTTTTGGTCCTTTTTTTCCATTATGGTAGGGATGGGGAAATAGATTTGTTAATTAAATAGATTTTTAATTAAAAACAAATTTAATTTAAAAAGAAATGTTTAGTTAGAAAATACTTTGTAGCTAAAACTACATAAATGTTGTGTATTAACAGTAGAAATGTAGGACACTGTCAGAATTAATTACGAAAAATCTACCCCAATAGTTACTAAGAAGTATATCTTGTAATGTTTTCCTTTTGAAAATAAAGCAATGTCACTGATTAAAAATAATTAATTAACCCCACTCCAGTAATGCAAAATATGATTTCAAAGTTGTGATTAGATAATTAATTGCTGTGGTGGTCCAAGAGTAGTTATTATTATTATTTTTTAATCAGGTGAAACTGATTCATCCTTCTATCCCCCAAACTACTGAAGTATTCCTAGAATATCTTTAATTTTCTAAGGTTTTAAGTTGGTACTCCAAAACAAAAATACATGAAAAAAAATATTTCTCTCCAAAATAAAATAAAACAACATTTCAGTCATGAAAAATGTTCTTTTCTTATGGATAGAGGAAAACTTTGTTTCAAAGGCTAATGAGACTTTCAGGGGGTCTGGAGCTTGAAGGGATAACATGGAAGCTTCCTGGTGAGCATCAACTTGTGAGCAATTTCAAATGATTTGGGATTTAGAAGACTGATGTTGTGGTAACAGGAGACTCTCTACTCTGATTAGACACAGTGAAGGTTTGAATATGATTCCTTTTAGGGACTCATTAATGAAGTACCTTTTTCAGGGTTACAATTGTGAGGAAGAGCAACATGTAGTCCAAATATGAATCAAATTAGATATATTTGTGTACATGTACATGTATGAAAAAAATAGTTTCCTAAACCTATATGCACACTAAAATTTACATATGAAATATTTGAAGAAAGATTTGTTTTGGCCATATAGAAATTGTATATAATTTCACATCATTCTTTTATTTTTCTTTTTTGTTCCTTATCTCCTACATAGAAAATTCTTTGAAGGTGAAGCAGTCTTATGATTTTTTGTATCCCCCACATTACCTAGTGCATAGTAGGTGTTCATTAAATATTTACCTTTTTTTTATTCTTAAAGCCATACAATGAATGCTATATAATGACTGCTTGAAAGAATGACTGCATAAATGAAACTAGACAGAAATTCTGAAGTCCAAACTTAAAAAAAAATAAATGCAGATGCATGATAAGTGTAGAAGAAGTATGTTTAGAAGAATTGTACATGTTTAATCCATATTGAATTACTTGCCATCTAAAGGAGGTAGGAAGGAGGTAGGAGGTGGGGAAAGCGGGAGAAAAATTTGAAACACAAGGTTTTGCAAGGGTGAATGTTGAAAACTATTTTTGTATGCATTTCAAAAAATAAAAAAGCTATTATCACAAAAAGAGAGGCAAGAAAAGAAAATAAATGCAGAGATAGATAGCCAACTATCTTAATTCATAAGAAGAAATGTGGTATGATGAAAAGAATATTAGCTTAGGAAGCAGAAAGTCTGGGCTTAAATCGCAAATCTGTGTAAACTTGGGTAAATTCTTTTACCTGTCTTGACCTTCCATTCTCTCATTTGAAAAAAGAAGGGGTTATATTTAATTACTTTTAAGGTCCCTTCCAACTCAATATTTAAGAAGTCATGGAAATTATAACTTTTTTAGAGGCATATTAGTGTAAGAATTATATAAGGAAGATCAAATTACACTTGGCAACAGAGTCCTATCTGTGGCCAGAAATTAGTCTTATATCTTCATGGGTTCCCAAAAGACAGCTCATTTATGAGCTTATGAAGACAAAAAAATACAGAAGTCAGAAAACAATATGGTAGAATGTAAGAATTAAAAGTTCTGGATTCAGAATGTTTGAGTTTACACCTTTCCTCTGTTGCTCTGTATTATTTTGGTTAAGTCATTTAATCATTCTCAGTCTCAGTTTCCTTATCTCTAAAATGAAGAACTACATGTCTTCTTCATCTCTCTGTCCTTCTCCATCTGCTTTGGCAATCACATTTGAATTTTTTTCATAGCAGGGGGTCATGTAGTTCATTTCACTTTATAGATCACTTTACATATGAGAACTTTGAAACCAATGGAATAGAGTGATATAAAGTTACATGTAGGTATTAAGAGTCAGAGCTAAGCTTTCACTCTGATTCCAAACCTAATACCTTTTCTATTTTATTACACTGCCTTTCCAGTTCAAATATTATCTCTATACATATGATTCCTGAATCTATTTCTACAAGTCTCCCTTCCTGCCTCCAGGACATCTCCACAACATTATTTTATGTCACTATATCCCAAGGCAAGCACATTATCTTTCTGTGCAAACCTGCTCTTCCTTTGGACTTTACTAATTTTTTTTTTTTTATTAACAGAAAGACTATTTACCTAATCTCCCATAGGTGACTACTTGATGTTAACTTGGATTTCTTTATTTCTCAATTCTCATATCTAGTTATTAAATTCTGTGTATCCTACAAGCTCCTTGTTATCACTTATTTTTTTTTCTTCATAAAACTATGAACTCCAAACTGCTTACTATTACTTTAACAAACAAATATATTTTCTTGTGGATTATTTTTTGGGTTCTGTTTTTATTATTCTGTTTGTAACCACAATTAGTATGATTATTGTTGCAATTCTATATTCTTCCTTCTGTATCATTTTTTAATTTGAAAATTCTTCATATTTGGCACTTCTAATGGCACAATAGTATCCCATTACATAGGTATGTAACATGTTATCCAGCTATTTCTCAAGCATTTTTGGATGTAAGTGTAGTTTATAGATTTTTTGCTTTAACAAAGCTGAATGCATATATTAATGCTATTAATTTTTTCCCTTTTATTAACTTCGGCTAAATTTCATTCTTTCTGTGCCCCACTGTCTTTCACTTTCCCAAATCTACTTCTATGCTTTTGCTTTCTATATACCTGAGTTTTCCTTTTTCCTCTTTTTGCTTGCTTCATTTCTACCTCTTACAGCTCAGGTCAAATGTAAGACAGAAGTTTTTTTCTATAGTCTTTTCATGCAGGAACCCACAAAACACTTTATTTTGTAGCTCTTTATAGCTAATAACTAATTGGTTACTATATTATGGTTGTATGTATATGTGTTTTATTTTCCCATTTGTCTCCATGAGGACATAGATGGTGTCATATAAATATGGTAAATATTTACCAACTTTTAAAATTATTGAAGTGTTATAAAAGACTTGGTGAAAAGCATAAAATAATAAAAACTCACAGTTAGAAAAATATTGATGGTCATTTAGTTCAATATAAAAAGAAATTCCTTTTATAAAATCAATGAAAAGTGTTTATCAGTCTCTCCTTTAAGTACATTTCAGAGATGGAAAAGTCACAACAGATAGCAATTTCTATGTTTTTTTTTTTTTTGGTTGTTATTATTAGTCATGTCCAATTCTTTGTGACCCTATTTGGGATTTTCTTGGCAAAATACCAGAATGGGTGGGCATTTCCTTTTTCAGGTCATTTTATAGATGATGAAACTGAGGAAAACAGGCATGCCTAGGGTCACCCAGCTAATGTATCTGAGGCCAGATTTGAACTCAAAAAGATGAATGTTCCAGACCAGGAATGTATCCATTGTGCCACGTAGTTTCCCCTCTTTCCACATTTAGGGAGCTTTAATTTTTAGGAAAATTTCACATGCAAGATGAAAACTTCTCTGAGTTGCTTGCCTACAATTTTAGTTCTGTCTCTGGGACCAAGGAAACTAAGTTGTATCCCTTCAAATCCATTAAGATACAAGTAATGTAACCCTTAAATCTTTTCCTTAGGCCAAACATTATTACTTTCTTTAACTCATCTTTATACGGTGACACTCTTTAATATTTTCATCATTTTCATGACTTTCCTCTAGATATGATTGAGCTTAAAATGTAGCACTAGCATTGATACTCATGATTTGGAATAGGTAGGCTAATATTAAAAATATAACTTTTCCTTTTCTTGTTTTCATCACTTTGTTTTTATTAAAGAAACCTGAGATTACATTAATCTTTTTTTGTAGCCAGGTCACACTGTTTACTCATTTTGGTTTTCTGCAGTTTACAACTGAGTTTGCAATTTTATAAAACACTCAGTAATTATATAACAATATAGACTGCTGTCAATTTACAGCATCTGTATCTTGTACTTATGAAATTAAAATTTCTAACCCAAATATAAGATTTACATCCAAGCATATTAATTTTCATCTTATTGGCTTTATTTCCTTATTCTAGTCTGTTAAGAGCTTAAATATTTTTGATTGGTTATCCAATGTATTAGTTATCCTTTGCAACTTAATTTCATCCTCCAATTTGATGAGTATGACATCTATTCTTTTATCTAACTCATGGATTAAAAATATTGGATAAAACAGGACCAATCCAAACAGAACTCGATAGCATTTTACTAGAGATACCTTTGCAGATTGACATCAATCCATTAATTACTATTATTGAAGGCCAGTCATTCCAATCATTGTAAATCTATTTAAATGAATCATCATTCTATCCATATCTTTCCATGTTGTCCAAATGGAGAACATAAAAGATATTATTCAATATCTTGCTGAAGACCTTGTGTATGGTTTCATATTTCTTGGTTTACTAATTGAATAAATTTGACAAAAAAGAAATTCCACAACATATTCTTCATAAGTATTTCATGTTTTTCTTTCCAAGTACTTATTAACTCTCCTTTTTAATAGTGAGTTCTGGAATTTTTTCACAAATTGAAGACAAACTAACATATCATGAGAAAAAGAAGTGGAATGATTAGGTAATAATGCAAAACAATAGTCTTAATAATATATTTTTTACCCTGATTAATATATATGTGTAATATGTTATGTTCTATTATAAAGTCCAGTTCAATTAGTAAATCCAAAATGAAGAATTTATATAAAAATATAGAGAAAAATCTAAGATTGAAATTTGTATTAGTTAAATGTGAGATCTATTCAAGTATCAAAATATAATGTAAATAATATATAATAACTTTGGCTTTGTGCAGTGGGCAACCCTGACTCTAATGCAACAACATAGAGACATGTCAGAGAATTAATAAATGTAAGACTTACAATTGAAAAGAAAATGTTTTAAGGTATATTATTAACATATGAAAATAAAAACAATCCTAGAAAATTCATGAACATCTATAATCTGTATATATAGCATACATTTCTATACATAGGGCATTATTTTAAATTATGTAGGCCCACCAAATTTTATTTTATTTTATTTTATTTTTTCTTGTATAGAATTGTTCTACTACAATATAATTTGTGAAAAAAAAAGATTTTCCATTTAGTTTTATCTTTCCCACCAAAGTTTCTGTATTCTCATTTTTTTCCTGTAATTTTCTACTAAATTTGGGGGATTCAGGAGGATAATGCTACCTAAATGTTTTTTTAAAATAATATATCACTATATAAATTAAATTCTTCATATATTTTAAGGAAAAAAATATCATGAATACTCTTAATAGTAGGGCAACTAAATGGCATAATGGATAGAGCACTAGGCCTGGAATTCAGGCTTGAGTTCAAATCTAGGCTAAGATACTTACTAGCTATCTGACCCTAAATAAGCTACCTAAGTGTGTCTGTCTCGGTTTCCTCATCTGTAAAATGAGGTGGAAAAGGAAATGGCAAATCACTGAAGTATCTTTACTAAGAAAATCTCAAATGGGGTCACAATCAGACACAATTAAAATGACTAAACATCAACAGCACCATTGATAGTGTTGTTAAATAACTACATTTAGGACAAGAGAGAAAAAAATTAGCTACTTAGATTTGTCACTGCTTTGCTTATCCCATAAGATTCTCTATTGAACTCATTATTTACTAATTTTAAATGGAAACTTTTTTTTTTAATACTGAAAGTTAAAAATTCCTAGCACTGCTGTTACATTTGCTTTCTGCTAATTCAAAAGTGCACAAATTTAATGCCAATTAGTAAGAGTCTAATTTATTAGTTTGTTTCTCATATTTAGAACTAAATTGAAAATATGACAATTTCCAGGGAAAGAAAGCTTTTTTAAATCTTAGTTTATTTGCAAACATTACTACATTGCTAATTAAGTTTTAAAATTATTATATCTTACATCATATAATTATTTATTCATATATAATTATTTAGAGCTTCTATGTAATATTAGTTGTAAATTTATTTTGTCTATATTTATAATTTCAAAATAATGCTTCTTATGAAGAAACTCTTATCAATGAAGAACTTCAATTTATACTCTTAAGGAGCTGTTTGGGAATTGAGATTAAATGACTTGACCAGAGTCATACAGCCAGTTTGATCAAAGATAGGACTTGAACCCTTGTTCAACCCTGAGGCTGACTATCTATCTATGATGCCAGAGCACCTCTTATTGCATACATTACAAAAATAAATTATAAAATGTATCAATACTAGTGTAAGCCAGTAATTGTTCCATGAAGTTGAGAGAACATAGATGAAAGACAAATCTGACAAGGTTGTATAGGAGAAAGACATTGACTCCCTTTGAAAATTCTAAACTGTTCTTTGAAAGTCTCTATCTTTTATAGATTCTACTTCCAATAAAATGTCCTAAATATTTCTAAGGCTAAACAAAGTAAACTTAAATGTATTTTTTAGGGGGGGAATTACATGGAAAAGAAATCAAATAATTAGACTTATAGTTGGAAATAACTTTCCAAATCCACATCTTATTGGGCTTTTACTAATGAAGGATATATCATGTTAGTAGAGTATCTTTGTAACAATATCTCTGTCTAGACTCCAACACTCATTAATATTATTTGACAATGTCATTGAATCTAAAGCAATTCTAAGGTGTCTGAACAAATTACTCTGGGATTCATGGCACCATTGGTTAAGGTTTGGATTTGGATGCTTGGGTTACAATTATTGCACTTAATGGAAAAAACAAATTGGTGAAAGTATTTCTTTTGGACATTGGGCTCAGTTGGATACTTAGGCTCCCTCTTTAAAAAAATTCCATATATCAGATTTGGCAGTGTTTATTAGACAAGAAAAAAAATGCACTTGTTCTCACTGCACATATATGACCTTATTCTTACAAGAAGTAGACTTCCATCACAAGTGAATTGGATTAGTGGCCTGGCACTACACATAGGGATCAGAACTGTTGATAATCTGAGGGTAGTTCAGACGTTGTCTTACCCTCTGTGGTTTGGGACAAATGAGTTCAGTTTTCTTGCTTTAATTTCTTTTATCTATAAAATGAGGCCTCAAAAGTGCTTTATGGGTTGAGCTTTATAGATATAATCCCCCAAAATGGAATTAATTCAATCCCAGAAGAAAGACAATTTCTTAGAATAGAATGAAAGCTTGAGTATCTTGATTATCTAAATAACATAAAGGCATCATAAACCATATTCTGGTGAGGGTCTGATAGAAAAAAGAATAGGAGTGACAGAAAAACAAAAGTTATCATTATTTAAAACATTTATATTGCTAAACTATAGAATTTTGCACCTTCCTTTTTTCTTTTTGTCTGAATCTGCAACTGTAGAAAATTCTCTATCTTGCTGAGAAAACTATTTCTATGAATATAGATCTACAGTGGTTTAACAATTCATGATCTTAGAGCAGTGATACCAAACTCACTTCCTACAGGTCATATATTGATCCAGTGAACCTCAAATTAACATTATATTGCATTGCATTTTTATGTATTTTGCTAAATATTTTCTAATCACATTTTTATGTCATTCAGTCCACACAGGAATTTTGTTGGCAGTATCAGTTTCACACTTCTGTTTTAGAGGTTCCTGGAGCACTGAGCTGTTAAGTGATTTATCCAGATTAACTGACCCAAATCAAAGAATGAAAGTTGGGTCTTGAACTCAGTTCTCCCTGACTCTTAGACTACTTTTCGTTCCAATATGTACTTTTGATTCTTGGCTATCTGTCTATATATCTATCGATCCATGTGCATGTGTGTTTGTATGTTTGTGTGGATGGGTGGGTATGAGTGGAAAGGTATATAAGCATATGTGGGTTTAAAAAAACATATATAGTCTAAATATGTATAGTTAAACATCAAGATGTCAACTTAAGTTAATTAACAAAAGTTATGCTTTTTAAAAATTTTTTTTAAATTTTAAAAATGCTTTTCTTTTTTTATTTTCAGTAGTCTTATGCATATATAGAGGAATTTCTTGACAATTGCAGTCAGAAATCGAGCTTTCTTTCCCTCATTTTTCATTCTGTGAAGTTTGTCATCATAAACTACATTGTATATATTACAAACATGTCCTACATTAGTAAAGCAACTCAACTGTCTTCCATTTCACTGGATAAAACTAAGCAATTTTACATCATAACTAATTTGAACTAATATGAATTTTCTTGAAGTATGTGTCACCTGGATCTAAAATCACCTAGTTATATCATATCCAAACTTATGAGTCTGCAAAATGATGGCAGAAAACCTGCTGCGAGGAAGATAGGAAAATTATTATAATCTGCATTCCTAAATTGAATGAGCATTTTTCCTCAGCAGAAACCTCTTGACTGCAAATAGTCTGAAATTACATCCTGCTGTTTAAAATACCTGTTTTGGGGGGTGGAGAAAGATTTCCTACCTTTCTTTAAATCAAATAACTTTTTCTTGAATAAAATGCCTGATTCATCGAAAGCTACTTCAGCTACTTCTCTCTCTAACAGAAACAGATTTTTATCTACCTTTTAATGAAAAGAAAGAAAAACTGATTTGCTTATAATTTTTATGTCCTTAATTATTTACTGATAGGCAATGTAGCATAATGGCCACAGAGTAAGCCTCAGAGCTAGAAAGTCATGGGTTCAAGTTTAATCTCTTACAAATACTTAATATGTAACAATGGGTAAGTCACTTTACCTCTTGCAGGTAGACAACCTTCTCAGACTATGAGTTATAGAAAATGTGCTCATCTATACTGGTAAAAGTTCTTCACTGGATGCTCCTTAGACTAGGTCCAATCTCTGACCAATCCTTAAATCAATTATTTCACAATAGGTATAACATTTCCCCATTATTCATTAGAAAACTACTTTATCTTTAAAATAAATTGAATTTGTGTTAAGAATTGTGAAACTGTAAGATGAGGATAAAACAACAACAATGTAGTAGAAAAATTCCTAGGTTTATTTTCTGAAGCAATTTGAGATACAGTCTACCTGTCTGTTAACCAATCACTAAGGCTAATGAAAAGGTAAAAGTTTGTTCATCAATGCAATGAGGAAGAAAACTGAATCCCAACTAGACAGTAAGATTGTGGAAGAACAGGAGAGTATTTTATAGAGGCAGTATCTCACATGCATTTTGCTCAAAAAAGAATTTGGAATGATAATTTCAGAGATTCAGTAAAAACCGATGAGAACCCTATCTGTCAACGAGCTAGCCCAATACTTCTTCCATATGTCTAAATATCCCCAGCATAATCATCCTCATTGGGCATATTATCTTATCTGCAAATGTGATCCCATATTTTTATCCAAGTTGATAATGAAGTCTGATAAAGCACTGAATTAGTCTTCAAGCTGTCAATAAATAATCTCATTATCTGAAAGTATTCCAACTAGATAAGGGCAGTCATTTGTCTCAAAGCTCCCAAATTGTAGAGGCATTTATTTAGCCACAATATAGAGGAAGTAACTTCTCATCACTGCCTTTGTTCCCACCATGAGAAATACTGATGAAGTAAAGTAGCTTTTGTAAAGACCTATAGAAATGAATGAAAGAAACAATATAATTAGTTGATAAGGGGGGGGGGGGTGTTTCAGTTCATAAGGCAAAAATGGCACCAATATATAGTGAAATGATCTTCAGTCTTTTTGAGATTGAAAAGCTCAGTGCCTAAAGTCTGTCTCTTCTCTGCAGAAGCATCAGTTCTCAGTATGAGGAACCAAAACATGTTCAAATCCAGGAGAAAGATAGCACACACACACACACACACACACACAAATGCACATGCCTATTTATATCTAATATCTCATTATTACTCTGTATCACAATAATAATGCATATCATGTGTTAAATAGTGCTTTGTAGTTTATATTGAAACAATACTGTGAGATAGGTTATTCAGGTACCATCAAACTCATTTTATACATGAGGAAATTGAGGCTCAGAAAGATTAGGTTAAATGGTTGATTCAGGATTTAAGTCCAGATCTTCTCATGATATACCTTATATTTCTTCTCTGTCTGGCATTAATACTTTCATTATCTTTTTAGGTATAAAGTGCCTGTTGGGGAATACAATGCCTCTTCAAAGTAGCCTATTCCATCATTAGACAATTATAATGGATAGTTCTTTTAAGAGAGATAGTGTAGTATAATAGATAAACCTGTATACTTGAAATTAAAACTGCATTTGAGGCCTGTTGTTGCTTCTTGGTAAGTGAGCATAGAGGAAATATTTATACGAGCTAATTCATATGGTTGTCATGAGGAATGTTTGCAAATTAGTAATGTGCTATAGGAAAAAAAACTGTTATTATGATGATATTGTACCAACATCTATTTCGCATTCCCTTATTTTGTCTCCAGAGTAACAAAAAACAAGTCTATTCCCTCTTAAAACCTTCCAACATCAGTCTTTGAAGATAACTATCAAAATTACTCTAAATTTTCTCTTCTCTTGGCTACAAACACCCAATCACCAAAGCAAAATTCTTAGCAGTTCAAATATTTTTCAATAGACCTACTTTGGGCTTATTTTTTTTTTTAATTTTCATTATCTTTATGGTATTTAGAATCTTGATTATTTAAAGCCATGATTCTCTCAGTCTATTATAGTCACAACAATTTTAGATCTAGAAAAATGTTAGCTAATACCAAGTCCAAGCTTAATCCCATCACTTTAGACATAAGGAAGCTAAAACTATGAGATATTATTTTAAGCAACTTGCTAAAAGCCACTTAATGTTTGGTGTCCCAATTAGAATTATAATCCAGGTCTTCTAATTTCAAATTGATGACTATTTCTACTATATAATGCCCAATGTTCTTTTAATACAATGAATCAATTCAAAATTAAAGAGTTATAAATGATTCGTTGTATTAGAGATAGATTTCTAGTTAAGATTAATAACAAAATTAGACTTGACAAGAAACATACAGTATTGGTCATGTCGCGACTATTTAATTCCATAAATTTCATCTATGATATTTTTTATTCTTTTGAATATAATTCAGAATATTTATAACATGGCACTTTTAAGGGACTTAGTTATGGGATAAGAAAGTTATCTTGTAAATGACTATTTTCCTTTATTGTTTTTTAAAAAAGTGATGAAACTTCCACAGAAGACAGAATAATTTCACATTTTCCAAAAAGCAATTCAGGAAAAAAAATTTTTAAATTCAAATTACACAGATTATACTTTGGAACATAAGGGCCATAGTCTATCTTTAGACTCACCACCTACCGTCCAATAGCGGAATTTGGCCCCCAAAACCCATTAACAAATATTGTCATTAAACTAAAGAGCTAATTGCTTTGGAATTTAGACAGAATGAACAAAATCACAGGCCAACCACAGCTGGTAGTAATAATGGTGAGACTAACTGTATGTTCCACTGGAGATTTGAAGTAACAAAAGCAAATTAACACTAATGTAACCAAACATGTGAAATTATCCTTTAAATGAAAGAAACTAATTTAGAGTTGGAGAATTCTTGATATTGTATTGGAATTATCTAGCACAAGATTCTTCCCAAGTAATTGATCATCATAATTCAAAATTATCTTTGATTAATGAAGAGGAAATCTTTGTGATTTTAGTCCTTTATTATAATGTGCAACAAATGACTTTTAATAAATATATTCCCAAGTCAATGTAATATATCAGTATAATATAAAAAACATATGGCAAACCACTTCAGTATCTTTGCCAAGAAAACCTCAAGTGAGGTCACAAAGAGTCGGATATGAATGAAACACCTTAACCACAACAACAACTATTATATGCACATATTGTGCTAAGTGCTTTACTACTTATTATCTCATATCTTGTCCTGTGAGGTAGGTGGTATTTATACTAGATACTAGAATGATTTTCTATTTCCTTTTTCCATATATAATATCAGATTATCTTCTATTTTGTTACTTCTATTTTGTTATATCCTCCAGTTCTACCCTTTCTAATTTGCTGTGGACAGATAGCCAAAATTGTTTATGATATTCAGGTAAAATGACATAGAATATAGAGACCTACAAGTCACCTAACCTCTTGCTTTGTCAGACAATTCTCTTAAAGTTATGTGTCAGAGTTACCTATACCAATGATATCACAAATCTGTTTTAAAAAAAGTTGGCAGATATATATCTGCAGGCATTTTAGGGAGAAACCATAGGCTTTTGTTTATGGGCTCCATAACAGTTATTTTGGCTGCTCAGAAGTTACTTGTTTTCTTTTTCTTTTCTTTTTTTTTCTGGGTTCATAATGGTTTACTAGAATGGAGAATGCTAAAAGTTTGATTTCCGGGTATTTATAGCACTATTGTAGAAAGAGTCCAAGTACTACTAAACTAATAGAGAGGCAACTTTTTTTTTTTTAAACTCTTTTTTTGAGTAAAATTTCAGCTCATCCAATGGCTAATTTATTCTATCAATGAAAGTTATGCATTTGCATTGATTGCTTTTATTCCCAAAGATATAAACCATGTATCTAACTATTCACACAATGACACACACAACCACACATACACACATATGTAAGAGAGAGAGACCAAAAGAGACAGAGGGTCTGAGAGAGAGAGAGAGAGAGAGAAGGAAGGAAGGAAGGAAGGAAGGAAGGAAGGAAGGAAGGAAGGAAGGAAGGAAGAATACAGGGAGGTAGGGAGAGAAAGAGAGAGAGCAAAAACAACTTCTAAAAACATTGAGAGAAGTAGATGAAATATGGGTCTTTTTCATTAGCTTTGGGATGAAAGAATTAGAGGATTCCTCTCAGGTAAGGTTCACTTAAAAAGGATAATTTCTTTCCTCAGTTTCTAATTTAGCATTCAGGAGAGGATGACAAATTCAATTCTTTAATTTTCCAACATTCTCAAGACACAAGAAAATGAAGTTTCAACTTCCCTGGTTATGTTTGTAAAGAGTAACCAAACAGAGATTATTATCCTCTTTTGTATATTTTTATCCATAGTGAAATTCTAAGAATACAAATATACAAAAACTATTGTTGTGGCCTTCAACTGAATATATTTTTCAACCTACAATCACAGCAAAAATGGCCTTGCTCAAGGCTAATCCTACATTCTTAGCTTTCGAAATCTTTCAAAGACAGAAACCTGAGTTTACCTGATAGCAATGCATATCTTTCCTTCACATTATGTATGTGCACATATAATCTATGTACTTTCTCTGTATATATGAATTGGGCTTTGAGCCATATAATCTATATGTTAACTGTTTTTAATCTAGATTATAAATTTCTAGAAGGAAGTAATCATATTTTCCATCTTTCTTTTTATCCATGTTTAGCACCTTAAACCTATAGATCCCTGTCCAAAAACCATTTTGTCTACCTAAGTGAGAAGATTTCAAAGGTTGAACTATGTTCCATAATTAATGTTCAAAGGCCCACATAGGTATCTTTTTAAAAATTGTGATCAATTTTGTTTAAAAAAAACCGACTCATTTTCTTTCCACAGATTTTACTTACTAAGCAGTCAGGGAGTCTATACATATCAAATTCATGGAAATTACTTAGTAAGCTTTCTTTAGGGAACTATATTTTAAGAACACAGTCTGAAAAAAAAGGCACTGATGATAAAGAACATTGCTTATGGGAGGATGTTGTCCCAACCTCTATTCTATCTGCTTTTCTGGAGAAAAAAAAAAAGAAAAAGAAAAAACCCCAGCCCTGACATTGAAAAATACAGCAGAATTATATTTAATATTGCAACACAGACTTATCTGAAGTTTAAAAAGTCAAAATAAATCAGTATGTGAAAAATTTCTCAGACTTTACCATAATCTACCATCTTGTCTGAAAACACTTTGCAATCAGAGCTGGTATATATTTCTGATAACACATGCAGAGGAGAAATAATCTGCATTGTTAATTGAGTACTACACCATCATTCATTTTTATTGATGAAAAAAGGCATATATAAAATATATATATAAAACAGGGATACATTTGATTTCCCTCCTCTATTTGTAATGATGTTGTTATCTGTAAAAGTGCTCCTAGGTTGTTCAGTGGATGGATTATCAGACTTGGAAA
This sequence comes from Sarcophilus harrisii, assembly GCF_902635505.1. Taxonomy (NCBI): domain Eukaryota; kingdom Metazoa; phylum Chordata; class Mammalia; order Dasyuromorphia; family Dasyuridae; genus Sarcophilus; species Sarcophilus harrisii. The sequence goes on along the minus strand of NC_045429.1, from coordinate 186,164,391 downwards.
CATCAAGACTCAAGTTCAAAACCAGCCTCAGACATTTAACCACTCCCTGCCTTAGTTTCCTTATCTATAAAACAGGGATAATTTTAGCACCTACATATCTCAGGGTTGTTGTGATGATAAAATGAGATAATATTTATAAACTGCTTTGCAAACTTTATAGCATTTTATAAATGCCATCAACTACTACAAATTTGTGCTTTGGGGATATCAATTCTCTTTTAGAGAAGATTGGTTTCTAACCCCTAATTCTGTATAAACAAGAAACATTATAAAATATGAAGAATTGTTTATGTAAATTGAGAGAAAGATAATGCTTACAAGATTGTGCTTAAATCAAAGGGTCTTGATGAGAACATTTGTCATCACGACAAACATAAGATTCAACACCAGGATATCATTGCAAGTCTGAGGTCCAATTTAATTTTTAGTTAGGAGTTAGCTCGTCTTTAGGCTACAATGAGAAAAAAGAATACTGCTACTCAGAAAACTTTACATAGAATCAATTGGTAGTCAAATAAAATCTGTGTGGAAATGGCCTTTATTTTTTAGTGAATAGAATTATAGCATGTCTCTAAACACATCACATACTTTGTAAGTGCTTTTCTGTGAAGAGAAGACTATAGATACTAATAATCCATCCTTGTGACACGAAGAATTGAGTTTTCAAACAAAGGGGCAAAAGTTTTCTAAAATGTGTACACTCCTAGTCAATCAGTGATGTGGGCCACAGTTGTCTAGTCAAAATGGTTTTCAGAAGATCTAATTACATTAAATATCTAAATAAACAAAATCACCCCTAGTCAGGGGATAATAAAGCCAGGATAATCAGTTGGATGAGTTCATTGAATAGAACTCAATAAACTAACTGTGAAGGAGAGATAAAGATATTTGGGAATTATCTGGCCACATTAATAATCAGAAGCATTTAGTTCAGTAAAATAGATGTAAGGACTAGTCTTAACACCAATCAAAGCACTTTTTACCTTATTCAGTTGTATCCTCAACTTAGTAGACAGAAATCACTTTATTTCTTTCTAATCTTTCTTTTACCATGCTAGGGAAATGCACAAATGGGACCACTTTTTCCATGATTCTAAAGATCACTTTCAATAACCTTCTCCTCTCTGGGACTACTTCATTAATATACACTAAGTATTCACTGTAATGAAGTTTAGCACTTTAGAGAATGAGTTATTTACATAATTCACTAACCTTTGTGTCCGTATGATCATTCGGAAAATCCTGCACATCTATATCGTGGGAACATACAAAGAAGAATAGATTTCTTGGATCCTGTCTTTAATTCCAAAGGCTTCAAGACTTGCCTAGGAGACTACTGAAGGGACTCCAGGAATGCAGCTAAGTAACCGAGGCATCACTGCTGGGGTAATCAGCAACTTGTTGAGTCTATAACAATAACAAAAATCCAAGTCATTAGTTACCTGAAATCTGGACAGAACCTATTTTGAAGAAGTTCATTAAATGAATTTAAAGTTGGTTTGTCATTTTTTTGGCTTATCAACATTGCCTTTTAACATTTTATCTCTAGTGATTCTTCAGTTAACATTTAAGTCAAAATTGCATTGAAAAGCTCACTTAAAGAGAGGCTGCACTTCAGTCATATGCTTTTATAAAGTCACTTTTCCCCCTTATTTTTCTCTGTCATCAGTTATGTGATTATAAATATCATTTCTGATATCACACTGCCAAATTTTGGTGTAATGCTTCTTATCAATCAAGAAGGCTAATATTTCAGAAGTATTTACTACAACAATCATATGTAAACAAGAATAACTATTTTTGAAATCCATCTTCAGTTCTTAACACTGAGACAGAGCAATGGTAACATCTTCACTAATGAGTTATGTAAGAGATGGTACAGTGCCTGATTAGGAAAATAAATCTTTGTTGATAATCAAGTATCTAGCTACTCATCATATTTGGGGAAGGACATAGATTTTAATGACTACAAGAGTGAAACAAGAGGATGAAGAAATGGGAGGCTGAGGCCTGGCTGAAAGAGAAAGGAAGAAATGGAAATTTTGGGAGGGTGACAGAAATATTGGAACTCAAGTAATAAAAACTCACAGTAAGGTCAGCCACTTGGATGGATGGGCTAAAAGGGGCAAAGATCTGCTTTCTCCATGCTAGAGGCATCAAGTTGTAGGCTCATCAATCCACAGTGGCAGTCTACTGCTTTCATTTGGAGGATTTTTTAAAAATATCTTTTCCCAATTTATTTATTTTTATGGTGGTAGTGGGATGGTGGGAAGGCTGCAAAATACCAAACTCAGGCATGAGACTAGAGGGAACACAGAATTGTACAGTAAAATTAACAGAGTTTTTGTTTGTTTTTCAGAATGTAGATTTCTTTCAGAATTCTTTAAAGTTGAATTTGCATAATTCAAATTTATATAAAGTGAGAACTTCTCTATTAATCAGGGCAAGTAGTCTACCTGTAATGTACCCTTTGCTTGTAAGCTCAAGGCAAATCAAGGTCAAGGACATAGTAAATAAAGTAGGTGGGGTATAGTCTCCTTTTTAACTTGAGCAAGTATTACTATCTGAAGTAGTGAAAACAACATTAACTAATAAAACTTGAGATTGAAATCTGATTCTGTCACTTACTAGGCAGGTTATTTAGTCCCTCTGGCTCTCTTTCTACTCATTAATAAAACAAGAGAGTTGGACTAGATGATCTCAAAATTTCCTTCCAATTCTGCATCTATGATGATTAAAAAAAATGTTCCCTAGTGGACATGCCTGATGACATTGGAAAAGAATGGTATGCAAAGAAAAATTTGCAAATGGACTTTAGGTACTAGTGATGATAATGACTGCTTGGAGCAATGTTGTGGATAATGGGTTCCTATTTTGTAGCAGGAAAAGGGGGGGGTAGTCACTTTTTCTCACTACTATTGATAGTATAGATTAAGGTGTTTTTGCCAACAAAAGGGAACCCTCTCTAGGGGTGACTTGTGACTTTTTAAAGTTTAGCATCTTTTCCCACCAATCCAGATCCTAACCTCTAACACACATACGACATATGTTAGGTATTTGTCTGATAAGAAGCTTTTAACTTTCCCAAAGAAATAGTGACACAGGAGGTATTTGGATCCAGAACTTCCTGGTTCTAGGCTTAGGACTCTATTCACTCTTCCACTATTGCCTCTAGACCATTATGATATCAAAAACTGTAGAAGAATAGTCTGATTGAAAATTTTTAAGATTCCAATATTTAGCATAATTTTTTTTTTCATTAAACTCATTTTGATTCTTGCTTCAAAATCTTTTCATACTTGCCTCTTCCTTTTTCCATCGACCCCACTCTAATATAAGTACTTTGTCAAGTAATGTCTGAATTATTGGAAAAGTCTCTGTAATTTAATGAAGCAGGAGAACATAGTGGAGAAAGTTCCAGATTTGGAGTTGGAGGATCTTTCTTGAATTCTTATTCTACCATTTTCATAGTTGGATGATTGTAGACAAATTAAGTTCATTGATTTAAGCTTCATTTCCTTTTCTATAAAATGAGAGTAGACTAGACAATATCTTCCAAATCTGTATAGCCTATAGTAAACTGTTTGCTTTGAGGTCATGCATTCTATAGTCAGCCAGCATCTTGTGTTGTCTCTTCTAACACATCCTAACTCATCTTCTTAAAATATCACTTTCTTTTTCTAAACTTTATTTTTGAAAAGAGAGTTAGGATTAAATGACTTTCCTAGGATCACAGCTAGTGTCTAAGGCCAAGTTTGAATTTAGGTCCTCTTGCCTCCAGAGCCAGCGCTCTATCCACTGCACCACTTAGCTTCCCCAAATATCACTTTCATTATGTCAGTTCTTCTGCTCATCAGCTGATAATTTTTGTTGTCTATAAGGATTAAGTGAGAGTTCTTTAGCCTAGTATTCAAAGGTCTCATCAAATATGAGTTCAGGTTAGTTTTCCAAACTGATCTCTTCAAATTTACAAACCACCTACTTTAGATAAGCAGGTTTATTCACTGTTACTTATTTTTGTTCATGCCAATGGCTTACTCTCCACTTTTCTCAATGGCTATTCATCCTCTATCACACAGCTGATACTTCTCTTTAAAACATTTGCAGCCCAATTCCAGCCTATATTCTCTTGTCTTTTAAGCATTTGTACAATTAGTTCAGCAATTATTACTGTCTTTTGACATATTTTGAATTATTATGCTAGACCATTTCTTATCTCTAATAATGTTATTTAAAAGTATATGTCAAAAAAAAAGTTTAAGTCAAGGCCAGACTTAATAGATCACAGGGATGTACTTAGTGTTCTCTAAGTTACGCAACTTTAACCCAGAAACAGGTCTTTTACACATAACTTGGGCAAAGTTCCTAGCCTCCGGTTCTTAAGACAGATATAATTTTGAACTGGGTAAAGTTCCAGGGAGGCACAAATCATGATAGTATTTTTGATTGGGGGGGACTAGGGTAGGCTTCTTGGAACAGATGACCTTTGAATTTGACATTAAAATAGGAGGGGGGGCAATACAAAAGATATAAATTTGAAGGAGAAAAATATTCCATGTCTAGAGTATTCCATGAGCAAAAATACATAGTCAAAAAACTAGAGGATATGTGAAAGAGATAGAATATATGGGTGGGGTCTAAAAAAATTAAGACTGGAAGGTAGGTAGGGCCTTGAATGCCAGAAAAATGTTGAACTTTACTGGGATGACAGCAGAAAACTAATGGAATATTTTGAATAGTAATATCAAATGCCTAGTTTTACATATAAGGATCCATGAAATTCATAAACTTGACATTTAATGTGTTGTATATGTCTTTTTCATTACTACCACAAAAGTGTTCATTATTTCTAAATGTTCTTAGAAAAATACAAATATTGGTTCAAGAAATATTAAGCTAAATAATTAAAGTCACCTAAAACAGATGATCTTTGAAATTGGAAATAATAAAAGTTAGCATGAATCCATTTTTAGCTACTGGGGATTCTCATAAATATAACAAAGACTACTCTCTTGATACAAAGGAAGGCATGATTGTAAACCTCAATATTATATAACATTACTCAAAAAAACAGTTCCCGTAGGACGGTCTGTGACTAATTAATGATGATGGTAACGATGCCAAAGTACTTTAAGATTTAAAAAGTGTTTTCTTTATGACAACAGCAGGAGATAATTTATATAAATGTGATCATGTTATCTTTACAGATAAGAAAAGAGAGAAATTAAGGAACTTTTCCTGAGTGATACAACAAATATACTAAATATTGTTATTAGTTATTATGTTTGCAAGACTAATGCTCTTATTACTATACCACATTGCCCCTAAGGATGTGCTAGAACCTAATATAGATTAAACTGTAGGACTATTTATATGCAAATGAAGGTCTATGAATAAATATTAATACCTTACTATTATAGAGAGTTTTAGAACTTCACTGTGTATAAAGTTTCTTTCTTTCTTTTTTCCTTTTATTTTTTTCCTGAGGCAACTGGGGCTAAGTGACTTGCCCAGGTTCACACAGTTAGGAAGTGTTAAGTGTCTGAGACCAGATTTGAACTCAGATCCTCCTGACTTCAGGGGTGGTGCTCTACCTATTGTGCCACTTAAAGTTTCTTTTACATGTATTGTCTTATTTGATTCTCACAATATCTAAAGGAGATATTACGGGAATATTATTACTCCCCTTTTACAAATGAGGAAACCAATGCCCAAAAAGTATAAGAAACTCTTTTTTCTCTTTTTAAAATTAAATTGCATTTATTTAAAATGTTACCAAGTATATTTTTTCTTCTCTATATGCCTCATTAAAAGAAAAAGAAAGAAGAAACAAAAGTCTTCTAACAAACACACAAGCAAAACAAATTGTGTGTCTCATTCTGCGTAGTTCATTACCTCTCTATCAGTAGATATGTTGCATATTTCATCACTGATGCTCATGATTTATCACTTCATTAATCAGAGTTTTTGTCTTTTAATTAGATTTTTTTTAAAAAAAATTGATATAATATTCATATAATTGGTTCTGCTCACTCACATCTGGATCAGTTCATACAAGTCTTTTTGTGTGAAAGTTTTTTTTTCAGGAAACTTTAATAAGGTCAAATAGCTAATAAGTGACATTCAGATTTAATGACCAAGGCCTGATGGCTTTCCAGTCAGTATACTGTTCTTTCTAGTAACATTTTAAATTCATAATTAAAAATATTTTAATTAGCTCATACTTTAAAAAAATGGATAATTTTAATATCTTAATATATTTTTAATAGACAACCTGCTAATGATTTCCTCAGTCTACCAATCTATATAAAGCATTAGAAGGAAGCAAGAGTAGCTAGAATATGAAGCAAGGGGAACTGGTCACTGTAGATGAAGTCAATACATATTTCATAAGTGAGTAGCTTTTTTTGAGCAGCCCAATCCTAATGTTTTTTGAAAACTAGCTGCAGAGTGCCTTAGGCATTTGTAGGAGGCAATTTCCTCTGGGATTTTACAGAATTCTTGTTTGGTTATATATATATAGTTTTACTCTATCACAGTAATGAGTGTTTTAGTGGGTTTGTGGGGAAAAAAAACCACTTCTATATGATATACATTTTGAAAATGAGCACAGTTGCCTTAAGAAAAATCAGAGTAGACTATATTATTCTTATTCTCCATGATAGGTGAAGATATTTTAAGAAAATAATGAATAATATTTCACTAAACAATCACTTTCAACCAAAATAAGAAACTTGTCCAATGTGTCTCCTTTTCTTGCAGAGATAATTAATAATAATAATAATAATAATAATAATAATAGCTAACATTTATATACTGCTTACAGTATGGTAGGCCCTATGATAAGGACTTTAGAAATAATATCTTATTTGATCATCACAACAAAGTGCTAATATTATACTTATCTTAAAGATGAGAAATATAATGCAGACAGAGGTTAAATGACTTGCTTAGGATCACAAAGGTATTAAGCATCTGAAGCTGAATTTGAACTCAGAACTTCTGACTTCAGGCCTGGTGTTCCATTCACTGCCCTACCTAGCTGCCATTGCCTTGTAATATACAATGTAATCTTTGTAATATATAATTGAAAATAGAGGGAAATTGTCATTCATAATAAGTGAAAGGAAAGAAAATATGGTCCACATTCTCAGTTTATGTTACAATGGGGGAGACAAAAGACAAACATTTTTCCATCTAAGTGATAAGGGACTAAAAATGGTATAGGGGTATGGGATGGGAAAATATAGAAAGTGATATTTGAGTTGGGTCTTAGAGGAAGAAAAGGAAGCTTGGAGGCAGAAATGAAGAGAAAGACTTCTTCATGGGAGACCAACAATCATTGAAAAGGCAGAGTAAGAGATGGAAAGGACAGTGTTGCTAATCATACAGTATATAGAGAATAATAAAGTATAAGAAGATAAGAGGTATAGGAAGGCACTAAGATTTTATATTTGATCATGGAGATAATAAGGTAATAAGGAACCACTAAAATTTAATGAAGAGGGAATTGACATAGTCAGATGCATGATTTAAGATAATTATTTTGATAGGCTGTATTAAAGAGAGAAGAGAGAGAATCCTATTGCAATAGACCACACAGGAGGTGATGAAGGCTCATAGCAAGGTGACAACTGTGTGAGTTGAGAGAATGGAGGCATATATATGAGAGATGCTTTTTATAGCAAAGCGATTTGTTAATAGATGGGACATTTTCAGTGAATATGAGTAAGTAGAGGATGACAACAAGGTTGATAGTCTAGGTGATTCGATGGATGGTTATGCCTTTAATAAAAAAAGGTTAGAAAGAGGAAATGAGTTTGGGGAGAAATATAGTGAGTTCTGTTTTGGGCAAATTAAGTTTGAGGTATCTATAGGATATCCCATTCAAAATATTCAAGAGCTTGTTGGTGATGTTCAAGAGAAAGGTTACAAGTAGGTAAATAGATCCAAGAATTAGCTGCAGAAATATAGTAATTGAGCTCTTATAATCTGATGCAATCACCAAGCAAGATACTATAAAAAGAAAAGAGGATTCAGTATAGACCCTTGAGGAATACCTATAGTTAGTGTGCATGATCTAGAGTAAGATTACTATGAGAAAGTATAGTGATACAGTAGGGAGAGAACTAGGAGATAATTATGTAATGGAAATCTACATAAAAGAGAATATAGAGGAGGAGAGGTCAGCAAATGTCAAAGGCTGAAGACTTTTCAAGAAGGATAAAGATTAGGAAATGGCTATTAGATTTGGCAATTAAGAGATGATTGTTATATTGAATGATGATGGGACTTAGAAGAAAGTGAGAGGAGAGGAAATTCAGGTACCTACTATAGAAAGCTTTTTCAATGAATTTTGTTATGAAGGAAAGGAGAGATAGAAAGACTATGACAAATAGAGTGATTAGATTATGCAAAAATTTAGTGAGATTTTTTTGGATAGGGAAAAATGGGCATCTTTAATGGCAGCAGGAAGCAGTCAAAAGGTAGGGAATTATTGAAGATTAGTGATAAAATGAGATTCATAGAAGCGATTATATTCTGGAGAAGGAAAAAAAAACAGAATGGTATTTGCCTTGTCAAGAAAGCAGGAGTGAAGGAGGTGATGGGCAAAGCCATCAGAAAGATGAAAGAGGAAGAAGAGTTCTTGGGAATTGTTTTCATTTTCCCCCCAAGATAATATAATTCAAAGTCCTTAGCTGAGTAAATGAGAAAAGAGGTAGAAATTTAGATTTTTTTCCAGTTATACTCTCTTTGGAGTTTTGAGCTTTTTGAAAGCAAAAGCTGCATCTTTGACTTTCTCACTTTTTTCCTGCCCAATCTTCCCACAATGCTTCAAATAGTGCATGCTTAATACATGATGATGTCTTAGTGACCTCAAAATAGAGTTCTCTAATTGGTCTTTATCTGTATCATTTTCATTTCTTTCTGAAAAAAGCAAAATAGATGAAAAATATCTCCAGATATAGGCATATTAAATTTAGATTTAAAAAAAAAACTTCTCACATATAAAAACATGTCATGTAACAATTGTTCAAGTAATTTTATGCTGGATTGAAATATTTTAGATGGTGATGGATTCAACAGATATACACTCTCAGGCCCACATACATATACAGAAGATCGACATGAAAGATGAAGAAAATGTTTAAGTGCCTGCATCTGCAACACTGACAATTGCAGGCCAATGTTATCAACACATTTATTTCAGAATATTTGACTAGTTTTTCCAGCTCAGTTCTACATACTTTCGGTACCTACATTTAAAGCGCCTATCACAAAGGTACTTGTACAATGATTTAAGATGATAACTTTTTGATTTGTGTGAAAATGAGCTCTCTGAAAGTACTTCAAAAACTGCTCACAATAATCAAAGGCTCTATATTACTCTTGGGGAAAAGATGAAGGCAAGAAGGTAAATTATTCTGGAAAATGTAAGAAGTCGATATATTATTTTGTTACCTCAATGCATTAAATTTTCCTTCAAGTTTGTTCCACAAAAAGGTTAAAGAACATGATCCCCAGGGAGAGACCCATTACCTGCCAGTGAAAAATATGTTTGCTGATTAAGTAGCACAATGGAGAGGCTTCAGGTCTGGAGTCAGGAAGACCTCAATTTAAGTCTGGTCTCAAACTCTTTCTAGCTCTGTGATTCTGACCAAGTCACTTAATCCTGTTTGCCTCAGTTTCCTCAACTGTAAAATGATCTGGAGAAGGAAATACTATTTTTGTAACTTTGCCAAGAAAACCTCACATGGGGTACATGTCCAGAACTGCACATGATTGAACTGACCGAATAATAAATAATGCTCAGTGAATGGGTATTTCATACCTGAATGAGACATGATAGGTCTTTCTCAAAATATGTTCCAAGTGTTTGGTAAATCATATACAATTCCAAATTTCATTAAATTCTAGGAAATTAGAGTTCATTTAGTCAAATTCCCTTATTTTATTGATAAGAACTGAGACGAAGACTAATTAAGTGACTTGTTCAAGTTCACAGAGATAGTTAAGTAGCAGAATTTGGATTCAAATTAGGCCTTTTTAGCTCTACATCCAGTTACAATAGATAGCAATGGAAAGTGTACTAACTATGAAATTAAGGATCTGGATTTAAAGTCCAGTTGTGCCACTCACTACCAATATCCTGTTGGATTAGCCTTTTAACACTACCTTTGTGCTGCTTGGTTAGTCTCTTACATTCTCTGAGTGAGTTTCTTTATCTGTAAAATAGCTGAGTTTGTTTAGATGAGTTCTGAGGTTCTTTCCAGCTTTGGATCCCGTAATTATTTGATTTATGCACAAATAATTTCAATACCAGATAAAACATAAACAAGATTGGAAGAGGGAAGAATAAAAAGGAGACAGAATGATCATTTAAATTGTCCAATTTTCCTCAGAATGTAAATTTCCTAAGAGTAGACATTAGATCTGTTCTTTGTTCTTCACTCATGTGCCACCATAAATGCCAACAGATAGTAATTATGGCAGCACCTAAGGGATTTAGAATTTGATCACTGCTACAAGATAAGAATTAAAGCAACAATAGTTGATGCTCAAATATTTGTTAATTGAATGAATAATTGCATCTTATTTTCTGAAGGTGAAAACTATAGACCTCACATGCAGTTATCCAAAGGAAGAAAATGACTCAGAAAATCCTTACAGAAGACATTGGAAAACATCGTAAAGACATAACAGATCAGACTTCTCATTGAATTGTTGTTCATCACATTATATTTTCCAAAGTGTGTTTTCCAATCACAGTTTCCTTTCATATATTTAATAATATTGGTAGTGACATTGTGTAGAATTCTAGGGTTGACCTGAAAATACAACTAGAATTTATAACATTATTTCTCTAAGGAAATGCATCTTGAATTCCACTTATAAACCAACTTTAATACAATCAGTTAATCAATTAATACAATTAGTTAATAATATACAGCCTATACAGTCAGCTCTTATTTATGCTTAAGGACTCAGAGGAAACTATGATGAAATCAAAAGAGAGAATGATAAAAAATTTACTTTCAAAATCTATGATTTAAACTTTATATATCAAATTTTCCATTTTAGTTATGTTTCATTTAGAATAATAATTGATTTGCATTCTTTTAATATATAGCACTTAATAGTAAGGAAAAATTAATTTGAAGAATATGCTCTGCATTAATGCAGGGAGATTTTATCTTGTTATTTTTTTTACTAATGAAACAATAAGTTAAGGTTCACCCTTCTTTCCAATGCATACATCTATATATACACATACTTTATGTATCATGTACACAATTTTTTCTCTTTATATATAGTCATACCTAACTCCAAATGGTTAAATAAGTTCTCCTAAGGGAAGAGGATAGTTTGTGACCATTTAGAACTAGTCTTTGCAATAAAGCTTAGGCAAAATGTGCAAAAATAACAGAGTGATAAAATTAACTCAAATATTTCTAACAAAAAATTTCTTGGAAACTTTATATTATTATCACTCAAAGGAGTTATTTATCTAAAATCTGAGATCTTGGGATCAGGGTTTTTATTTTTCTCCAGAAACTTTACTCTGTACTGGGTCATGTAGATATTATCATCATGGCACAAAGCTGCAATTTGAATAAGTCGCTAGGTATGTATTAGATATAGATGAGTAGTTTAGAGCACGCAGCATAGTATACAGGAATGAGGGTTGAAAATCTAGCTCTGCCACTTAAGTGCCTAAGTAACCTTGGGAAAGCTAATTATCCTTTAGGGCTCAGTCTTTGTCTGGAAAATGAAAAGCCTGGACTAGATGATCTCACATTCATGCTCAGAAATAGATGGATTGACATTTGTATTTTATTCACTGAACTTAGCTTAGTGGCATTTCCTAAAATATTTAGTTCCTTTTACTAACAGATTTGGCCCCTTATCACTTTCTAGTCTTTCTCTGTTTTCTCTCTTTAACCTGAGCATAGCCTTTTCTCTCATATGTTTCCTTTGTCACTGAGGAAGAAAATTCTTTCATGCCTAGTTTTTCTAGTTCTTAGAAGACATTTAGATAGCACAGAAAATGTGGGTACTGAACTTGGAAGTCAGCAAAATATAAATTTAAACATTACCTTAGTTGAGAGAGAGAGAAAGAGAGAGAGAGAGAGAGAGAGAGAGAGAGAGAGCGCACTAAGTAACTAGATTTTTCATTCTCAGTTTGCTCATATGTTAAAATATGGGCAATAATAGCACCTACTTCACAATGATTGTTGCATCAAACACTATATAAATTTTAGCTTCTAGTAATTATTATCCTAGAACTCTGATCAGACTTGACCAAAAAAGTTTTCTGATATCTTGAGCAGAGTTATCTTTCTCAGAAATGTCTTTACATTAAGTAATTCATAGAGAAGTAACTTTTTTGTGGTTTAAATCATTATTCTGCCTATCTTACAGGAGTTTGGGGAGGAGAGTGCTTTTCAAAACCATAAAATGTCTAGTGCCTATGTAAATATGTTATTAATTTAATTTATTATTACTATTAAGGTGGGTTTATTTTAAACCGCCTACATAAACATTTCCAAATGACCTCAAACCTCACAACAACAACTGTTTATACCAACATAAAGTATTAGGTACAAATGAAATGAATATAGCATGATAGAGAATGATGGATTTTAAATGTCCCTTCACACTATGGAATGAAGGCTAGAGCTGCCATTCTAACTTAAACACATAAAAGAAAACTAGAGACAAAAATGTCTTTGTAATTTGAAATGCTATAAGCCCTTTGTGCATATAATCTGGACTCTCTACTTGCTGTAATTATAGTCATTTTCTAAAGAAACTAGAAAGGAAACACAAACACAATTGCGGATTGCAATATCCTCTAGTGAAAACAGCATTTCAAAGCTTATGACTCTCTTTGTTTAATCCTTGTATGAAAGGGACCTAGAAGGTTCATAAACAATCCTAAAACATTTGCGGCATGACTGTATGTATCAACTGCACCAGGAAGGGAAGAAGTTAAGGACATTCCAGGTTCATGGGCACATTATTCCAAATGCCATCACAGGGACTTACCATATTTCCAGAGGAACAATGGGACAGAGAAACATTTACACAAAGTGGTTTTGATATCAATGGACTGAAAAGTCAGAGCAATGAATCACTCCAGAAAGCATATACAATAAGCAGCATGAGGCTTAAAAAAGAAGTTTTGAGGTAATTCATGGCTTTTTAAAGAAAATTGTTTTCAGTTCTTTAAACTATTTTAAAACATCAGAATTTTTTTATACCCCAGAAAAACGCCTTATCTTCCCATACTTGCCAATATCATTTATACCTAAACTTCAATAGGACAATAATTGCTTTTGGGTTTTTTTTTTTTTTTAAAGATCTTCTCTGGTGAATATTAGAAAAATCAAAACCTCCTACTAAGCCAGGGCATAGTAATCTCAGAGAGAAGGGTCATTTGGAGATAACATTGTTCGAATTTACCTTTCTGAAGATAATTCAATACTTGAAAAAAAAGGATGATTTCATCAGTATGAGCACTTCCTCCATCATGTTAGATAGCTTCCTTATTCATACAGGCCAATTTCATAAATTGTAGTGGTTAAAAAAAGTTAGTCATTGTCTGGAAGTTAAGCATTTTTCAAGTTATCTAGGTTAATCAGCAGATGAAAGTCATAGGATAGCTATCAATTAGCCTGACTTGAAGTTTTCTTGCTTGGTATAATCTTCAAGAGTTTGAGATCTTTAGGCTTGGTGATACCATGGTGACGTTATCACCTCCACACTGATATGAGGCATAAAGAAGTCTTCAGTGGGGGAATTATGCTGTAACATCCCCTCCAAAACTCCCCCATAATATTTCAATTTATGCTTATGAGATTGAATAACAAACTCAATTATATCGTTTTAGACAATTTTACTACTCTATTCAATTTATTCCAGTTCAGGGAGATCAAATAGTAGCTTTATAGCTAGAATTTATATCATTCTTTAAAGTTTGAAAAGCCCTTTACAAATAATATCATCATTTTATTCTCTCAATATATCTAGAAGGTAGGTACCATTATCATTACACCCAATTTGTATTTAAGGAAACTGAGTCACAAAAAAGTGAAGAGACTTGCCTAATGTGGAGTCTAAAAGACTCCACATTCATGGTTCTAGTCACTATACTATCTTATAGTCTCCCAAACTTTCCTGTTAGAATTAATTTGTGACTTAGAAATTATAAGGAAAGTCTTGAGGAACTTCTATTCCCTTCTTCTATTAGCAAATAGTATCATAGGATTTTAGATGTAGAGCTGAAGGAACCTCAGAGATTTTTCAATATAACCTTAATTAAGAGATGAGGAAGCAAGCTGAGAGGTTAGTTGACTTGTCCGGGTTCACTTTGCTAATAATTGTCTGAGGCAGGATTTGAACCAATGTTTTTTTTCTCACTTTAGGTGTAGCCACTGTTTCTCATAAGTATAATGAATTTATCAGATTAGTTAATTACCATGAACCAGGATATATCTTACTTTGAATGGATGAAGGGTATAGGGAAAAGGAATTAGGAGAATATAAGGGGAAGAAGGAATAGTGGTGATAATAAGTCCAAGAAAAAGGGCCCAGGTGAGAAATATGAAAGAGGGATGATGATTAGTGATAGGAGAGCCAAAAGCAATACCTTAGATGTGTAGGAATCATCTATGATCTTGGAAGTGGGAAGGAAGAACATAAGAGTTCTAGTGCCCAAGTACAAATCTCTACCCAATGTCAAGGACAACATTTCCTTGGTTATAACACAATGAGATGAATTAACACATTCTCATTCAATTGTTTTGGCTATTAAAAATATCTGGAGTTGATTGTATTCTTATCTTGCTTAGCCATGGTAGCTGTTACTTATATTGTACTTTAAAGTTTACAAAGCACCTTACATCTATTATTTCAATTGTTCTTCACAACAATCCCATGAAGTAGGCATTAAAAGTATTATTATTATCATTTTGTACATGAGGAAACCAAGGTCACAATCTAGAAATTTATTTAGCAAATGCTCCCTTGGTGTATTAACATTGCAACAACTTGGATCTGTTAACTTTCTTTAGTGATACAATGATCAAACTAAACAGGAAAGAGGCTAAAAAAGGATACCTTTTAGAAGTCTCCCTGAACTAGCATATTTGTTGAATTCTATATTGGGATAGAAAATCAATAAAAATCAATATAAAGGAAGCAACTACTCACAGGTAACATTAGCAACTCATGAGATGATGAGGTCAGCAGAAAGGAAAAATAGTCTTCTTATATCTGCTGTCCAGATCTGGAGTTGATACTAACTCAGAAACCAAACTTTGTGATGGATGGCTCATTGTAATGAGGTTGACTCTCCTCTACCAAAATCTTTCCTTCTTTTGAAATTCAAGTTCATCTATAACTTTTGCAGTCAAAAAGCTTTTTTTAAGCTTCCAAAAACATCCAGAAGACTTCTGATAACCCTTCACATCCTTTTTCAAAATTAAATTTCTATGCGACTATAATAGCAATTATCCAAAAAGAGAAAATGAGACAAAATTGACCATAAGGATTTCAGTTCATAGTGAAAGCAAAAAAGCTCAAATCTAGGGAAATATTTTCAAGGAACTGAAAAAGTTGAAAATATCTTCCCTCTTTTCTACCTAATTATGGTATCACATAAAATGTAAATCACACATAATTATAAATCAAATGCAGAAACTTTGATACAGAAAATACAATTTTTCACATATAATGATAAAAATAAGGTCCCCTTAGCAACTGCAGTTAATGCACAACAGAGTTTCCTCCAACTTGATATTGAATCAGTTGCCCATGGACAGATATCACATGACCTACAAATAAGTAATTTCATTGCAGACTGGGTACATTTTTTGTTATCAGACATGATAAGAACCACAGTGGGGAAGGCTCAATTTCTGGTTCTTACTACAAATATTAAGTTAAAATTGGAAGAAAGAGTAAGACTTCAAAACAACAAAACACAAGTCAACTAGTCTAGCTTAACAGGAAGATAGTACAAACATACTTAGCATCAAAACAGCATTATTCATCAATGAAACTTGAAAAACATTTAAATTACTAAAGGACAGATGATTAACATTTCATGATGACATACTTTATACTAGTAATGCAACCAGTCAATCACCAGGTGGCATCGAGATCTCATTGATGGCTAAACATAGAAATCCCAGAGAAACATGGTATCAGTAAGACACTCCAGGATTAAGATTTCCATTGATAGTTATTCCTTTGCACGTAATATGCTACCTAGAGATGCAGAGATTGAACATAATGTGGGAAAGTAGACTGAAGTCAACAAGTCCTTTGGATAGAAGATTAACATCAAAATAGAGACTTAAATGCATTTTCAGAATAAAGTTCTTCAACCCTAACTATATAAGGAGCTAGTAAAAATAAATCACCTTATCTAGAAGAGACTGTACTATTTATTGTAGAAAGCTCCAGTGACTTTTAGGAGTTCAAGAATGGAAACTGGCTAGGGGAAAAGAACCAGGAGAAGAGAAAGCTGGATAAAGGGAAGTCAGTTGTTTCTAGTTTACATGTTCTCCCCAAGGTGATATCTCTTCTTCCCCCATCACCCCATCCCATTATCCTAATTCCTTATTTTTTTGCTTCATACTTAATTCTTTAATGTTGAAGGCCATTAAAAAACTAATGTAATTAATGAATCTATCATAAATTCACATTATCTAATCTCAACTGGGCTTTTAATATTGCATGAAAAATACTGTTTTCTTCTGATTGTCTTCCTATTAAACTACCAGAGCTCTCTCTTCCAATCTTCTCTTTCCCAGCAGATAACCTTTTTTCTTCTTTAATGAGCTTGAGAAAAAAAAAGTCATAGGTTGTAAACTCCCTATGGACAACATCTTCTTTTTGCTCCAGTTTCTAAAGAAGACAAGCTCTTCTCCTTGAGAAGATTAAAAACATTTCCCATGTCAATGATCCTATACCATATTGTTTCCTCTGGAATTTGCCCAAGTACTTCCCCGTCTCTTTCTCTCTCTATTTCCATCTTTAACACTACTGTTCATGCCCAACCATTTGTACTAGGTCTTTTCCTGACAGTTATACAAATACGTCTTCAATCTTTAAAAAACAAAAATCTTTTCATTTTATTCTGCTATCTCTGCAATATTTTTCCCTTTCAAGTCCAAGCTGCTAAAGATTAGATGCTCTTGTTGCCTCCAATTTCTCACTAACTATTCACTTTTAACTCTTGCAATGAGGTTTTGTCACTTACCAGGTCATTCTATTTAAACTATTATCTCAAATTATCTCTTAATTGATAAATCTGATGGCACTGTTTTTCTTGACCTCACTGCAAATTTTGAGAGTATTGATGATAACCATTTCTTCTCATCATAAATCTTTCTTCACTTGACTTATCTAACACTTCTGTCTCCATTGATCTGACTGCTTGTTTTTAGTCTTTCCTCATTTATCATCTATCCCAATCCCCCAAAGTCCCTTGACACTCAATCCTGGATCATCTTACCTCCTGACTCTACATCCTCTCTAGGTGGTTTAGTTCTCAAAAACTAAATTATAATTTGGATCATAATATACATATATACATATCCAGTCCTAATTTCTCTTTTGTATTATGATCCTTCCTCACTAACCAGTAAGTCCTCTCTATTTGTATATCCTATTGGCAATGGCATATACTTAAAATCAGTATATCTAAAAAGGATTCATTGTTTTCTCCCAAATCTGTCTCCTAACTCTTCTATTTCTGTAACAAATAAAGAAACAAAACTGCTAAATATCCTATCACACATTCTTTTTTAGTTTTACAATATTAGGATAAGAAAATTTAAAACTGGGGGGAAGCAGCTTTGAATCATTTTTATCCTTATATCTCTTCTCAAACCCCACATTTCTGTCTCATTCAGTTGTCTATTTTTATTGATTCTATTTCAGATCTTTGGGTATCTGTCCCTTTTTCTCCATTCATAAAGCCACAATTCCAGTTTAGGCTCTTATGATCTCCTACCTAAATAATGGAAATCTTTTTATTTATCTTCTTACTCTCATTTTCACTTCTTCATAGAGCTACCAAAATAAATTTGCTTAAACAGGTTTGCACATCTCATTTCCTATGTAAACAGGAACTTCAATACAGATTCTTTAGCCTGCCATATAAGATCCTCTACAAATTAGCTCCCACCTATCTTTCCAGCTTTATCTCATATTATTCTTTGTTATGCATTCTATTTCAATTAAAACAGACTACTTGTAACTTTAACTAACCTTGACATTTTGTTTCCCAATTTTTTTATTTACAAAAACTGTCCCCTATATTTGGAATGCATGTCTTTATTGCCTCCTCTCAGAATCTTTACCTTTCTTCACTTCCCTCTTGAAAATTTAGGTGATTCCTCTAGTTGTTGACCTTACCTTCTATAAATTCCCTTGTTATTTGGTTAGAAGTTGTTTCCCCTCTACCTTTAATTCCAGAAGAATATAAGGTATTTGAGAGAAAGGAATTTTCTTCTCTCTCTCTCTTTTTTGCTACCTTCTTCTTTTCCTTCCTCCTTCCCTTTTTCCCTTTCTTCCTCTTTCATTCCCTCCCTCCCTCTCATCCTTTATCATTTCCTCCCTCCTTCCATTTTTCCTCTCTTCCTTCTTTCTATATACATTTATGGTATTTGACAAAATGCATATTTTTTTTAACTAAGAGCTATAGAACACGATTTTTTTTTGTCATGGTTCTCATGAATATATATATTGTGGTATCAGGCAAGTCTTTTATCAATACATCTCCAAATGACTATGCATATGTGAAATATGGCAAACCAGACTAGTTATGCTAATATAATTTGGACAGTTGAAATAGGACAATACCAAATTGGGAGGACAATACCAAATTGGGAGGACAAAAACAAAAATCTACAAGGTTACTCTGAAGCATAGGCAGCTACAGACTGCTGGGTAACATAATGGAAAGATATATCAGCCTATAATGTCGCAGAGTTGGGATGGCACTTATGTGTGCCAAAGTGTGAGGTAGAGGTAATTTAAGAGGCAGGGTCACAAGGAGGTCTTGTTATGTAGTAGCAGCAAATCCATCAACCATAGATATAACCTTTATAAGCAGAAAAAATAGAAAAAAAAATGCTGGTAAGATTTGAGGGAATTCAGACAGTCTTCTGATAAAGGATGTAGAAGTTGATCTGTCAAAAGGCTACATATGGTCCTTAAGGTAAAAATTTATCAGTAAGATATTACTTCATGAACTTTACTAAGTTTATGATATGATGCACAAAAATCCAAACTTCAGGTACCCAAGTCAAGGTGCTTTATATGATACATTTTGTACTTCAGAGAAGAAGAAACAAACAAAAAAAGAAACCTTATGATCTTGCTTTCTATCCTGCCCTCTTAGAACTGGAAAAGGCAACTTCTCCTTCCTAAGCAAATTTAGACTTATTTAGGCACTAAACAACCTTTAATTATTTAGAGGGTGTGGGAGGATGGGGAAGATATTTGCATCATTGGCAGTAATTGAAAAAACATGCTTGATTCTACATGAATAGCAATTCATAAGATTATAGAGCTTAAAACTAAAAAGGATTATCTTAAGAGACCATCTAGGTTACCTCATTTTACTGACAAAGAAACTGAGGCCCTAAGGAAAAAAGTTTCCTGAAAAGAGAGATTTTTCTAATTTTTTCTTGTTGTATCTCTAACACCTAACACAGTGTTGGCCCATATTAGGTACTTGATAAATGCTATATGGCTGATTAATTGAAAACGGTCACTCAAGTAATCAACAAATAGTAGAGCCAAGATTTGAACCCACATTCTTATTTGCCAACTTCTTCCTTGTGCTAGGAGAATACATAAAGTCACTATATCTGCTCTGAACAGCTAGGCTTCTGTGCTAAGGGGTTGTGGGAGGAAAAACATCAGGGGACACTAATAAGAGGAGGTAGAGGAAGGACCACCAGGGGTTAAGGACAATCTTTCAATCAGGACCAGGCAGCCCTTCAATTCCAGTCTAACTCTGAGTTAGGAAAAAAACATAAGGGGGAAAGGTGAGGTCTCTGAAGATGGGTTTGGAGATCAGCAATTGGGGATTGATCCAGGGTAACCTTTTCTCTTACAGCAGCAAAAGGAAAATGGTAGAGAGGAGTCAAACAGGATCTGAGTTAGTTCTAACATCCTGATTTCCAGCTCTCACCATATTTCTCTTAGTGTTGAACTGAAGGGTCCCTACAAAAAGATAAGATAAGGGATTCTGGATTTCAGAATTCCAGTCTTCAGGTCTGGGCATAGACCCAAGGGCAGAAAGCTGGATATCATATCTTGAAAAGTATGCCTATATAGAATTCAAAGGAAAGGAAGTTTTGAAACTATATCATCCTTTTCTACTTAACTCTTCTCTTAGACTTTATCATCTTCAGAAACTCATAATTCTGTAAGATAAAATCACTTCAGAAACACAAACTTTCTCACACCATTTCCTGCCCTGGCTGGCTGAATGACTTCATCATGCTCCTCCCCTTCCTCTACCTGCCTATCTTGGGTAACATTCCTTTCACCTCTCTACTTCTGAGCTTCGTTTCATGTGTTTTTCCTATTAGACTGTGAGCTCCTTGAGAGTAAGAGCTATCTTATGCCTTTCTTTGTATATGCAGTGCTTTGCACAGTCCTGACACTTAATTTCTGATTCTGACTCTAGAAACTTTGACATTTAATAAAGATCTTTGTCCTGTGCCCACTATGTGTAGAATACTCTGCTAGGTGCTAAGGAAGATGAAAACAAAAAGACAATTACTGGAAGTTAAAAATGAGCTAAGTAGGGAGAAATGACACATATAAATGTGTATAATAAAAGATGAAACATGATTAAGTTGAAAAAGAAAAAGGCACCAGTAAGGTGAGAAACATCTCTGCTAGCTTGCATTTTAAAATTTTATTACCCCAGAAACAAGTTCTGAATAAGCCCCATAGTTTTCCTATTCAAAAAATCTTTTCATTAGAAGAACAGAAAGCACAGACTCATCATTTTTTGCTATCTGTTCTTTGGCTACATTTTCTTTATTATGATCAATGGAAATGATTATTGATATAAACTATTTCAAATGAACATTCTTTTTCTCATGACTTTCCCTACAAATTACTATTTATTCCTTGAATCTTCATTTCAGTTTTGTAATATGGAGAGACTAATAGCTAAACCACAACCACAACAACAACTACAACAAAAACAAACTTAGTTAAGCTTCTTGACATGTAAGGATGTATACTCAGTGTTCATATGACTTCCCTAATCCATACTGTTACCCCTATTTTCATTTCATTACCCATTTATTTCATGTTTACATTCCTTAAATTTTATACATTTATTAGTTGATTCTGATAGAATATGAAAGAGAGAAAGGAAATAAGCATTTATATAGGGCCTACAATGTGTTATGCTTGGCTAAGAGCTTTACTAATATGTCATTTGATCCTCACAACAACATAGAGAGGTAGTTTATGTCATCATTCCTATTTTGCACCTGAGTAAACTGAGGCAAACTGAGATTCAGTCACTTGCTCAGGGTCACACTAGCTCTAGTAAGTATCTGAAGCCACATCTGCAGTCAATTCTTCCTAAGGCCCAGCCCAGCCATCTATCCACATGAGCTACCTAGCTACCTCAATAAATATTTGGTCACAGTTCGAAATTTGTCTTAGGCATGATATATATATATATATATATAATAAAACTGTCTTATCAATCTAGAGAAAATTTTTGATTCAACAGACTTTTTTTTTTACTAAAAAAGTTATTAATGATTTCTTTTTTTAATAATATCTCTTTATTTTGAAAATATATGCAAAAATTATTTTCAACATTCACCCTTGTAAAACCTTGTGTTCCAAATTTTTCTCCCTACCTTCCCACTCACCCCTCCCCCAGACAGCAAGTAAGCCAATATATGCTAAATATGTACAATTCTTCTATACATATTTTTACATTTATCATGCTGCACAAGAAAAATCAGATCAAAAAAGAAAAAAATAAGAAAAAAGGAAGTAAATAACAACAAAAAGGTGAAAATACTATGTTGTGATCCATAATCAATCCCCACAATCTTCTCTCTGGGTGCAGATGGCTCTCTCCATCACAAGTCTATTGCAATCATCCTGAATCACCTCATTGCAACAGACATTTTTAACAACTGAAATTTATCAATTTAAAAGACTTTTTTAACCTAAGCATTTTAAGACTAATAAAAAATTCAATATTTATTGAATCTTCCAACAATTACATAAATTGAATGTATACAGAGTTAGCCTTTGAAATGTGACCTATGACAAATAATTTTAAAACGAAAGTCACCTAATCTATGGCCAAAGCCCTTATCTAGGTTTGTTGGGTTGAAGTCTTTTATTTCCTAAGAATATGCTAATAGGGTAACTGTTCAATGCTTTAATCAATGATTTGGATTCGAGGACATATTTCTTGTGAGGTTTGCAAATGACATGAACCTAACACATGATTGGCAGAGACCAGATCCAAAAGAGGTGACAATTTAGAACAAAAGACTTAAATAAAATTAAATTGAACAGAGATAAATGTAAAAATTTACATGTAAAAACTTATACAGAAGGATGGGTGAGTTATGAAGAACAAACTCTTATGAAAAAATATTTGCTGGTTTTAAGGTCTAGTATGATTTAAAAATATGACATAGTAGTCCAAAAGACTAATACTATCTAAGTTGCATTGAAAGGTACAACTGGTATATTTTGCTCAATTATGGAGGAACATATTTTAGGAAATGAAAAGATAAGCTAATCTCTTCAAAAGACAAACAGGATGGGATGGGAAAAAGATGGGAAAATATGGTATGTAAAAATTATTTTAAAAATTAACAATGCTTAGATTGTAGAAAACAGAATCTTATCTTCTTTCTTCTCTTCATCACATTCCTGTTTTTTGTTAGTCACCTAGTTTTGTCACCTCAGATTTTCAGTGAGAGCTGTCCTTGACTTTTCAATTTCAATTTCAGCTTTCATATCTAGTAAAGTCCTCATCACTTCTCACCTGAACTAATACAATAATATATATATGTATGTATATATATATATATATATATTTACCATTTTTACTCATGTGTTTTTAAATCCCTTTCATTTCCAAATATATCCATCCATCTTCCTTGACACAGGAAGCCAAGGACTTTTAAAAAGAGAAAAAAAAAATAATTCCACAAAACCAACCATGTTAACAAAGTCTCACAGTATATAAAATATTTTATACTCATGGTTTCCCACCTCTGCAAAGATGGAAATCATTTGCAATTCTTCTTCTGGGTGGTTTGGTGATTATAATTATGCAGTATTCAGTTTCACTTTTTTTGTTGTTTTTCCATTTGTAGTCATTTCATATACTGTTTCCTGGATACTATTTATTTCACTCTGGTTCAGATTCTATGTCTTTCTATGCACCTTTAAATCCTTCATATTCATCATTTCTTATGACACAATCATAATTTATGACATTAACATTACCAGTTTGTTTTCCCATTTCCCAATAAATAAATGTATCTTTTCAATAGCTTCCTTTTAAATTTTCTTCCCCCATTCCCTCATTTTTTTTCTCTTCTACCTTCTCTCTCTATCCCTCCCTCTCTCCTTGAATAATGTTCCATATGGCTCCAAAATTAATATTCCTAAAGTACAAGTCTAATTATGTCACTTTCTTACCCAAGAAACTCCAGCTGCCTCTAGAATGAAATGCAAATTCTTCTCTTTAAGCTCTTCAAAATCTGGCCCCAATTTACCTTTTTATATTTATTGAACTTTTTTCTCCTTCACCATATTCCACTTACTTATTGTTATAGAATTACATCTCCTATCTTTTTTCAGGTTATCCACCATATTTCTTTGCTTACACCTCCCACAATCTCTCCCTTCAATCAGGGCTCAGTTCAAGGGCCACCTTCTGCATGAGACTTTTCCTCTCCCCCTTTAGGTGTTAATGTCCCATTACCTTACTGGAAATTACTTTGTAAATAATTGAATTCGTTAATCTGTATTTATAATTTCCCCTCTGACAGAATTTAAGTTACTTGCAAGCAGGAATTGTCATAATTTTGGTCTTTGTATCTATGGTGATTAGCATAATGACTGGCACTTCTAAGCCCTTAAGTAATTATTAAACTGAATTAAAATAAGAATATATGATTTAGAGATGCTATAGAGAAGGAAATAAGGGAACAAACATTCATTAAATATGTATTAGGCTAATAGGGGCAGCAAGGTGACTCAACTGTTAAAGAACTATCAGGGAGACCTGAGTTTAAAGAGCCTCAGGCTCTTCCTAGCTGTGTGACCCTGAACAAGTCACTTAACTTCAGTTTGCCTTAATCAATTAGAGAAGGAAATAACAAACACTCCATTATCTTTGCCAAGAAAATTTTATAGACAAGTCTTGGTGTGCTATGGTCTGTGACATGAAGAGTCAGATACAACTCAATGACCCAACAATAACAACAAAACATGTCAGGCACTGTGCTAAGGACTTTACAAATATTATCCCATTTTATTCTCACAACAACCCTGAGAGGTATACTCATTTTACAGCTGAGGAAACAGAGGTAAATAAATGTTATATGACTTGCCCAAGATCATAGCTAGGAAGTATTTGAAGTCACATTTAAACTCAGATCTTCCTGATTTAGGTGTGGGGATGATGGTGGAGGATAATGAAATAATGTTGGCTACCTTCAAGTATTGAAAGGACTAAAATGTGAAAGAAAGATCATTTTTATTCTGGTTTTTCTTCTAGGAGAGATTGAGAAACAATGGATGTAAGCTGTAAAGAGAATTCCTCCACATTTGTTGGTGATGTAATAGAAAGACTGAAGGTCCAAGGATGAACTCATATAGTCTAATTTTTAGTCGGAATAGAAACTCCTCCTCCTAATCTTTTGTTCTCTTCTATCTGAATGCTTTTACATGCTGTCATTCAACTAAATTGAACTCTTCTCTTTTTTTCTCCATTAAAATCCCTTTCCTTCATTGTTGATATTCCTCAAATCATATGTACCCTTTCCCAAGAAGTTTTCCCTAACTTTCTTCACCCTGAACAATGAAAGTGAGCTTTCCTTCTTCAAATTTGTCACAGTCCGCTGCCTGGACCTTTATATTTATCTTGGGAAGCAGCTGGATGGAAGAGTGGATAGAGACATAAAGTCAAGCAGGACCAAATTCAAATTTGGCCTTAGACATTTACTAACTGTGTGATCTCAGTCAAGTTATTAAGCTCATTTTGCTCCAGTTTCTAATCTATAAAGTGAGCTAGAGAAGGAGATGGCAAAGTACTCTAGTGTCTTTGCCCCCAAAAATCCGCAAAATGGGGTTGCAAAAAGTTGGATACAATTGAAACAACTGATCAACAATAACAATTTGATTATAATCTCTTCCAAAGAAGAAACAGTTGCTTTTGAAGCATTTGTAGCTCCTCCCCAACCTAATCTAATGTCTTGCCCATAGCAGTTGCTTAATGTTTTTTGCCGAAATTGATTAAATTATATGGTGTATAGACATCTCTGCTTTGCCAACCTGTTTTAGACCAACTATTGGAGATACATTATTGCAGGATCATAAGTACACTGACAGCATAAGGAATTTAATGGGTCTTGGGGATAAAAAGGTATAATTGTGAGAATATGTAAGATATAATGCAAATGGGATTTATACTCTATTACCAGACACTCAAGTTTACTGGCTTTGAAGCTTGCCTTTAACGGCAATGTTTATTCAGTGTTTGCCTCCTTTTTGTTGTTTCTCTTAGACATAATATATGATGACATTTGTGATGCTTAGAGTGATCCCTGCTGATAGCAGCAGGAATCTTATCCTGCTTTTCAACAGAGTCCTGCCAAGACTTGCCCATTTAAACAGTGAAACATGTGAAGTTATTTCCTTGTAATTTTCCTTTTTATTTTGTTCCTCCTATTTCAGGAATGATATCTCTTGTTTGAATATCAAATTTCAGAAATCCCCTGCAAGATTTCTAGGGCTTTCTTGCAAAAGCATGCCACTACTCAATAATTAAAATTTTAGACGCTGTGGGAAGCCTCTTACATGTTTCTACTAGTCTATCAACAATCTATTACTTGTACTTTTACTGTACAAACAAATGTCTATTACTTTACTCAATCATGCATTCAATGTTATTAGAAATAATTAGTTCAAGTGGCAAACAGTGTGTGAGGGAGTTAAGTCTTTGCTATTCCTCAGGTATGCTGTCGTTACTCCTTACTACAAAGAGATTTTCTCTCTGGAGGGTGAGAGCTTTCATGAAACTTGCATTCTGAGTAAGCTAAACTCTATTAACTATGTACACAGAATCAAATACTTAAGTAATGCTGAAAATAGATCAATACTAATCTGACATCTGAATTTTCATGTATAGATTCCTTACCTTTTCTGCATTCATTCTTTTCAATTGGGGAAATTCTATTCTGATATATAAATAAAAGTGGCTCAGTTAGAAAGTTGGAATACAAGTTGGGATACAGGCATTATCTCTCTTTTTCCTTATCTTTTATAAATACTATCTCATTTTATTCTCCCATAACAATTTTGGGGAGTAGGTATTATTAAGTATGTTGTCTGTGGCCATACAGTTAATTAGCATCTGAAATCAGATTTGATTTCCCTTCCTGATTTCAGATTCATCACTCCATCCACTATACTTCTTTTGTGCCTCACTCACTTAAACAAGTTCAGTGATTCCCTATTTTCTCTAGATGAAAATACAAATTTTTCAGTAGAGTATTTAAGGTCCTCTATAACTTGGATACAGTTTACTTCCTCAATATTGCTTTTCATTATGTTCTGTCCTATTCCATATATTCTTTTAAAGAAAAATATTCCCTATATTCTAATCAATTGGAAAACACCTACTAATCTGAACTTGACACAGTATGTTTGACAATCTGTGCCTGGTTGTCCTCCACTGGTGGAATTCATTCTTTTCACCTTCAGCTTTTAGCATCTTTAGCTTCAAGGTTCCTCTCAGGTTCTTCCCAATTCCTCTTTCCCATCTGAAAATATTCTCCTGCTCTCTAATTAGTTTCAAAATCTCAAGTGATATTTTAGATATTAATCATATGATATCTAGAAAAAGTAGGTGACAATGCTACTTTTTATTCTATACTAATCAGAGCACATCTAGAGTATATCACTCATCTCTAGACATCCCATTGTAGGAAAGGCATTGATAAAATGGAGGGCAAATAGAGGCAGATGAAAAGGATCATGAAGATCCTTGAGACCATGTCATATAAATATCAGCTGCAAAAAATTAGTTCCATATATTATTCTTTTGTATATTTTTTATTAACCTATATATTATTCTTTCTACCCATTATTTATTCTACTGCCTCTCCAATATAAAAGATGTAATAGAAAGGGCTTCAGGCTTGGAATTGGAGAATCTAGGTTCAAATACTGATTTTGTTACCTATTCTCTACAGAATATTATCAAAGTCTCCACATAGTTAATAGCTTAAAATTGTATGAAGACTTTTGGAACATCATATGTATGACCTTGGATATGTCACAACATGTGAAATTCAGTTTCCTTATCTGAACAAGGAGAGAATTGGTCTAGATGTTTTTTAAGGCCTTTTCAGCTCTATCTATGATGCCCTGCTCCTCTTCTTAATTTCAATAACAAGTACAGAATCACATACTTGGAAAGGATTTTAAAGCCCATCTTATCCAGCCTATAAGATAAGAAGACACACCTTTACTATGTTCAAAACAAGTGGTCATGCAGCCTTTGGTTGGATTGTGGGAGCCCATTACCTCCAAATCAACTCTTTCTATTATTTTTAGATGATTGTAGTCACTAAAGAAACTTTCCTTAAATTAGGACAAAATTGAAACTACTATCATTGCAGTTCTCTAATCCCTCTTCCACATGATAGTCCTTTAAATACTTTTAAAAAATTATCATGCCCCTTTTCTCATGGATCTTCTTTTTTCCAAACAAAATTTGTGCAACTGATACTTATATAGAATAATCTCTAGAACCTTCATCTTTCTTTTAATCTGCTTCTAAATGTTCCCCAGTTTATCAGTACCCTTTCTAAAATGAGATGCTTGGAGATAAGTGTAATACTGTAGATGAGGTCTGACTGTAGTAGAAGAAAAAATAACACTATCACCCCCCTCACTCCAGATATGGCTCTCTTTTTTTATTATAGCCTATGATTGGTCAGATTTTTTGATTGCTACATCACAAACTGTTGATTTACACTAAATTTACAATTCATGACTATTTCTTAACCCCAGCTGTTTTTCAGACTAATTTATGTATAGCCACCCCCCCCATCTTCTATTTTAATTTTTGAACCCAGTTATGAGATTTTATATTTAATCCTAAATTGAATCTAGATATGTAGCATTATCAGGATCTTTTTGGGTCTTGTTGAACTCAATAAATTAGTTATCTGCCCTGGCATTTTGCCTTTCTAGAATATAGCAGACATTGAACTATATGTTAATTAATTGATACATGTTAATGTTCCACAAAATCAGTCATCTGGCATATCTTAAATATCCAATTTATTACCTCCTATTATTAGAATTTTGCAAGTATATGTTTTCTCTCTATTTATAGACTATAAATTTCTTGTGGAGCGAGAAAAATCCTTCTGATTTTTCATAAAAGGAAAGATTTATGCAAGGCACATATTCAGGAAATATATATGATTATTTATATAAAGGAAAGAGAATGTTCTCTGTTCTAAGTAGCAGCTTCTGTGGCATACATAGGATTGTTCTGAGGATCAAATGTGATCATGGCAGGCTGCTTTTCTTTTCTTTTTTTAATCTATTTTTCCTCAAAGCAAAAGAAATTAGTATTACTAGATAATCTATTATATCTCTTCCTTTCCTAAATTCTATGACTATATATATATATATATATACATATATATATATATATCTATATATCTACACACACACACACACACATACACACATAATTATTAAGTTGAATTAGTATGTTTACTTCACAGAGGCAAAATTTTATTAGTGTGGCAAAATCAGTAGAGATGGAAGTCCCTTTACACCTTACTAGATAATCCCTGTAAGGAGCAATGATTAAAATAAATTATCATTTGGCATCAGTAAATCCTTTGGCTAAATTCTGATAGCTAACACATAATCCCTCATCATGCACTCAAACTTGTCCAGCTTGAAAGGCCCTTCCAGTGGATGAGTTCTACTATCACCCCTTCCTAGATTCTGATAAAATCCCTACACCCCAAATGATCAGAGCAGGTCTTGAATAGAGATGTTATTATTTCTATTATTATTGCTATTAGAAAAAAATAGATTTATTGTTTTGAAAATATAACTGCAATAGCTACCATATAGTTAACTCATCATACACTCAAAGCTTGTCCAGTTTGGAAGGACCTTCCAGAGGTTGGGTTCTACTATTATCCCTGACCAGAATCTGATGAAATCCCCACATCCCAAATGATCAGAACAGGTCAGGAATGGAGACGTTATTATTTCTATTATTACTGCTACTAGAAAAGTAGTTTTAATGTTTTGAAAATATAATTGCTCTAGTTTACATTTATGATTATAACATGCTGTCATAAAAAGACTGCAAGAAATAACAATTGCAAAACTTTCAAGTTGAAAGTTGTTTATAATACCCATTAAAGTATGTGGTCTAATGAATAATTCTAATGTCTCATATGGGCAATGTGACAGTCCATGGAGCAAAAAGCATTAATATTAATTAGAATCTATATCTGTACATATTCCTCAAGAATTTCTTAAAAATTAATGCTGTTTTTAGTTTTGAGTAAGAGTTTCTTCCATAATAAAAGAAGTCTGTTTACTTGGATGATTTGTACATTAAGATAATATTTTAAAAGCTAAACCCTTGTGAATGGATACAGAAAGACATTTGTAGTTCTCCCAATAGAAAAAAAAGTAGCACAAAATAAATATGACCCAATTTTCTCTGGAAACTAACCTGAAGATATCACATGACCACAGATACCCATAGTCATCAAGCTCTTACATAAAGATGCATGGAACTATTTCTATCTCCAGTCCCTAGCATACTGCCTGGGACACAATCATTTAATAAATGCTTGTTGACTGATTGATGGGGCAATATAATTATATAACCAGAAGAAGCTGTAGAGTTAATCATTATCATAATAGCTGATATTTATATATGACTTTAAAGATTATAAAGCATTAAATATATGGGATTTCATTTTATTCTCCCAATGAATAATGTAAATTAGGCATCACAAGTATTATGATTTCTATTTTACAGTTGAAGAAACTGACAGCTAGGAAAATAAAATAGCTTCCCCAATGGCACATTACTAGTTAGTGAAAAAGGTAGAAGCAACACATATTTGAGTTCCCGTTAACTTTTATTCCCATTATTTCTTACTGCTTCTATATCAAAAATCTTTTGAACTAGTCTTGAAAGCATTTTGATATGTTCATTTCTTATTTCTCCTCTTCTGTTCTGTCCTGTCCTATCTTCTCTTCTCCTTCCCTCTTCCCTTTCTTCCTCCTCCTTCTCTCTGTCTCTTGTGCTCTTTCTCTGTCTCTCTCCCACCCCCAGTTCTTTTTATATTGGTTAAGAATTAGAAATCAAAGTGATTCCTTTCAATTGAGGAATGACTAAACAAGCTGTGGTATATGATTGTAATGGAATACCACTGTGATATATAAGAAATGAAAAAAGACAATGGCATCAGAAAAAATCTGGTGAGACTTACATAAATTGATGCATAGTGAAGTGAACAGAACGAGGAAAGAAGGAAAAGGAGGAGAAGAGAGGAGAGGAGAAAAGAAGGAGGAAAAGAAGGAGAAGGAGGAGAAGAACAAGAACAAGAAGGAAGAAGGAGGAGAAGGAAAAGGAAAAGAAGAACAAGAATAAGATAAGAAGAAGAAGGTGGAGGAGGAGAAGAAGGAAAAGAAGGAGGAAGAAAAAAATAGCGAGAGGAGGAGGAGGAGGCGAAAGAAGAAGATGAAGTGGAGGAGGAGGAGGAGGAGGAGAAACTGAGAGAAATGGAAAGAGAAGTAAGGGGAGATGGAGAAGAAAGGAAAGGAAGATATAGAGGGTGAATCAACAATGCTTTTCTACTGGCAACATACAATAGAAGAAAGGGAAGAATAAAAAAAAATCAGAATCTTCAACATGGATGACCAGCTAAGAGCTTATGCCACAGAAAGAAATTTTTAAAAAGTAAAGAGGGAAATATAATGGGTTTAGTGACCCTCACAAAAATCAAGGGATATGGACAGAACATTACTGTTCTACTTGACCAAATTTAAACTCAGGTCTTTCTTCCTGTCTCCAAGATTACTTTGTATAAACTTTATATTTAGTTACTTGTACGCATGTTATATTTTCTCAGTGGACTCTAAACTCCTCGAAATTGGGGACTTTTGTTTTAGCCATTTCATATCAACACTTAGCACATGATATGTGTTTAATATTTTTTTAAAAACTGAATTGTACAAGAAGGATTCAAAATGTAACATAGATAAATCCAATAAGTTTAAGGGAACAAAGAGAACAAAAATTTTAATTATGAAGAAAGGTTTGCATAGGAGAATAGTACCTGAGCTGAGCCTTGATAGCTAGATGCCAAGGATTCTACTAAGCTGAAATGAAAAAAATTACATTCCAGCCATAATTTGTAGTCTATGGCAAAACATGGAAGTGGGAGATGACTTTGCAAATTCAGGGAATAGGAGGAGGCCACTTTGGCTTCCTTCCTTCATTGCTTTCTTCCTAACAAAGGCAGTCTCTTCCCAAGAAACTTCCTTCTTCAGTAGAACCTCAGAGGAGCCTGATACACCCTCCTCCCCATGCCTCATGTTTTTCCTTCTCCCTCCCCTTTCCCCATCAACATTCATAAGATTTAGAAATGGCTACTTACAGCTTTTTGCAGAAATAGGAGCTTGTGATCTAGTGGCAGATCTTCCTCACACACTACATGCTAGTATGGAGTGAGCAGTAAAGAAAGGCTGCAAGATCAGATTCTGTTCATTGTAGAGTATCTGAACCATGGGTATCTGAGCTGCTCCTGGCTTTTGTTTCAGAAGAAGAATACGAGGGGTTGGGGGTGTGTGTGTAGGAGACCACTAGGTGATCTAGGACACTGGCATTATGACACTTCACATTGAAGTGTCATTTGAAAATGAAAATGAATGCTAATGGGCATTCACAGTGCTTCACACATCCTGCATGAATTAGTTAAAAGTTAAGATGGTCCATGAGGAGATGTGTGAAACAGTGAATTCCTATTAGCATGGTTTTTCATTTTCAAATGCAGTGATTGGCTTTCTTTTTCAGAAGCACACCAATTTATTTGAGCCTATCCAATGCTTGAAATTATACAGTTTCTAGAAGAGCAATTTATCAATACCTGTGTTATACAGTCATGTGGAATACTTTATAAAAGTCAATGCATTCACAGCTAGATGAGAATAACTAGAAAGGAGATATTTATAGCAAAGAGACAAATAAGAGCTGTTTCCTCAGAAAACCTCTGCTACAATTTCTATTGATCAAAAGGAACAAAAAATATAAAACATACGAATTAGAAATAAAGCAGATGACTAACAAAGCATGTACACAGTAGCTGTGCGGTATATATTTGCTAAGGGAAAGTAAGCAAGGTTCCAAATTAGACAAATGACAAGAAACAGTTTAAACGAGCAAAAAAAATACTCCTTATACTAATAGTATAAGGTAAATAAGTATAAGTAAATGGTTGGACTTAGAAGACATCATAACTTATGTAAATTAGAGATAATATGTTCATTCACTTTTCTTCTAATTAATATAGTAGATTGTAAAGGTGATGGAAGTATCAAAATTCTAAGCTCCAAATGAGATCAATATCTCTGCCTGCTTGTTTTCATTATGGGTTTTTTAGGATCCAGAAATTGTTTGATTTTTACAAGCGCTCAGAAAATGCTGGCATGTGTTACACATTGGCAGTAGTGCGATAGTGGATCACAAGGACTTGGAGTCAGGAAGAACTTAGTTCAAATGCTGCCTTAGTCACAAAGTAGTTGTGTGACCTTAGGCAAAGTCATTTAGCCTCTGTTTCAGTTTCCTCAACTGTAAAATGGCCAAAAAATTTTGCACTGATATCTCAGGGTTATTGTGAAGGTCAAAGGAAATAATATTTGTGTAAAGCATTTAGCACAGTTCCTGAACCAGTAGGCACTATATAAATGCTAGCTATCATCATCATCATCATCATCATCATTATCATTATACACATGAATGTGCTTTTATCACAAGATCTCAATTATTGGTAACTGCATACCAAAACAATTTGGTCTGAAAGGATAACCACTAGCTTGAGCCTCACCTTTATCACTTGAATGGGCAACAATTAGATACCATGCAGTAAAGTATCAAGAACATTGGAATTTGAAATCAGGATTTAAACTGTGGTTCTGCCACTTATTATCAGGGTGACTTTGAACAGGTGAGGTCATTTATCTTCCATGGGCTTCCTTAGTTTCCACCTCTGTCAATTGGGATTCATTCTCTAAAATCCTATATAGCTTGAAATCTTATAATCATATAATTATGTTAGTATTTTTACATATAGGTGGAGACTAAGAGGTAAAATAAACCAATCTGGTATAAGGTCTTATAAAATTTCCAGCATTAAAGGCTCTTTAAAAGTTTAGGAAGATGGTTCTGAAAGAGATCCATCAGACATAGAAGATCCTGACATATACTTTCATTCTTAATCTTCATTGTTTCTCTATCCTCTCTTACCTCAGATGTTGGTATTCATAATTTGGCAAATTGTCCTTTAAATTATTGTGGTTCCATAGTGGCCACTTGTCACATATTTCATCTGTATATCTGGTTAATTTCATCTCAAAGTTAAAGTGTCAGAGACAAAAGATTTTAGGTAGGAAACATAGTAGGGAAGCATGATGGAATATTAGAAAAGATACTGGATTTTGATATTGGGGACATATGTTGAGTACTGTATATTTCCCAAATAAATTTAGCTGTCACTACTTCTATGGACATTAGTTCTCTCATCTGGAAAATGTTGGATTAGGGTCATACAGCCTCTACAATCCTTTTTTGCTTTAAAAATGTGGTGCTATGATTTCAAGGGAAACAATGGTGACAAAAGTAGGAATGAAGGGGGATCTAGAATTACTAGATCTCCAATTATACAAAATGGCAGCAATAATCAAAACTCTTTGGAATTGATAAAATAGAAAAGAGACAACTAAGACATAGAAACAAAACACCACAACCAAGTGTTTGAAAAACCAAAGAAAAGAAACTATTTTCAGAAGGATTTTCTATTCAAGAAGAACTGCTATTTGGGCACAAAATAGCTTCAGAAGAGAATCTCACAACTATCATAGCTCCAAATGGATAAGCAACTTAAATATTACATGGTAATTCATCAAGTATTATAGTAACATGTAAAAATGTTCCCTTCACAATTATGTATAGGAAGAAAATTTTTAACTGTACAAGAAATAGAAAAGATCATAAAAGATAAAAGCAATTTTGATGATCTAAAATTGAAAAGTAAATTTGAGTGAACAAAATTATTGGAATTAGAATGAGACATTTTTAAATGGAGGAAAATATTTGCACCAGGATTATCTATGAAATGTCTGATATTCAATAAGTAAATATTGAGCCATTCTGTGGGTAGCTAAATTAATATATTTATATTATATTAGAGTAGAAATATGAACTATAAAATTTACATAAAATTAATTTTTAAAATGAATAATTATAAGATAGTAGAAAGAGTACTGGTTCCTTTAAAATGAATAATTATAAGATAGTAGAAAGAGCACTGGTTCTAGATTGAGGACCTGGGTTCAAATCTTAACCCTGCTTTTTACAAGTGTGACCTTGCATAAATTACCTCTCCTTTTAAAGCCTCATTTTCTCATATAATAATAATAGCTAACATTTACATAGCAATTTAATATTTTAAGTTCTTTAAAAATGTTATCTTGTTTATAAAATTAGAGGTTTGTATTATATTATGACTTCTGAGGTCCTTAGTCTTAAGATCCTAAACACAAATTAAAACAGTTTTGAGGTTTTAGTTTATAAGAATCCATTTGGCAAAGATGGTAAAAGATAGAAATAGTGAAATAATTCATTGGATAGATTGTAATAACATAGACAGATGAATTTTATTTTTGATGGAGCCATAAATTGGTCTTATATTCCTATAAAATACCTGGAACTATATTCTAAGGTACAATAATGCCTTTCTTTTGCGCATAACAACATTCAGTTCCCACCAAAATATTCCTGGCATAACTTTTAATGAGTGATAGCAAAAACTTGAACAAAGTAAAAACAATAAATTGGAACTGGATAGAAAAATTGCTGTATATAAACATATTATTATTATGGTATGAGAGACTATTAATACAATGCATTCAAAGACATTTGGGAAACTGATATAAACTGATAAAGAATGAAGAGCCAGGAAAACACTATCTCCTATGGTTATAAATATATAAACAAAAGCAATACTTTAAAAAGCAGCTGAATTTAAATTACATGATCAATCCTGATTTTAAAAGACAGAGGATGAACTAAATTTCCCATTCTAGAGAAACAGAAAATTATGGATATAGATAGTTGCATATATGGTTGCCATGTCAGCTGATTCAGTTTGACTGTTTTTCTTTTTCACAAGAAAGTGTTCAGGGGCATTACATATCCAAGAAATATAAATTTTATAAATGTGTATATATATATATAATTATACATATATACATATATATAAATTTTATGAAATTCAATTTATAGAGCATAGTTTAAATTCCTGAGGATTTGAAGGGAGTGGGTGCAATGAAACTTACTTTCTTGAAGTAAAAATAATGAAGATTTTAAAAAATGAACTGATCAACTAACAGCATTGTGAAGGTCTGGCACTTATTATCAACCAATAAACATTTATTGAAAGTTTATTATGTACTAAGCACTCTGCTAGGCACCAGGAACACAAAAATGAATGAAATGTTATCCTGAAGAAGCTTATATTTTATCAGAGGAGACAATGTGTATGTATATGTATATATATATATATATATATATATATATATATATATGTGTGTGTGTGTGTCTGTATGCATATATTGCTAAATACAGAATTTTTACAAAAATGAACAAAAGATTAATTCTGAGTGATATAGAAGTAGCAATTTGGCAGATAAGAAAAAAGCTTCATATGAAAGGTAATTCTTGATTTGAATCTTGAAAGAAGTAAAGGATTTTAAAATATGGAGGTAAGAAAGGAATATATTCCAGACATTAGGGGATATTCATTTCTAGGCTATGGGAACGGGAAATGTGCTATATATGAGGAACAGGAAGAAGACTGTACCTTGTCAAAATCCAACTGCGGACTTCAGTCATGATCTATATCCTTCACTCCTATTCATGTGTTGCTTGATGATGCTGAAGGAAATCATGAAACCCTATTTACTTATATAGATAAAATATATTACATAAATTTATAAATTTACATAATATAAATTCAACTAGGTTATCCTACAGCAAGGCAAACATCCTATTGTTCCCTTTTTGACTTGCTATCCTAGTCCTCATAGTGCTTATTCAAAAACTTTTTCCTACTCAACCTTTCCATATCATTTCATATTTAATTGAAAAAAGTGGGACTATTTGCTAAGAGTACTCTTTTCTCCCCTTCTCTTAATCATATTAGTCACATACCTTTGTCCATTATCTCCATCTTCAGCTTATCACTCATGAAGAAGCAAGCTTTCTCTTTATCAAAGTAAAACTTCTCTATATACTCAATCTCAACCCACCCAGACTTATTTAGTAAATGTTATCCTTTATCATTCCCATTCTCTCTCTTTTCTTCAATATCTCCTTCTATAAGCTTCCCTTCCTGGCTACCTGCAAACATTCCCATGTCTTCTTCATCCTTAAAAAATCTCACTTGATATGATCATCTTCACTAGCAATTAACCTATATTCCTGCTTCCCTTTGTGGCTAAACTCCTTGAAAAAGCCATTTACAACTGGTGCCTCCATTTACTTGTCTCTCATTCTCTTCTAAACCATCTGCAATCTAAAATACCAATGTTCTCTTAATTGTATCTAATGGCCTTTTCTCGATTCTGATTTTCCTTTATCACTCTGCAGCTATGATAATGAGCATAATCTCCTCTTAGTTTTCTCTCCTTTCTGGCTTTTCATGGCAATTTACACCTGGTTTTCCTCATATCTGTTCAACTATTCTTTTCAGCTTTCAGTTATTCATTCACGTCATGTTCACTAAGCATGAGTATCCCCCAAGGCCCTGTCTAAGGCCCCCTTCTCTTTTCATTCTATGCTATCTCACTTGGTGATCTCATCAGCTCCCATGAGTTCAATTATCTTCTATATGCAGGGGATTCCCAGTACTATATTTCCAGCTCAAGTGTCTCTGCTGAGCTCCAGTTTTGTTTTACCAATTGTCTCTTGTACATCTTAAACTGAATTTCCTATAGGAACCGCTCCCCCTCTCTCTTTCTGTCTCTAGATATCAGAAAATAGACTTTAAGCAAATATATCTTCCCAATTGTTCTTGGCTCTTGATTTTTTCATGATTACTCACTTTTTTAGAATTATAGTCATTGAAGACAATTGATTGAACTCTAATGTTAGATGGCAAGAGTTAAATAATTTGAGCTAATATTTACATGCTGAGTTTCTTTCATGTGCAATGTTCTCTATCAATGGGACACAGAAAAAATAAACTTTGATTGTTGGAAGACAAGGAAGAAGTGAGATATATGTAATACTGCCTGGCTCTGAAGGGATTCATGATAAGGAGTTATGAGGAGGAGAGGAGCAGTAGCTTGAACAGATTAAAGATAGAGGAGTAGTGACGAAACTGCACCATTTCAGTATAGGCAGGGTGTGCTGGTAAATGTTTAACAACTGACTTTCTGAAGGAAATATATGTATGGATATCTTTGAAGTTTAATTTGCAGTATTAACGTTTTTCTCTATCCACTTTTTAAAAAATAAAGACAACCAAAAAAATTAATAAATCAAGTTCTGATTTGTAGCATTTGCTCATTTCTGAAGTATAGATACATTGAAAATTTTAAAGTTGGCATTCATAAGCTATGGCACTCATGAAATTGTCTTTAGCCCACCCCTAGGTATAAGTCTGTCTACTTACTCTTTTCCACATTGGAGATAAATGTTATGCTGATCTAGTAAGCAGACCACAAGATTGATGAGAGAAAATCATGAAGCAAAATTGTATAGAAGAAAAGATAGTAGTTGTGAACTCTGGAAAATCCTATTGGACAATTTTCCATACCACCATTTTCTCCAGAACAATCAGCTATAGGAGGACTGATTTTGTTGATTGCTCACAAAATCATTAAGATGGAGAAGGGGTCTTAATTTTACTCACACCCTTGACTTGGCCGCAGGCTTTAGAACAAACTCTGTCCTTGAACAGGATAAGTATAAAGTTAAATTTATCAGTTATCTCAGAAAAAAATTAGATAATATCAACAAGTGACCTTTAGCCATTAATCCTTTATTTATCCTTTCCCCCCACTTCACACAGTCTAGGATTAAGCTTTTGTTTTGTTCTTCCCAGTTGAAATCCTATCAAAAGTGGTTGGTTCTCCAAAATCTACTAGACTGCTGCTGACTTGCTTGAATCTCTGCTCAGTTCTGAACATAGTGATTTATCTGTCTGTTCTGAGTCATTCCATTTTTAATCATCATTAAACCTCCCCTGAGGTCAACTATATCTGCTTAGATTAACCTATATTGCTGGCTATTCATTTTCCTAGTACTCCAAACTATGGTCTAGATTTCCTTTTAGTCTATTGCTAAGATATTTGGGGCTTACCAGCTCCATCCTTGTGGTCTGTATATTCTTTCAGTCTTAGTCATCCCTGAATATACTTGACATTCACTGACCCCAAGTTGAATAAATTCAATTTAAAAAAGGGTGGATTGAGTTCCAGACCTGGATAAGGAATTCTCATCTCTCTGAGTTCAAATCTGGCAATACACAATCACTAGCTATGTGATTCTAGGCAAGTCACTTAATCCTGTTTGCCTCAATCTCCTCATATATAAAATGAATTGGAGAAGGAATGGCAAACCACTCCAGTATCTTTGTCAAGAACACTCCAAATGGGTCAGGAAGAGTCAGACAAAAAATGGAAAGAAAAAAAAAAAGACTGAACAAGACCAACTGAAATTATAAAACATGCATTAGGTACAGAGTACCCACCGATAGACCTAAAAAGGAACCAAATATGTTAACTCCCCAAAGTCATAATCACTACATTCACATGATAGAGGACTGGAGGTAGAAACTTTTAAAAGTAAGGAGTTACTTCTATCTATCTAAGCGATACAACTTAATAGAATACTTTTTAGAGATGCTAGCTGTGGGTAGTGCTTCACTGTAGCGCCATTTCAATGCTCTTTTAAGATAAAGACTTAGTCATGCAGAAAAGTTTCATTTTTGGTTTTGAACTGAGCTATTCATCAACTGTGTTTAACTAGCTGGCTACTTGCCAGGGACTATGGACTGTTGCACATGCAGAATACTGAATAAGAATGGAGATCTTCCAGTCCAAAACTATAATTTTATAGATGAGAAAACTGCTTGAGAACCTTGGTGATCACACTCCAACAAAGGCTTCAAGTTGAAATATTGGCTCTTGTCTAGCCAGATTTTTATCTGTGTATATCAGTTTTAATCAGATCATAAATTAGAAGGTGGCACCACAGTTACCTGGCACCAGGAAGCTCTATGGGTGATCAGGAAGATTTCAAATAATGATTTTGTTTCTGATGTTCTGAATTAGTAAGTCAGAAGAAATAAGACAGGCTTCACTAAAGCAAGTAAATGAATCCGAGTTTGCCCATTTTGTTAATATGAATCCTGTTACAATGATAACATCAGTAATTTAATTAGACTCTATTAGAGATGGAAACAGTTTTACCCACACCATTATTTGAAAGTCTAATGATCTGTTGATTTCAATTTCATTGATAAAAAACATTTTAAAAAATTCTCATGTAAAGCCC
Source organism: Sarcophilus harrisii (assembly GCF_902635505.1). Taxonomy (NCBI): domain Eukaryota; kingdom Metazoa; phylum Chordata; class Mammalia; order Dasyuromorphia; family Dasyuridae; genus Sarcophilus; species Sarcophilus harrisii. The sequence continues at coordinate 186,124,223 of NC_045429.1, read as the reverse complement.
TTTGAGCTACTATTATGTTAGATTTTTAAAAAGAAAATGAAATTTAAGACTGCATTATTAAAAATCCATTTTAGAACAATGTGAATCAATGTGCTTGTATCAGAAAAATCAATGACATTCAAAATAATAGTGTGGGGTTTCCTTACCTGGAAGCTAAATTAGAAAATGTAGTAGAAAATGTAGTAACTCAGTTATAGGTGAGGTACAAGGACATCCTATTCTGTAAAATGATGTAGCCAGGTTAAATTTCCATCAAATATTAACCTTCTAGGATTCTAACAATCTATGAACACAGAAAAATAACTAAGTATCATACTACATGAGGTTATATTATGGCTACTTATCAGAAAAGCATCAGGGTCATTTAATCAAATTTTTTACTCAGTACAAGAATTACCTTTCTCTCAATTCCTTCTTAAACACATTCAATGATGAGGAGCTCAACATCTTACAAAGCAGCCCATTACATTTTTGGATAGATGATTTGAGCTAGAACTTGTTTTCTTATAACTTTAATCCTTCCCTTTGAAGTGATATTAAAAAAAAAAATGATTCCCTCTAGGTATTCTCTAGATATCTGGTCCAGGTTGTACATAGTTTAACTTCAAAATTTATAAGTATTCAGCAAAAAATTATTCACTTTCTGAAAAAAAAAACTTTTTGTTGATGGAGAGCTAAATATTAGAGAGCAGAAGGGACAAAGAATAATTATTAGTAAAAAAATGCTATAATTTTTGTCATTAAATTAATGCTAGATAATTGTTTTGCCTCATAGCTAAAGAACTTAACTTCCCAAACTGACAAAGACAGAATAAACCCAAGTATTTTAATTATATTTACAGATTGTTAAGGAAAATATTTAATAGAATTTGCCTTAATTAAAAGTATTAGTAAATAAAAATGTGTTTGAATTTTCCTTAGTATGTTTGAATAATAATAATAGCATTTATATGGTTCTTTAAAATTTATAAAGCACTTTACAAATGTTAATTCATTTGATGCACCAGTTACTCTAATCAAGGATTTGCTATCCATGTCTATGTTGAATTAGTTGGGAGGAGAAAATTTCAGCAGGACTCAAGTGTTAGTGGGATATAGCTTTATGTGAAAATAGCCACTGGGGGCTTGTTATGTTTATTGAAGAGCTCAGTATAGGGCTTGGCCCTATAGGGCATGGCCAATTTGGGAGAAGGAAGATTAAACATAAGACAAGATATAAAAATCAGA